>NC_064922.1:90698932-91001962 GCF_023897955.1 Schistocerca gregaria | reverse complement strand
CACAGATGAAAACCCAGTTCTAAGGAAAGAAGGGCAAACAGAAAAATCGAAGGAGTATATACAGGGTGTATACAAGGGCGATGTACTTGAGGACAATATTATGGAAATGGAAGAAGATGTAGATGAAGATGAAATGGGGGATACGATACTGCATGAAGAATTTGACAGAGCACTGAAAGACTGAAGTCGAAACAAGTCCCCGGGAGTGTACAACATTCCATTAGAAGAACTGACAGCCTTAGGAGAGCCAGTCCTGACAAGAATTCTCTACCACCTGGTGGGCAAGATGTATGAGACAGGCAAAATACCCTCAGACTTCAAGAATAATATAATAATTCGAATCCCAAAGAAATAAGGTGTTGACAGATGTGAAAATTACCGAACCATCAGTTTAATAGGTCACGGATGCAAAATACTAACGCGAATTCTTTACAGACGAATGGAAAAACTAGTAGAAGCCGACCTCGGGGAAGATCAGTTTGGATTCCGCAGAAGTGTTGGAACACGTGAGGCAATACGGACCTTACGACATATCTTAGAAGAAAGATTAAGGAAAGGCAAACCAACATTTCTAGCATTTGTAGACTTAGAGAAAGCCTTTGACAATGTTGACTGGAATAGTCTCTTTCAAATTCTAAAGGTGGCAGGGATAAAACACAGGAAGCGAAAGGCTATTTACAATTTGTACAGAAACCAGATGGCAGATATATAAGTCGAAGGGCATAAAAGGGAAGCAGTGGATGGGAAGGGAGTGAGATAGGGGTGTAGCCTCTCGCCTATGTTATTCAATCTGTATGTTGAGGAAGCAGTAAAGGAGACAAAAGAAAAATTTGGAGTAGGAATTAAAACCCATGGAGCAGAAATAAAAACTTTGAGGTTCGCCGATGACATTGTAATTCTGTCAGAGACAGCAAAGGACTTGGAAGAGCAGCTGAACGGAATGGACAGTGTCTTGAAAGGAGGATATAAGATAAACATCAACAAAAGCAAAACGAGGATAATGGAATGTAGTCGAATTAAGTCGGGTGATGCTGAGGGAATTAGATTAGGAAATGAGAAATGAGACGCTTAATGTAGCAAATTCTTTTTTTTTTGTTTTTTTAGCAGAATAACTGATGATGGTCGAAGTAGAGAGGATATAAAATATGCAGACTGGCAAGGAAAGTGTCTCTGAAGAAGAGAAGTTTGTTGACATCGAGTATAGATTTCAGTGTCAAGACGTCGTTTTTGAAAGTATTTGTATGGAGTGTAGCCATGTATGGAAGCGAAACATGGACGATAAATAGTTTGGACAAGAAGAGAATAGAAGCTTTCGAAATGTGGTGCTACAGAAGAATGCTGAAGATTAGATTGGTAGATCACATAACTAATGTGGAGGTAGTGAATAGAATTCGGGAGAAGAGAAGTTTGTGGTACAACTTGACAAGAAGAAGGAACCGGCTGGTAGGACATGTTCTGAGGCATCAAGGGATCACCAATTTAGTATTGGAGGGCAGCTTGGATGGTAAAAATCTTAGAGGGAGACGAAGAGATGAATACACTAAGCAGATTCAGAAGGACATAGGTTACAGTAGGTACTGGGAGATGAAGAAGCTTGCACAGTATAGAGTAGCATGGAGAGCTGCATCAAACCAGTCTCAGGACTGAAGACCACAACAACAACAACAACAATTCCCACCTGGGGCGGTTTTCGGGGCATTTTCGGGGTTCTCCTTCCAATTGTCCTTTTTGTTGCGTATTTGCTAAGACTGCCCAATAGTGCAGGCCATGTGTGAGGCATGCCGTCAGATAGACCGCTTTTTAACTGTTTGTGGCATTCGGTGGGCTGTGGGTCAGTCACTGGACTATGGGGCTTCCTCAATGCACCGCATGTGTTGCCCCGATGTACACTCCTGGAAATTGAAATAAGAACACCGTGAATTCATTGTCCCAGGAAGGGGAAACTTTATTGACACATTCCTGGGGTCAGATACATCACATGATCACACTGACAGAACCACAGGCACATAGACACAGGCAACAGAGCATGCACAATGTCGGCACTAGTACAGTGTATATCCACCTTTCGCAGCAATGCAGGCTGCTATTCTCCCATGGAGACGATCGTAGAGATGCTGGATGTAGTCCTGTGGAACGGCTTGCCATGCCATTTCCACCTGGCGCCTCAGTTGGACCAGCGTTCGTGCTGGACGTGCAGACCGCGTGAGACGACGCTTCATCCAGTCCCAAACATGCTCAATGGGGGACAGATCCGGAGATCTTGCTGGCCAGGGCAGTTGACTTACACCTTCTAGAGCACGTTGGGTGGCACGGGATACATGCGGACGTGCATTGTCCTGTTGGAACAGCAAGTTCTCTTGCCGGTTTAGGAATGGTAGAACGATGGGTTCGATGACGGTTTGGATGTACCGTGCACTATTCAGTATCCCCTCGACGATCACCAGAGGTGTACGGCCAGTGTAGGAGATCGCTCCCCACACCATGATGCCGGTTGTTGGCCCTGTGTGCCTCGGTCGTATGAGGTCCTCATTGTGGCACTCACCTGCACGGCGCCAAACACGCATACGACCATCATTGGCACCAAGGCAGAAGCGACTCTCATCGCTGAAGACGACACGTCTCCATTCGTCCCTCCATTCACGCCTGTCACGACACCACTGGAGGCGGGCTGCACGATGTTGGGGCGTGAGCGGAAGACGGCCTAACGGTGTGCGGGACCATAGCCCAGCTTCATGGAGACTGTTGCGAATGGTCCTCGCCGATACCCCAGGAGCAACAGTGTCCCTAATTTGCTGGGAAGTGGCGGTGCGGTCCCCTACGGCACTGCGTAGGATCCTACAGTCTTGGCGTGCATCCGTGCGTCGATGCGGTCCGGTCCCAGGTCGACGGGCACGTGCACCTTCCTCTGACCACTGGCGGCAACATCGATGTACTGTGGAGACCTCACGCCCCACGTGTTGAGCAATTCGGCGGTACGTCCACCCGGCCTCCCGCATGCTCTCTCTATACGCCCTCGCTCAAAGTCCGTCAGCTGCACATACGGTTCACGTCCACGCTGTCGCGGCATGCTACCAGTGTTAAAGACTGCGATGGAGCTCCGTATGCCACGGCAAACTGGCTGACACTGACGGCAGCGGTGCACAAATGCTGCGCAGCTAGCGCCATTCGACGGCCAACACCGCGGTTCTTGGTGTGTCCGCTGTGCCGTGCGTGTGATCATTGCTTGTACAGCCCTCTCGCAGTGTCCGGAGCAAGTATGGTGGGTCTGACACACCGGTGTCAATGTGTTCTTTTTTCCATTTCCAGGAGTGTATATTTCTATCATTTTTAGCACATGGGCGACCGGTTGAATTTCTGATAGACATGGTAGTGACAATTAGCCTTATTAGTTTAGAAACGTACAGTCTCTCAGAGTACCTGGATTTGTAATGACCACTCTGGCTGGTAGTGTATTATAATAAACATCACATTCCCTCACTGGGCAACACTTCATCTCAGTGCATTATAAGAATGTGGAATGACATCTTATACTGTTAGTGATCCATTCTCTATTGGTGCAAATTACCTTTGGGCTAGATGTTTTTTGGTCTTTGGCTTCCAGATCACCTACAAGGTGAATTTCGCGTCTTAATCCGTTCCTTTTTACTCCTAATTGTGTTCAGTCATCCAGCTGTTTGATAATAGCTTTGGTTGGGCAGAAAATTTCCAGTCACGTTTCTGTTAAGCTCTGGGTGTTATCTATATTTTGTCGATTGCTAGCCATTCCCTTTGCCATAATTGATAGTGTAAATGCTGAGTTGTGACGTTGGCAGATCAGGACTGTTTCTTCTGTTTTGTCGATGCAGTGAGCCTCTCATTTGGTGATAGTTCAGACATCTGACTGCACCATGTGTGGCTATTTGAAATTGGTGTTGGGGATTCGTGTCCCATTCTGCAGCAGGTGGAGTTCTTGGCGAAGCTGACGAGAGTTCAGTATTTTTCCTGCATTATGATGATGATAATGATGATGATGTTCGTGCAGCGCACATCTGCGCAGTTATCAGAACCCATTCAAAGTCCCAATCTTTACACAGTCCCGTCTCGCCACATTCACGAATGGTGACCAAATGATGAGGACAACACAAACACCCAGTCGTCAGGCTGAGAAAATCTCCTACGTGGCCGAGAATCGAGCCTTGGATCCTCCCACACGGACATCCACAACAGAGGTGCAGTTGCCGCTGGATGCAGACTTTCCTGGCCCACAACACCCTCTTGAGGCTTTACTATTTTAATCGCCTGCCCTTTGGAATCTCATCTGCACGGGGGATTTATGAACGATATTTGGAGCAGCTGATTCATTCAATCAATTACCTTGATGATATCCTATTTGAGAGGAGCATCGACGAAACCTTAAGTTTTCCAAAGCCTCCTGGAAAATGGTCTTCGCTGCAGACTGGAAAAGGTGTCTCACTGTTATGAACTATCACATCAAAGCTATGGTTAACCTGACATCACCCAAAAACCTCAAGCAGCTCCAGTGTTTTCGAATAAGATTTCGTAACACGCTGCCAGCTCCTTAACAAGCTTCACAAAAAGGGCCTTAAGTTTGTCTGGTCTGCAGGCTGTTAACCGGATTTCACTCTCTCATGTAGTGTCTGTTATGGGCTCTCTGTCTGGCTTGCTTTACTCCATGTGAACCTTTAACCCTGGCCTGTGTCACGTCCCATTATGGCACTGGTATTGTCCTGCCCCATCAGAATCCAGATGGCGCCAAACAGCCCAACACTCACACCTCGAGCAGGTTTCTGCTCCACAGCAAGCGTAATTATTCATAGCTCAAAAAGGAGGCGCTAGCTATTATGTTTGGAATCAAAGAGTTCCAAGTTTTCCTGTAAGGGCGAGATTCCCCTTTATCACCGACCATAAGCCGTTAGCTTGCTTATTTGACTCTCATTCCAGGCTACCAGGCAGGACTGCTCACCGGTTACAAAGGTAACTGACAGTCGCTACCTCTCTATCACTCACCATGCCACTGCTGATGCCCTGTCGCTGCAACCGGTAGAGGGCGGTTCGGAGTTCGATTGCATGAGGCTCCCGAGTTCGCATTGAATGGCGACTTGAAGCAAAACCTGCTGGGTTTTCCCTTGACTGCACGCAAAGTCTCGACCATGTCGGTCACTAACCCACTCTTGTGCAGCATCATATTCACTGTCCAGCAGGGTTGGGCAGAGTGAATGTCTTCTGGTGCAGATCAGAGTGTGGCCTACGTTTCTCGTTCTTTGTGATCGGCTCATCGTTGTCCAGGGCGTCGCCATGCTTTTCATGGAGCAGTGATGCTGTCAATGCTCGTTCCCCTGGCGTTGTGTCTTTGCGTACTACAGCTGCTCTATTCACTTATGTACTTTACTTCATTTTCTGCCATTTATAAATGAGCTCCCAACCAGATACTATGGTAACTTGTATTTTCACGATATGAAGTTGTACATGTACAGAATGTGAAACATATTTTGTGTTTCTTATTTGTAGTTTGAATCAGTAATACTGAAGCTTTAAATACTTATAGACTTAAAAGTAATTAAGAAATAAAGTCTTAAAACTAACGATTTATGAATACAAGACAGGAATTGAGGAGTACAGACAAGAGTTACATTATAAACTGGGAAAATTTTTCTAAAGTAACAACATTTTTGCATTTAAGAATGAGAAAGGAAAGATAATAGCAACGTAAACAGAGTTGTGTTACAGAGATCCCGCCACTTAGCTATCTCGAGAGTGTGGGATCGGGAAATCATTCAGCCTCTCACATTTGAAGTAGCGTACAAAGTATATCTTTAATACGCATTAGATAAATTTATTCGTACAGACGTGTATTTTTATTACTCTTTGTTACAGGTCGTGAGTGCTTTCCACTGAGCGTAACAATTACATTATTTTGCACCTTTGACTTCCTTATTTCTACCCACTGTGTACATGCTGTTGTTCTATATGCAAGGTAAAACTCTAAGCCTCATAACCAAGTGCGCCATTTTCATTACAGGCTTTATTTTACCTCAGGTTAATAAGCTACTATATCATTTAAGTTACGCACAGTACTCAAGACGTTTCGTCATATATTAAAATATTTTAAGCATTGAACCATTTCTCTGTTCCTTAATTGAGGCTTTTCTTACAAGTAGACCTGTATATCAGTCTCACAGTTTGTATCTGTCTCAGGGTCTGTGTCATTCCAAGTATCCTCCTCCAGTGTATGCGTGACTGTTCTTGTTTGTATAACCTGTGTAAGGTACGTGACATATTACTGGTTTATATCATTCAGTACGCAACAATCGTTTGGCTGTTGTAGATTTGTACAATGTCATCATACTCAGTTCAGGGCGGTATGTGTTTGATTCTGTCACAGCGTAAAGTGACATGTCCAGGAGGTGCACATGGGTGTTCGGCTGGGACCAAACCAACGCCAGTGTTGTGGCTATGGACCATGGCCCGTGAGGTAATGGACCACGCTATATGCGGGACTATTGTTTTAGGCTCTTTCGTTCCATGATGTTTGGAAAGAAGGCGTAAATGTGACGCTCCTTTTCTTTCTAACACCTTTCTCTCTGCTAGGTATAATTCCGCCAGCAGTTTAGTTGATGCCCTTCTGTGACGGCCTTAATTTCAAATACCTTACCACGTCTGCCTTTCCTCAATCAGCACGCTGCTGCTTTTGACGGATTATGACGTCTATAGGGCACAATCACCAAACGTAGTACATCCACCGATGCTGTGCTGAAGGCAACCGACATCCTTAGTAAACCACTTCTTTGACCGTGTCACCCTACGGTTTTATGTATTGCATGTCCCAGTGGATGAGCTAGGAGCTCACTTTGAATAGTGTGGTATGATATGCACGTGTCGCCTTTAAGGCCAGCCTATGGTGTTTAGTATTTTGTCTCGCTAATTTATGCTTTATTTCACCGTGTTGTCGGTTGTAAATCTAATAAGTTCAGCAAACTTCAGTTTCTTGTTGTAAAGGTAGATATCTTGACACTCTTTTCCATTGCTAGGTTGTGTTATTTAACATCATGCTGGGATTCCTTTTAAGTTCGCTTTTCAGTAGGAAGCACAATGTTTTATTACTGTAACTGTGAATTTATTGCTGTTACACCATTCATTGAGGTTAACAAGGAGCCATACACCGATTAGCCGAGTAGTCTAAGGCGCTGCACTCATAGACTGTGCGACTGATCCCGGCGGAGGTTCGAGTCCTCCCTCGGGCATTGGTGTGTGTGTTTGTCCTTAGGATAATTTAGATTAAGTAGTGTGTAAGCTTAATGACTGATGAACTTAGCAGTCAAATCCCATACGATTTCACTCACATTTGAACATTTTTTTGAGCCATGCAGCCTTTTGTTCTAAGTGTCTTTTTGAGTTTCCTGATACCACTCTGAGCAAACCACCAGAATACACTACTATGCCCTTTCCTCCATCATCTCGGTCTAGGTTATCTATCAGCGGCTCAATAGCAATATCGCATAATATAGATCGACATATGGATCCCTTTGAGCATCCATCCATTGGTCATTTTCTTGAGGGTAATGTTGTGTAGCACAGTTTGCGAATTTCGAGATGGCAGAGTTACAGGAACGACGCGTCTACATTAAATTTTGCGTGAAACTCAAGAAAATCTTTACAGATACCCACCAAATGATGCAGGAAGCCTACGGCCATGAAGGCTTAAGAATAACTCGATGTTACGAGTGGTTCACACAGTTCCAAATTGGTCAGACGTAAGTTGAAGATGACCGTCGCTAACGACGCCTTTCGACATTACCGACAACGCTCATGACAGGAACTTCAATGAAATCGTGCGTGTCAATGGAAGCAATGGAAGACTGACTTTCCGAGAGTTTGCAGAAGAATGTAACTTTTTAGGAGGATCATGTCATGAAGTCCTGACACAGCATCGTGGAATGCATCGTGTTGCCGCCAAATCCTTCCCAGGGCTCGTGAGTCGAGACCAGAAAGACCTTTGACTATCGCACCAACAACTGAATCTGTGTGCTTCCTCAACCTCCGCACTCTCCAGACATCGTGCCTCCGGACTGTTTTTTTTTTATTTCCAAACTTGAAAACCTCGTTGAAAGGACGAGAACTTGCAACGATAGACGAGTTAAAAGAAAATTCACAGAAGGTGCTTCACGTGATCCAGCAAGAGGTCTACCAAGGCTGCTTCCGGAAGTGGAAACGGAGTTTGGAGCCGTGTATCAGTTGTGGAGGAGAGTATTTCGGAGGAGATCATGCTCAATAAATAAAAGGTAAGCGTGAGAAAATTTTGTGGAGAAAATTCCGTAATTTATTGAACAGATTTCGTACTAAGGTGTTGCGGTCTGCATTTGTGTTAGCTTTGCGAATATCGCTGGCCACCGAAGGGTGGAAAAAGAGCCAGGTATATCAATTAATACTGCCACCGCGTATCTGTCCCGTTAGCTCTGAGTTATGTGTAAAGACCTATTTACTGCATCGTCGATAGACTTGTATAACCTCAGCCCATGTGGACTGAGCCGAGATGTCTGTGTGATTGTGGTCTGTCACACAGTAGCCTCTCCTGGGCCTTGGGAAGTACATTCAGTAGACAGATCGTTCTAAATGATTTTGGGTCTGTTGAGTACTTCTGTTCCGATATTTTGGTAACACTGCGTTGGCCGTTTTCCAGCAGGCAGGTATTTCCATTCTTGTAATGAATCATGAAGTAAGTCTTTCAGGTAGAGGAAGATCTGTGATGCAGCAGTTTTAATGGTTCTGAATGGGCCCACACAGAGCTTTTCTCCCTATTAGTTTCAGAACCGCCAGTGCAACCTCCTCCCGAGGGAAAGGAGTAGTGACTCCACGCCTACTTGTGTGTAGGTTGATGTGAATGTGCGGGCCGTGCTCAGTGAGGCTTCTTCTGTTGAATGAGGCTGGGTGAATCCGAACATAGCGTGGGAATTAGTATCAGTAACGGGGACATATCATTATCAAACGGGATATCTGTAATCTGTATCACTCATTTGCAAGTACATGACAGAGCAAGACACGACGATCACAATGCAATAACTGTACGCACTGCTACACACATAAACAGAAAGACATTCAGTCAGCAACATCCACGATTGCTGCTGAACGTGGCAAACTGGAGGACACTAAAAGATACTATAGAACGATTTTTCTTGCACACAATATGAAAAAGTATAAAATAAAGAGAGCTTATATTAACTGACCTACTACAGAGAGCTGTTATCGCTGGAATCTCAGAAATTAATGACCTACATAAAGTACATCGTCGTCGACATTATTAAAAAAACTATGGATGGACTTACGAAATAAAAGACGATACTACCAACGAGCAGAGACAGCAGAAGGAAAAGAATTGAAAGTGCGACAGTACCTTGACGCCAAACGGCGACAGCAAGAAGAATTATAAATAACAAGACAGAACCGTTAGGACAATCTTGTGAGGACTAACTTACGGAATAACACATGGGGAGAGCCCTTCAAAATACAAACTAAGAGAATTAAAACACCAACGGTTACGTCAACAATAAAGCGACACAGGACTGGAGATGTCAGCAAAGCACCTGCCAAACAACCTACTACCAATTGCTGCACGTGTCATATGAAGCCATTGGCGTGATCTGACGTCTACTGGCTGGCGATCAACCGTGACATCCATCATCTGCTGTGGGCTTGTGTGGCCTGTGCGGCCTGACCAGGTTGTACTGCTGTGGCAATTCTCTTCTTGGCCGGTCGCGGAACACCGTTGGCAGAGGATGCACATCGATTTTGGTAGTCCATATTTGGACAACACGTGGCGGTCGATGCAGCGTCCCATTCTCTGGACGTGGCTGATCTGTCGTACATGTCATCGACAGCCAATGTTGATGCGTTGTCGGTTATTTCTGCCTTTGAGGGATCCGCCAGGGCCTCTGATAACGGTGGGAGCTTTGTGTCATGGGAGTTTGAGAACATCTGCGTTTTCAGTGGCTTCCGGCATTTCACTATCTCAACCATTTCACATGGAGCCTAACTCAGAGGTGCTTCATATGTACATTTAAGACCCAAATGAAGAAGTCTGTATCGTCACACTGTAGAGTTTTCTGGCTACATACAGGGCGCACCCTGAGTTGCTTGATGTGGACCGCTGCGTTTTCCTATCAGGACTGCCACTTGGGCGCAGTCCTTTGGCTGGTAACAGGGGAAGCTACTGGGTGTCATGGTGGAGCACTGAGGTCGGCATTGGTAATGTCGGCGGGGGGTAAATGACTCGCCACGCAAATTAACTGCGCTTGCGCCCTGTTGGGACATCATCAGCACTGTCTGCTGCTGAGATGGGCAGCTGTGCTGGCCACCAACTTGCTCTGGGTGAGAGCTCTCACTTCCTGTGCCGATCTTCCTCACCGCCGCCCCCTCCACACCCTCTGGTTTCCTCCCATTGCCTGTTAACTTTAGCCTGCAGTGAGAGTCGCGTCTGGGATTGCCGATGTGCTGGCCATGGATTTACATCCACCCTCTTCCTCCCATGCCTCCCGCCCCCTTTCCCCATCATTGGGAGATGGTGCTCTCACCTCAACTGCAGCCAGTGGGTTCCCCCCCTCCCCGCCTGTCGGTATTGCCTCTTTCGGTTATCAGTCTGCTACCAGATCTTCATCCTCCTGCTCGTACACGAGAGGACGACGGTTCAAACCCACCTCCGGCTATCCTTATTTAGGTTTTCCGCGATTTCCCTAAATCGTTTCAGGCAAATGCCGGGATGGCTCCTTTGAAAGGGCACGGCCGATTTCCTTCAATAATCCGCGCTTGTGCTCCGTCTCTAATTACCTCGTTGTCTTCGACATAAACGAAGACAGAAGCTTGGGTGCACCTTAGCTCATGCAGAGGATAACGAAGTTTTTATTTCCAACAGAACCTTCAGATGTTATATTTTACATGCACCCTTTAGTATGTGCACAGGCGGGCCGACAGTGGCTCGACAATTGGCGGGGAATAGAACCCCACGAGAGGAAAGCGAACTGTCAGTCCGGAGGGATGTAGTGTCCCTACCAGGGGACATTACGGCGGAGGCGGACGTACTGGCGGGCAGCAGATAGTATCGACACCTGCCACGGAGAGGGCATGTGAGGCATAGTACAGGGAGAGCTGCTGGCAGAGGTTGGTTGATGGGTTTGTGGGACTAAAGGGACCAGACTACTACGGTCATCGGTCCTTTTTCCAAAATCTAAGAACATCAATACAGAATAAAAACGAACAATGGAAATGACAAGAAAGACCCAGACTGAGACCAGACAAAAAGAATTAAAATCACAAAGGGTGTGACAGTGGTTGGCCGACCATAGAGACAAAAAAGGAAAAGCCAACCACCGAGAAACACACTAAAAACTCAGACTAAAATCGTAGGCCAAAGGCCAAAAGCAACGCAATAAGGAAAACAAATGAAGTGATAAAAGCCCCCTGCCAGAATAAAACGCAAAACTAAAGCTGCCATAGCAGAGTCATCAGTTAAAAGTGCAGGGAGCGTATCAGGCAGCGCAAACGTCTGCCTGAGCACAGTTGGAAGTGGACAGGCTAACAAAATGTGGACCACCGTCAAAACCAACCCGCAGCGACATAGACGCGGGTCCACACGGCGCAGTAAATGGCTGTGTCAAGTGGCCAATGCCGAGCCGACAAAGGACTACTGAGTTCCTGCGAGTGGCTCGTATGGACGATCGCCACACATCCGTCGTCTCCTTGATAGGACGGAGTTTGTTTGGTGTGGTCAGATTGCGCCATTCAGTGTCCCAAAGTTCGAAAATTTTGCGTCGTAAGATTGCTCGCAAATCAGTCGACGGGAGGCAATTGTCCAGAGATGGTTTACTGGTGACCTCTTTCGCCAGGCGGTCAACATGTTCATTGCCGGGTATCCCAACATAGCCTGGGGTCCACACAGAGACCACAGAGCGGCCGCAACGGGCAAGAGTATGGAGGGACTCCTGGATAGCTATCACCAGACGATAGCGAGGGAACGACTGGTCGATAGCTCGTAAACCGCTCAGGGAGTCGCTACAGATAACGAAGGACTCACCTGAGCAGGAGCGGATATACTGTAGGGCACGAAAGATGGCGACCAGCTCAGCAGTGAAAACGCTGCAACCAGCCGGCAATGAATGTTGTTCATAGTGGTCCCCTAGGGTGAGAGCATAACCGACACGACCAGCAACCATATAACCGTCAGTGTAAACAACGCCAGAGCCCTCATACGTGGCAAGGATGGAAAGGAAGCGGCGGCGGAAGGCCTCCGGAGGGACTGGGATGCAAGAGTGAGGCATACACCACGGGGGTGTGCACAGAGTGGCCCAGAAAGGAGGTGGCATAGGGAAAACTCCTAGCCCGGAGAGAAGCTCTCTGACGCGGGCCGCGATCTACAACCTCACCAGGGCCGACGTTCTGGGAGGACCGACTGTGGGAACAGAAAAAGATAATTAGGATGCCCGGGCAAGCTACAAACATGCGTAGCATAAACGGCCAGTAGACGTTGGCGCTGTAACCGCAGTGGAGGGACACTCGCCTCCACAAGAATGTTCTCCACAGGGCTGGTACCGAAAGCACCAGTGGCAAGTCGGATCCCGCTGTGAAGGATTGGGTACAGCACCCGCAACGCATATGGAGATGCTGAACCATAAGCCAGGCTCCCATAATCCAGACGGGAGTGGATTAACGCTTGGTAGAGCCGTAAGAGGGTAGAGCGGCCGGCGCCCCAGCAGGGGTGGCTCAAGCATCGCAGAGCATTAAGATGCCACCTACACATCTGTTTAAGCTGAAGAATATGTGGGAGCCAAGTCAACCGGGCATCAAAAACCACACCCAAAGAGCGATGTGTCTCCACCACAGCAAGAAGTTCCCTGGCAAGATAAAGCTGCGGCTCTGAGTGAACTGTTCGTCGCCGGCAGAAATGCATAACGCAAGTCTTTGCAGCCGAAAACCGGAAGCCATTCGCTACAGCCCAAGACTGCGCCTTGTGGATAGCGCTCTGCAACTGAAGTTCAGGCAGAAGTCGTCAGCATACAAGGAAGCTGAGACAGACGTTCCCACCACCGCAGCGAGCCCGTTAATTGCAATTAAAAACAGGCAGACAGGACAGATCCCTGTGGTACCCTGTCCTCCTGAACTCGGGAGGAACTATGGGAGGCTGGGACTCGCATGCGGAAGGTACGATGCGACAGAAAATGTCGTATGGAAATCGGCAGCGGACCCCAAAGACCCCCATCATGAAGTGTAGAGAGGATGTGACGGCGCCATGACGTATCGTACGCCTTCCGCATGTCAAAAAAGACAGCGATGAGGTGCTGAAGGCGGGCAAAGGCCGTACGGATGGCTGACTCGAGGCTCACCAGATTGTCGGTGGCAGAGCGGCCTTTACAGAACCCACCCTGACACGGAGCAGGAGTCCCCGAGACTCGAGAACACAACTCAATCGCCGGCTCACCATCCGTTCGAGCAACTTGCGAAGAACGTTGGTCAGTCTAATTGGAGGCTAGCTGTCAACCTCCAAAGTGTTCTTGCCAGGTTTCAAAACGGGGATAACAATGCTTTCCCGCCATTACGACGGAAACTCACCCTTGACCCAGATACGGTTGCAAAGGTCGAGGAGGCGTCGCTGGCAGTCTACTGAAAGGTGTTTCAGCATCTGACAGTGGATGCGATCTGGCTCAGGAGCTGTACCAGGGCAAGCAGCTAGGGCACTGTGAAATCCCCACTCACTGAATAGAACATTGTAGGATTCAGGACAGTGGGCGCGGAATGAAAGGCTCCAATGTTCCATCCGCTGTTCAATGGAGCGGAATGCCAGTGGATAATTCGCAGAAGCGGAACTCGGAGCAAAATGCTCTGCCTAGCGGTTTGCAATTACTTCGGAGTGAGTACAAACTGCTCCATTCAGTACGAGCGCAGGGACGCTGATAGGGGTCCGATAGCCATAGAGGCGCCTAATCCTGGCCCAAACCTGCGATGGAGAGATATGGAGGCCAATGGTGGAGACATGTCGTTCCCAGCACTCCTGCTTTTGTTGGCGAATAAGGCGGCGGGCCCACGCACACAGCCGTTTAAAGGCGATGAGGTTTTCTATTGAGGGATGTCGCTTGTGACTCTAGAGTGCCCGCTGGCGATTTTTAATCGCCTCGGCGATCGCAGGCGACCACCAAGGCACAGTCCTCCGCCGAGGGGACCCAGAAGAACGGGGAATGGCAGACTCTGGGGCAGTAACGATGCCGGTGGTGACTGAGTGAACCACCGCATCAATGGCTTCATTAGAAACAGGCTCAATAGCGGCAATGGAGGAGAAAAAGTCACAGTCAGCCTTATTCAGAGCCCATCTGCAAGGGCGCCCAGAAGAGTGACGCTGTGGCAGTGACAGAAAGATCGGAAAGTGGTCACTGCCACACAGGTCGTCATGCACACTCCATTGGACAGACGGTAAGACGGTAAGAGGCTAGGGCTGCAGATCGAAAGGGCGATGGAGGAGTACATGCCGTGTGCCACACTGAAATGTGTGAAGGTACCATGGTTTAAAAGGGAGAGGTCGAGCTGTGCCAATACGTTCTCAATGGTGGCGCCTCGACCTGTTGCCACAGACAGCCCCCCCCCCCCCCCCCCCCCCCCCCGAGGGTTATGGGCGTTGAAGTCGTCCGGTAGCAATAAAGATGGTGGCAATTGGGCTATCAGCGCAGCCAGGACATGCTGCCTGACATCACCATCTGGTGGAAGGTAAAGACTGCAGATGGTAACAGCCTGTGGCGTCCACACCCGAACAGCGACAGCCTCTAAAGGTGTTTGTAGAGGGACAGGCTCGCTGTGGAGAGAGTGAAGGACATAGATGCAGACGTCACGAGACACCCTTTCAAAAGCTGCCGGGTTCTTATAATAACCCCGATAGCAACGGAGGGCGGGGGCTCGCATTGCCAGAAACCACGTTTTTGAAGAGCAATGCAGAAGAAAGGGTGAAGGCTGAGAAAATGTCGGAGCTCAGCAAGATGGTGGAAGAAACTGCCGCAGTTCCACTGGAGGATGACATTGTCTATGGCTGAGAAAGGCGTGAAGGCGCTGGGGAGGCAGATTACGCCGCTGGGTCACCTGCTGTCTCCGATGGAGCACCTGTGCAAGTGCTATCCATTGCGTCTGAGGGACCGGCGAGATCGAGATCCTCAGCGGACGCGAGAATCTCCACCTCATGCTTAGACGCAGAGCTTGTAGGTAGCGGTGGAGTTGGTACCACTGCAGGTGCCTTGGTCTTACAGGTCTTCAATGTCGCTTTCTCTCGCTGTTCCTTTGGTTGCCGTTACTGGGAGGGCTTAAAGGAGACAGTCTCCAGGACCGAAGACGATCTCAGCTCGAAGACCAGCGACCTGTGGCTCCTTCAGCCACTTGTGTGTGTCTGCTGTGCTGCTCGTAGGAACCTGGGATGGGGTAACCCAAGGGATCCCTTCCTAGCGAGAGAAGACTTACGCTTCTCCGTCTTAGAAATGGGGACCGGTGTCCCCAGTGGTTGAGAGGGTGCTGCTCCCAAGGTAGGTGGTGTGGGAGCAACAGCGAGAGAAATGGCCCGCACTGTGAAGGGGGCAGGTGTAGTCCTCTGGCTCAGAGCTGACTGTATGTGGTGGAGCTGATGGAAATGGAGCAGGAGCGACAGTGGTTGCATAAGATGACATCATGCACATGCAATGAAGCTGTTCAAATTTCCTCTTAGCCTCAGTATAGGTCAGTCTATCCAGGGTCTTGTATTCCATTATTTTCCGTTCCTTGTGTAGAATCTCAGTCAGGCCAGCAAGGGGGGTTGGTGCTCTCTGCAGTTGGCACAGATGGGAGGCGGGGCACATGAAGTATCAGGATGGGACGGTCGACCACAATCGCGACATATGAGGCTGGAAGCACAGCGAGAAGACATATGGCCAAACTTCCAACACTTGAAGCACCGCGTCGGCCGAGGGATATATGGCTTGACATCACAACAGTAGACCATCACCTTGACCTTCTCAGGTAATGTGTCACCCTCGAAGACCAAGATGAAGGCACTGATGGCAACTTGATGATTCCTCAGACCCTGGTGGACGCGCAGGACGAAATGGACACTTCGTTGCTCTAAGTTGGCGCGCAGCACATCATCGGACTGTAAAAGAAGATCTCTGTCCCCCAGCGAGTAAGACTCGTGACTGGGCAGAGGATTCTTTTTTTATTAAGACTGACCCTGACCGCATTTTGGACAAGCCCTCCACCTCCCCGAACTTGTCCTCTAAATGTTCTACAAAGAACTGAGGCTTCACGGACACAAAGGATTCCCCATCAGCTCTGGTACAGACGAGATACCGGGGCGAATACCTTTCTCTGTCATTCATAGCCTTGCGTTCCTCCCATGGTGTGGCCAGGGAGGGGAACGATTTGGGGTCATACACATTAGGCTTAAAGTGAGCTTCTGAACGCTTAGAGATTGCTGGTGGCTGGCCAACAGCAAGGGAAGATGTGCCACGCTTCATTGCGTGTCATCCATATGGATGCCACCTACTCGGACCAAGGGCCCTCCCCACGGGCGCCACCCAGCCACAGCAAAGGCCACCTGGCGGGATTGCCATTGCTGGGAGTCCCGATGCACCAGGAAGATGGGCGTCTAGTCCTTGGCATACATGGGAAGTAAACGGCGCAGGCATCTGCACAGCGATCCCTGTGTTGTCAGGGAGCCACAAGCAACAGGGTACATGGAAGACCCACCGCAACGAACTGGCTACCGAGTTGGATCTTAGGTGGAAAAATGTCCAGGTCGTCGTCGCAACAAAAAGCAACACTGCAAGTTCTAACAACCCTACCACAACAAAGGTCAAAATTTTAATAACGATTGTGGTGTTGCTCACGCTGCTAAATATTGCATTTTCGGGCAACATCAGTCATATTATGTGGCAGGTGTCATTAGAGCACAGTTAATAGTCATTTCATGTGATAATGAAAAAACTAGGCACTCATCTTTTTGTGTTTCCCACGCTGGTCTCGTATTATCATGGCTCAATCGTTGAAAATCTAGGTGATAATGATTCCAAGTTCGGATGCAAAGAGGCCTAGGTTTTATTCTGCTATATTCAAAAGTTTTGTAGATGCGCTTCTCAAACCATTCTTGGAGATTACACCGCTCGAAGTTAGCACAATAGTGATGTAAAAAAATAATCAGCACTCCGAATTTAAGTCACACTTCTTTTTAATTGCTTTTATGGCAATATCACGTAAACACACATCACTTCACAATACAAAACATACTTGAAAACATCTCTCTCACAGTCACTGTTAAAGTTCACATTTTATAAGCGGACTACGTTATGCACCTTTCCAACATGACGCTCAACACTTGACTTTCTCCACGTCCGACTCTCAAACAACTTAACAACTAACTAACTATCGCTTACGCGCCCAAAAATCAGAGTTACAAGTACGTCAAAGATCATAGTGACAAAAGAAAGAATACACATAAGAAGAATATCATTGCAATTTAAACATATCGATGTATCACAAATGAAATCAAATCTGAATGTTATCTCAGAAATATGTCAACTACTTTTCAGAAACACAGTAGAATATTACTGGTATCGAGAGGTTCAGGTGAGGTTGCCGTAATGGTTGCGTAATTGAAGTACAATTACAAAGTGCAGCGTGAAAATCGCACCCAGGGACGTATCCTCGCCCAGGAGATGGAAATCGAGCGAGACAGCATTGCAGCGACAAGAAAGCCGGCTAAAGGTCTCAACGCACGACGGATTACAGTGCACCATGTAAGGCGCCCTTCCCCTATTGGCTCGCTCTTCAGAAGAATTTAGAAAGATGGAGGTCAAACCCGAGAGGGGACCATCACAAGGCCGAAATGTTTGAGACTCCTTTTAGTCGCCTCTTAAGACAGGCAGGAATACTGCGGGCCTATTCTTACCCCCGGACCCGCAGGGTGGCTGGCAGAGGTGTTTCTCTGTTGGTGGCGGTAGGGCGATTGGCCAGTGCTTACCCAAACTTCAAGCACCGAGGACCTCACCCTGCATTTTGTCCCGGGTGTTGCTGCCGAGTGCTTAGTGTTTGGCCAGCCGTGTCAGCCGCATACCGAGTCTTTCAGGTGCTCGTTGGTACGCGGCTTCGAACTCTCTGCTTCCTGTACATCAACTCACTCGGTGAGGTGCTTCTGTCTTCGTCCATGTAGAAGATATGGCCCTGCGAAATCTGATAAACATTCTGTATTCTCCACCTTTTGACCTATCATGACGTTTGTAAGGTGTCAGGCAAATCCAACACCTTCCATGAAAACCCTGACATGATAATCCGGCAGTATGTCACATAGCTCCAAATGAATCCTGACATTAAATTAACCAAAGTAATAAGATCAATGAGTGAGCCAATGGAATACCACAGACCAACACAAGAACGCCTAAATGCATGTCATACCTTCCCACCGTGACACAGACACAGTTCCGAGGGAAGATACGGAACAGAAGCCGAGAGCAGAACCGTGTTAAGCAAGAAGGCCCTACGATAACGGACGGACACCCACATCGCCGGCTGACCGCGAAAACCACCCCCCAGGCCATGTTAAAGATAGAGCCCTCCAGAAGAACGGTATAGATCTTACGATAACACTAAAAGGGCCACACCAGCTGCAA
Source organism: Schistocerca gregaria (assembly GCF_023897955.1). Classification (NCBI taxonomy): domain Eukaryota; kingdom Metazoa; phylum Arthropoda; class Insecta; order Orthoptera; family Acrididae; genus Schistocerca; species Schistocerca gregaria. Next base: position 90,983,312 of record NC_064922.1, on the reverse strand, counting down.
GTTTTAGCGTGAGACTTTTTGACGTCTCTGTGACGTAGCAAACATTAAAAACATTGCTCCACCATGAAAAGCATAACGCGTCTCATTGGATAGACAGAATTTTTGTAGGCGGAGCTTAAGGTTAACATTGAGACCCTGATTGGCCAGTTGGAAACACAGCCAGATAGCTTTTTTTAAACCAACTTCGATAAATTGTAGTAAGGAGAAGTTAGGAGAGAGTTGCTTTCGATACGGCGAGGAGGGGAGGTGCACCGTCCACCGCCCCCTGACGCTGCCTAACCAACGACAAGGTAATGAACGCACGCAATGCCACATAAAAGCGCATAAAGCTTCACTCAGAACTGCAGAAGTCCCATCTGTTACACCCCCTTTTTGCGTAATACTAGTGTCGATCGTCAATTAAAGCTCATGGTATTCATATTTGCAACGTAAGTTAAAATCTGAAACGCTATGATTTTTCTGTTACATAATTATTGAGAAGCCACATCAGCCACTGTAACTTATGACAAGTTAAGTAAGTAATTAAAGATAATTTAGGGTCACTGTAGATCATTTGTATAGTTTTCTCTTTTATGAAACTTAACTTAAATCTAGATTATAGATGTGATTTGGCATAGGTCATCCTTCGATCCATTGTAGAACTTGGAAACCCATTCAGGGAATAGTCGTTCACATTTTTGTTGAACGCAGTTGGTTTTTATCATCCTGTATTAAAATATTTCCTTTTATCAATAGTGCAATTTATAAACAATGTTTTGTGAGTAAACTAAAATTTCCAGTGGTAAACTTAACTGCTTTTTCGACGTTATTTTACCAGCTAACTAAAAATAGGAAAGCCTTGAACCCCTTCTACTAAATGTAGTTAGTATTAAGATTCTTTTACAAGGAGTGCGGTAGACGCTGAAATCATTAAATATTTGATTATATCATCGCTAGTCTCACTGAACTATACTGAACCATACATATCATGTGTGGTCTGGCGTCTCCTTACCAGCAACAGGTCCCAGGTTCAAAGTAGTCAATTCTCTAAAAAACACACTCAGAGCGTGGTTGCGCGAAAGTGGTAGGGAGACACGACTTAGAACAAAGAGACACCACGCAGAATGAGACGTTTCTAATATCTGTACCGTAATGGTTTCGATCCTGAAACGCCTTAATTCTTGCACTTTCTCAGCACAAGACTGATCTTGTTTTCTACTGCCTTTCTTATTTCTTTTAACAATGTCGTCATGTCAAGATATAATCCCGATCGGTTTTAAAGAAAATCGAAAACGACGTGAAAGGGGCACAGGTGAGTCGAGTATATAAAGGTAAAAGATTGTGCCCCCAGAAATTTGGGCCAATCCGAGATTTCATAAATGAATTTTATATGTATGATCTGTTGACCGCTCATGCTCGTTTGAAGTTTGTAATGGCGACTGTATTTGCGCTTGCGACCGTATTTGAATTTGCGATATTTGCTTGAAAATGATGAACGGTCGATATTACAGTCGCAGTAAATAGAGATATCTGACCGCCGTAAGCGGTAATTAACATGTCTAACAAATACATGAACATTGTGGACCCATGCCTCATTAAATTACTGTTTTCAAGTTTTGTTGCTTGTTTAAACTTTTAGCTTTGGTTTCAGAAACCTGTCTCACACCTTACTCTCAACACTGTTCTGCGTCAACCATTTCATGGTTAAGTTTTGATTTGCTCTGTAAACCTTCAAACCTGTGTTCAGTAATATATTCTCCTTTGTTGATTGTAGAAAACTTTATAGACAAATCTAGCAATAGTCACTTATTACGCCTAGATTATTTGCAGTGGCAACAATATTGACAGTTTTGGATAGTGTGGGTGGAGTACTAAACTATTTTCTTTGAATATTGAATTACCATTAACGATGTACGCTGTACTAGTATCATTCGTAAAAAATTCTTGAAACATGGGCATGGCCCTATTTAGTATGATTCTCAAACTGAGCTGCGTGCAACAAATATTTTGGTTTTGATACTGAATCACACTGGGCCTACAACAGACTCCTTACGGTGGCATGAACGAGCTGAAATATTTTCATATTATTGCTTCACTGTAATTTGCAGTGACAGAGATTCTAGCATTCTCGGTTCAAGCAAACAAAAAACAAAAACAAAACAAAAAACAAAAGATGAAAAAGGAGACAGAAATGTCGACTGGCAAATGTTAGTGAAAATCTGTGCATCTGTATAAAGATCGATTGTGAAGCACACAACTTCCAGCTTCATTTAACAAAAGATGTTACTAAGATCCCAAGGGAGTTCTGAGTCTACATAACCTCACCAAATGTATAGAAGGCTTCTATTCAGTCACTCGCAGACAAGTCTGCTCGCCAAAAGCGAAGCTCAAATTTCAAATTCCGCGTTCACAAACTTATTCATGCTGGGGAATCGAACAGATGTACCATTGTTTCACTGCCGAACAGGCTCCCTTAGGGAAATCATAGAAATAGGTACTCCTGCAGATGAAAAGCAGTTAAAAGATTTAAAAACAAGTAAGTCGTCATATCCAGATGGAACGCGGATCGGTTTTAAAGAGAGTGGGAAACGACTTTAAAAAGGCGCAGTTGAGTCCAGTACATAAGGCTGAAAAAATGCGCTCTTAGAATTACAGACCAAGCAGTAACTTCGCTTGCTGCGGTGTCCTTGATGATATTCATAATTCGAAAATAATAAATCTCGTAAGATTAATACAGCTGTAGATAGTCATCATACCTGTTCCTTGAGGTGCATGCATGTCTGAATGAACAGCTGTTATAAAAGAAATAATAAATTTCCTTAAGATAGATAGGGTTCTGTTCACAAATGGCTTCGGATCTAGAAAGCGTCTTTAGTGCACAACGCAGCTTTCCAATTTCTCGCACGATGTCGTGTTAACCACGGGCTAAGATCAACAGAGACATTTCATATCCGAAAATCGTGAAACACCGTGTACACTGCAGACTGTTAAGAAGTTCCGGGCACGCGGAAAACGTTCCCTGACGTATGAGTGGCATTGAGTCTTCTTAAGTAATAGAACCTAGTACGTTTTCCTGTCTTTACCCCGTCCCCTTTTCGTCTGTTTCTAATACTTAAAGAACACCTTCGTGGACTTGACTTTCATAGTGATAAAGCGCTGCAAACAGAAGCGAAGCTATGGTTCCGTTAACAGTCAAACATTCTACAGTAACGACATCAACAAACTGGGCTCTCGTTGGCAGCAATGCGTTCACCTCCAGAGTTGAGATATAAATATACAGACATGAATAATAAAGATACAGAAAGTGAATTTAGGTTTTTTTAAATGCTTTAAAGTTTTCACGTGGAACATTCGGAGGCATTACTTTTCAGCACATTGCCGTGCACAGGTGATCTGACTGGCAGGGTGGACGGCAATCTGTGGCTGTTCCTGATGACGTTGCAGAGTACGGGAATGTGTCAGAGTTACGTGACCATGGGAGGATACGACAGACAAAATTTGTGTTCGGTGTGTTGAATGGGTGCTTCCTCTAAACGTAGAAAAACCAGAGTGACTGCAGATCAGTGGAAAAACAAATCATGTGACGATCGAACACCGTATGAGTGTTGAGCAGCTTGACACACTAGGCGTAACGCTGCTACGCTTCATGAAATGGAACGACTACGTGAGGGAGCTGGGAAACGGCCTTGCCGCCGTGGATACACCGGTTCCCGTCAGATCACCGAAGTTAAGCGCCGTCGGGCGTGGCCGGCACTTGGATGGGTAACCAACCGGGCCGACATGAGCTGTTGCCATTTTTCGGGGCGCACTCAGCCTCGTGAAGCCAACTGAGGAGCTACTCGACCGAATAGTAGCGGTTATGGTCAAGAAAACCATCATAACCACCAGGAGAGCGGTGTGTTAGCCACACGCTCCTCCTATCCACATGCTCGACTGAGGATGACACGGCGGTCGGATGGTCCCGATGGGCCACTATTGGCCTGAAGACGGAGTGTTTTTTACGTAAGGGAGGTTGTAGGGAAGGCGAATGGTCGACTTAGGTCTCTTTTGGAGAGTTCTAGGAAAGTGCAGCTCAGCTACAAAGGAGACCTCGTATAGAACAATTCTACAACCCATTATTGGATACTACGCAAGAGTTTGGCATCCACAAGATATCAGATTACTGGAAGACATTCATGCAATTCACAGCCGTGCTGTGTCACTTTTGTTACAGGTAGCTTCGATTAAGATGCGAGTAACCCGAAAATACTTTGTGAAATCAGCTCGTAGTCCCTGGAGAGAATACGACATCCTTACAGAAGAAAAGCGGCATCTGATGTTGACTGCAGAACGATTCTACTGTAACAGTGTGAGGACGACGAAGACAATATACCGACATCTCGTACCGAGACATAAAGGCAGTCGTTTCCACTCCCTCCATTTGTGAATGAAACAGGAAAATAAACCCTAGGAGTGGAGCAAGACACCCTCCACCATGCACCATTTAGCGCTTTGCGCAATGTGTATGTAAGTGAAGATTCACTGAGACTTGAGGAAGCTATATACCACTAAGGTCCGAAGAATTTCAATACGATACGGCAATGCAGTGTCTATCGTATTCCGAATTACGATGCAAAGTTCCTTTAGAAATGCATGCGTGGCTTTGAGTCGTGCACGGGAAGCAAATAGTAAAGCGGCAAATCCGGGTTCGAGTCGTGGTCCGGAACAAACTTTCACTGTCTTCACCCCATTCTACAGCTGATGGCACATATTCGCAATTGTTACTACATTTAATGAAAAGTTTCGAGGCTGGAATAGTACGCCATGTAGTCTGCCCCCACTTGAGTACAGTGCACAGAACTTTCCTAAAGCCTTGTGAAACTCCCATAAACGTGCTTCTTTCAGATATTGTGTTGTTCACGTCGCGCGTCATATTGGCTTGAATGATTTTTCTGTCGTCAAAGCGTTGACAATTGATATGAGACTACTGAACACTGCCTGCTCGCAATTAACGAGTCGAATGCACAGCTGTTGCTTACAATTGTCAGTTCACGCAGCGGCCTTAGTTACGTCACCGACGTCGCTTGTGCGCCGGGAATAAAATCAGTTCCGCAACTTTATCAATGGACGGTGTGGGCCTGCAGGCGCTGTGCTCCTGCGGTAACAAAACACTTCGTCATGTCGCTTGCAGGTGGTGCCCCCCGCAGATTTCTCGCTTCTTTTGCAGAGTGGCAATCGTTATTATGATGTTGTCCCACTTTTAGTTACCGTTGCTTCCTCGTCGGACACGAAACTGCCCGCCCCAAGGTCTGAAAACGTAGCCGAGCTGTCGTGACCGACTTTTTCCGTCAATTTCCACATTTTATCGCCGCTTGCTGTTCCCAAGGTCCAGCTCTGCAGAATTACTCCCTCATTTTGGAAGTAATCTGAACGTGGGCTGCATATCTAATGGAAATAATACCACAGGTTCGTATAGAGCGACGTCATGCAACAGGAACATAAACAATGCGCGTTGTCATTCCACCGATAGCGACGTGGTAGTACGTATTTTTGCAACCGGGAATTCGTGATTGTCTTCGCCAACTCGGATGTCGGTTGACGGACGAATAGGTCTGGGTGACTTATCAACACGTGCGAAATGTGACTTCGTGAGTTCACGCTGAGTGTGTAACGTCGCTTCCAGGCGACATCACGCACCACCTTGACTTATTCGAGTATGGGTCTACATTTCCCTGACAAGCTTCCACTTGCGAGTGAAACAAAATACGCTTAGAAATGTTTATTTCCTCGATCAAAGAAGGCAAATGAAATATTAAAAGGTGTTGCTTTGTGTCAGATATGATTAACAGTTCTCTGACACCCCGAGTTAAATGTATTTACAGAGCTGTACAGCTTTTTCAAATGGCTTCCTCTTTTCAAGAGCATTAAGGTTGTAAATCTTAATTGGGAACGTATGGCTGCGAGACTTTATCAGTCTCGCACGACGTTTAGTTAAAAATTAAAACTCAGTTTTGGTACACTGTATCATGCATACTGAACAAACGACTAACTACTGTGGGTTAGTAAATTTACTTGTCGAACTTAAAGAGAGTTTTGCGTCCTTAAACTTTAATAAAAGCGGACTTCTAAATATTTAACAAATCTGGAAATATGTGATATGAACAGCTACGTTATGGCTGAATATCTTGGACATTTGAAAATTAAAATCAAAGTGAGAGATAGTGTTCATCGAGCTCCTCATTTGATATCAATTTATGCACTCATTGACGCTACGTCCGCCATATTTTCCATTTAGTCGCCAGGGATGTAGCGTTATAGGTGTGTCGTGAGTCTGGGTACAAGCTTCTATTTTCCGGCGTCGCATAAGCCTTCTGATTATGCTCCTAATCAATTTGTCATTGCCTGTTTCACATGATCGTCAATCTGAAACGTTTCTCCGCTAGTTTTAACTTTTGTTCTTTGGGGCCCGCAGTGCGAAATATGTCTTTTAATGACATAATTATCATGAATAATAGCCAGCTACACTGCTGTGTAAATTGTTTATATTTTATATCATTCACAATGAGCCCATTTCGGCATATCCCCATCACCAAGAGCTATGTAACATCGTAGCTGTCATGTCCTGTCTTTTTTAGAATTATTGCTTTCTCCTAGGTGTACACTGAAGATGTATATCGGTGTTTAGTTGGAAACAAACTAAAATCCTACATAAGTGTCCATTGTACACCTAGCAGAAGGTAATAATTCAAGAAAAAGACAGGACATGATAGCTACGATGTTGCATAGCTTTTGGTGATGGGAATATGCCAAAGTTGTATCATTGTAACTGATATAAAATACATAATATTTACATAGCAGTCTAACTGGCTACTATTCACAGTAACATCGGCGCCACGTTATTCGCAAGTTTAGAAAGAGCTTATTATTTTTTCTGTGGTCTTCTTAATCAAACTTTCCGTGTCTTCAAAATAATTTATTACAATTGGTAGTTTTCAGCGAAAATATTCCACTTTTACGTAAGTGACATTTACTTTGAGAGAGAATTGAACTGTACGACGGGAGGTCCTAATATCCCCGGCCATGTCTATGTGTGTGTGTGTGTGTGTGTGTGTGTGTGTGTGTGTGTGTAACAATTCCCGTTTGCAACGTTTAACGTCCGGAAGGATTCTGTCGTGAATAAATACCTTGCAACACGTACCGTTGGCATTTATTTTCAGTTGTTCTTCAAAAATTCCATTAATCACTTTGTAGCAGATGTTCGTGTATATACTTCTATCGGTCTTGATTTCAGTACTTAAATATCTCTGTACCCGCTGCAACTCTTACGTTTTTGTCGTCGAGGTCTCTTCGACAACTATGTATACTAGATTTTAGTAAAGTATATCCTTCAATAATAAAATCAAATTTTAGTACTGTATATCCTTCAATCCTCCCTCCATGAACCATGGACCTTGCCGTTGGTGGGGAGGCTTGCGTGCCTCAGCGATACAGATAGCCGTACCGAAGGTGCAGCCGCAACGGAGGGGTATCTGTTGAGAGGCCAGACAAACGTGTGGTTCCTGAAGAGGGGCAGCAGCCTTTTCAGTAGTTACAGGGCAACAGTCTGGATGATTGACTGATGTGGCCTTGTAACAATAACCAAAACGGCCTTGCTGTGCTGGTACTGCGAACAGCTGAAAGCAAGGGGAAATTACGGCCGTAATTTTTCCTGAGGACATGCAGCTCTTTACTATATGGATAAATGATGATGGCATACTTTTGGCTCTTGGTTCTCTTGGGTAAAATATTCCGGGGGTAAAACATTCCCCCATGGCACTCGGATCTCCGGGAGGGGGGGGGGGAGGAGGAGGACGGCGACGACACTACTCAAGAGGACGTCGTTATCAGGAGAAAGAAAACTGGCGTTCTACGGATCGGAGCGTGGAATGTCAGATCCCTTAATGGAGCAGGTAGGTTAGAAAATTTAAAAAGGGAAATGGATAGGTTAAAGTTAGATATAGTCGGAATTAGTAAACTTCGGTAGCAGGAGGAACAAGACTTTTGGTCAGGTGAATACAGGGTTATAAATACAAAATCAAATGGGGTAATGCAGGAGTAGGCATAATAATGAATAAAAAAATAGGAATGCGGGTAAGCTACTACAAACAGCATAGTGGCCAAGATAGATACGAAGCACACGCCTACGACAGTGGTACAAGTTTATATGCCAACTAGCTCCGCAGACAACGAAGCTATTGATGAAATGTATGATGAGATAAAAGAAATTATTCATAATGAAGGGAGACGAAAATTTAATAGTCAATGGTGACTGGAACTCGACAGTAGGAAAAACAAGAGAAGGAAACGTGGTAGGTGAATATGGAATGGGCGTAAGGAATGAAAGAGGAAGCCACCTGGTAGAATTTTGCACAGAGCATAACTTTATGATAGGTAACATTTGGTTCAAGAATCAAGGAAGAAGTCTGGAGATACTGGATAGTATCAGATAGATTATATAATGGTAACACAGAGATTCAGGTTTTAAATTGTAAGACATTACCAGGGGCCAATGTGAACTCTGACCACAATATATTGGTTATGAAGTCTAAATTAAAAGGGAAGAAACTGCAAAAAGATGGGAATTTAAGGAGATGGAACCTGGATAAACAGCAAGAACCAGAGGTTGTAGAGAGTTTCAGAGAGAGCATGCCGCGACAGCGTGGACGTGAACCGTATGTGCAGTTGACGGACTTTGAGCGAGGGCGTATAGTGGGCATGCGGGAGGCCGGGTGGACGTACCGCCGAATTGCTCAACACGTGGGGCGTGAGGTCTCCACGGTACATCGATGTTGTCGCCAGTGGTCGGCGGAAGGTGCACGTGCCCGTCGACCTGGGACCGGACCGCATCGACGCACGGATGCACGCCAAGACCGTAGGATCCTACGCAGTGCCGTACGGGACCGCACCGCCACTTCGCAGCAAATTAGGGACACTGTTGCTCCTGGGGTATCGGCGAGGACCATTCGCAACCGTCTCCATAAAGCTGGGCTACGGTCCCGCACACCGTTAGGCCGTCTTCCGCTCACGCCCCAACATCGTTCAGCCCGCCTCCAGTGGTGTTGCGACAGGCGTGAATGGAGGGAGGAATGGAGACGTGTCGTCTTCAGCGATGAGAGTCGCTTCTGCCTTGGTGCCAATGATGGTCGTATGCGTGTTTGGCGCCGTGCACGTGAGCGCCACAATCAGGACTGCATACGACCGAGGCACACAGGGCCAACACCCGGCATCATGGTGTGGGGAGCGATCTCCTACACTGGCCATACACCTCAGGTGATCGTCGAGGGGACATTGAATAGTGCACGGTACATCCAAACCGTCATCGAACCCATCGTTCTATCATTCCTAGACCGGCAAGGGAACTTGCTGTTCCAACAGAACAATGCACGTCCGCATGTATCCCGTGCCACCCAACGTGCTCTAGAAGGTGTAAGTCAACTACCCTGGCCACCACGATCTCCGGATCTGTCCCCCATTGAGCGTGTTTGGGACTGGTTGAAGCGTCGTCTCACGCGGTCTGCACGTCCAGCACGAACGCTGGTCCAACTGAGGCGCCAGGTGGAAATGGCATGGCAAGCCGTTCCACAGGACTACATCCAGCATCTCTACGATCGTCTCCATGGGAGAATAGCAGCCTGCATTGCTGCGAAAGGTGGATATACACTGTACTAGTGCCAACATTGTGCATGCTCTGTTGCCTGTGTCTATGTGCCTGTGGTTCTGTCTGTGAGATCATGTGACGTATCTGACCCCAGGAATGTGTCAATAAAGTTTCCCCTTCCTGGGACAATAAATTCACGGTGTCCTTATTTCAATTTCCAGGAGTGTAGATTAAGGAAAGGCAAACTAACGTTTCTAGCATTTGTGGACTTAGAGAAAGATCAGTGTTGACTGAAATACTCTCTTTCAAACTCTGAAGGTGGCAGGGGTAAAACACAGGGAGCGAAAGACTATTTACAGTTTGTACAGAAACCAGATGGCAGTTATATGAGTCGAGCGGCATGAAAGGAAAGCAATGGTTGGGAAGGGACTCAGACAGGGTTGTAGCCTATCCCCGATGTTATTCAATCTGTATATCGAGAAGCAATAAAGGAAACAAAAGAAAAGTTCAGAGTAGGTATTGAAATCCATGGAGAAGAAATAAAAACTTTGAGGTTCGCCGATGACAGTATAATTCTGTCAGAGACAGCAAAGAACTTGGAAGAGCAGCTGAACGGAGTGGTCAGTGTCTTGACAGGAGGATATAAGATGAACATCAACAAAAGCAAAACGAGGATAATGGAATGTAGTGGAACTAAATCGGGTGATTCTGAGCCAATTAGATTAGGAAATGAGACAAAGTAGTAAATTAGTTTTGCTATTTGGGGAGCAAAATAAGTGATGATGGTCGAAGTAGAGAGGATATAAAGTGCAGACTGGCAATGGCAAGGAAAGCGTTTCTGAAGTAAAGAAATTTGTTAACATCGAGTATAGATTTAAGTGTCAGGAAGTCATTTCTGAAGGTATTTATATGGAGTGTTGCTATGTATGGAAGTGAAACATGGACGATAAATAGTTTAGACAAGAAGAGAGTACAAGCTTTCGAAATGTGGTGCTACAGAAGAATGCTGAAGATTAGATGGGTAGATCACATAACTAATGAGGAGGTATTGAACAGAATTGGAGAGAACTGAAATTTTTGGCACAACTTGACTAGAAGAAGGGGTCGGTTGGTAGGGCATATTCTGAGGCATCAAGGGATCCCCAATTTAGTATTGGAGGGCAGCGTGGAGGGTAAACATCGTAGAGAGAGACCAAGGGATGAATGGACTAAACAGATTCAGATGGATGTAGGTTGCAGTACGTACTGGGAGATGAAGAAGCTTGCACAGGATAGAGTAGCATGGAGAGCTGCATCAAACCAGCCTCTGGACTGAAGACCGCAACAACAACATATACTTCAATAAGTTGCTTAACATTTGGAAGCAGACTTCTATCGGAGAGTTTGGTCTCTTTTTAAGTGTCTACGAAGTCCTTTCTTTCAGCATCTCTTCGCAGTGGGTCAATCAGCATTCCTGCAGCGCTTTCCTATTTGGTTCAGGTCCCACACATTGGAGTAATACTGATATTCTAGTATAGTTCAGACGAGTGTTTAAGTATTTTCTTATGTACAATGCTACGGTAGCAGATTCGAATCCTGCCTCGGGCATGGATGTGTGTGATGTCCTTCGGTTAGTTAGGTTTAAGTAGTTCTAAGTTCTAGGGGACTGATGACCTCAGATGTTTAGTCCCATAGTGCTCAGAGCCATCTGAACCATTTATTTGTATGAGTTGACTGATTTCACTTGTAATTTGTTGATATTGTAGTCGTTGTTCTTGGGTAGTAAGACGCTACTGTTTTTCTTTTTGTGTAGAGCACAGTTTTACAGTTCCGATCATCTAAATCAAGTTACCAGTCTTTGCAGAAGTTGCTATCACTTTATTACACGCTGCCTACCATTTATCGTAGAAATAATACTGGGGAGGATCCTGTTTCGTTACATTTTCGATACGTGCTCTGTTCGAGATTATTTATTTTATTTCTTTCCTTTTTTTTACAATATCGACTTTTGTGCTGATATTAATGCAGTTGTATGATTCAGCTAGAAAACCTATAAGAATCACGCGGTGGTTCGAGAAAGATTACGTAATCATACGCGCGGCGACGCGTATTCAGAATTACAAATTTCTGTACCTGTCACAATGCAGCATTTGTTGTTTGTGGTCTGAAGACTCGTTTGGTGTTGCTAGCTCTCCACGTCGGGGTCTATCCTGCGCAAGTCTCGTCACCTGTACACAACTACTGCACGCCACGCACACCTCATCCTGCCTGCTGCAGTCAGGTCTTTGTTTCCCCGTACAATTTTTACCTCCCTCAGTTCCGTCCAAAACCAAAGTGACGAGTCGCTGTTGCCTATGGGTGTCTTCTACCGAACTACATTTTCTTTAATCGACGCAATCTAGAAAATCACTTCCTTGTTTTTAATTTATGACGATGAAAGACGCAGACAGTTGAAACGGCAAGTGGACGTCGATCAGCGCTTTCGCCGTTCACCATGTATTCAGCTATGCTACTCCAATTGCTTTGTTAATATTTCGTGCGGAGCAGTTCTGGACCCTTCTGTCTTAACCTTTAAATTTTACAGATGGTATTTTTTGGATTGCGGCTGATGAGCTACTAGTATTCTTACGTCTTCAAGATATCTTCTTGCTTCGTTTTGTTTTCTCTTAATAATTTTGCTGTAAAGAGGAAAGAATTGGTTCATGTAGCTTCCTTTGCATGTGAAGCACCAGTATTCCCCATTCTGCTGAAATTGGACCTGAACCGGAAAAGTTCATGAACTTTGAGATTATACTGTCCGGTACAGTTATGTCCGGTACAGATATTTGGTTCAGATAAACTTCTTTTTTGATTCGGTTATGCCCGCTTCATTCTAATATTTTAACTTCCCGGAATTTTCGACAGTTCTCTGAAGTTAGTGTCCAGTTCTTTGATATTCCACGCAGTTGGATGAAATTTATTCTTTTTTCCCTTGTCTCTTTAATTTGACTCTCCAGTTTCGCCGTACGGATAGTTGTCTGCCTGTTTTCTTACGAGTAATTATTTTAGATCAGATTTCCAGTCTAGGCACAGGCAAAGCGTGACGGGGCACCTGCGTTCATTCGCCCCTGCGTGAGTTGGCTTCCGCACTCCCAACGCAGCCACAAACCCCATCAATCCGGATATTTGTGCAGGAGTGAAGAATTTCAAGAGGGAAAAACGCCGGTCCACACAAAAGTCGAGACCTGTCGTCCAGGAGACGCGCTGCTGACAGCAGGTGTCTGCCCCAGCTTCGTTCACAGGATACCGGAAGAGTGGTGTCTGGGTGGAAAGGAGGCTGCATGCAGAACACTCGTACGTCTCATCCTACGCCACGGCCGAAGTGTGTGGGACCGTTACCGAATAGCACTAACAGTGGTATCGATGGTACCCAAGGAAGGGCAGCTACAGCGGTCGTGAGTTCATTCGATTCACGCGGAGTCACGGAGATACTGAGGAATCTGCATTGGTGGACGGTTTAGGTTACGCCCTAATAAATTACAAAGTATCAAGAAAGTAGGAAAAAGTACTGCTACATACTCATCCATAGCATATGGCCCACTAAGACAAGATAGAAGCAGTCATTCTTCCCGCGTACCATAAGACAGCAGAACGGATAAAAACGCTCTTCAATTCAATTCACGATACCGGTGTGCAAAATTCAATGAGCTATTTACATAAGAAGTTCATAGTTTAACTTCTCTGTTGACTTCCAGCACATTTGTACGACGAATTTAGAAGTTATTAAGATATCTTCCTCCCGCCATGAACCATGGACCTTGCCGTTGGTGGGGAGGCTGTATCAGCGATACAGATAGCCGTACCGTAGGTGCAACCACAACGGAGGGATATCTGTTGAGAGGCCAGACAAACGTGTGGTTCCTGAAGAGGGGGAGCAGCCTTTTCCGTAGTTGCAAGGGCAACAGTCTGGATGACTGACTGATCTGGCCCTGTAACAATAACCAAAACGGCCTTGCTGTGCTGGTACTGTGAACGGCTGAAAGCAAGGGGAAACTACGGCCGTAATTTTTCCCGAGGGCATGCAGCTTTACTGTATGATTAAATGATGATGGCATCCTCTTGGGTAAAATATTCCGGAGGTAAAATAGTTCCCCATTCGGATCTCAGGGCGGGGACTACTCAAGAGGATGTCGTTATCAGGAGAAAGAAAACTGGCGTTCTACGGATCGGAGCGTGGAATGTCAGATCCCTTAATCGGGCAGGTAGGTTAAAAAATTTAAAAGGGAAATGGATAGGTTAAATTTAGATATAGTGGGAATTAGTGAAGTTCGGTGGCAGGAGGAACAAGACTTTTGGTCAGGTGACTACAGGGTTATAAACACAAAATCAAATAGGGGTAATACAGGAGTAGGTTTAATAATGAATAGGAAAACAGGAATGCGGGTAAGCTACTACAAACAGCATAGTGAACGCATTATTGTGGCCAAGATAGATACGAAGCCCACACCTACTACTGTTGTACAAGTTTATATGCCAACTAGCTCTGCAGATGACGAAGAAATTGAAGAAATGTATGATCAAATAAAAGAAATTATTCAGATAGTGAAGGGTGACGAAAATTTAATAGCCATGGGTGAGTGGAATTCGGTAGAAGGAAAAGGGAGAGAAAGAAACGTAGTAGGTGAATATGGACTGGGGCAAAGAAATGAAAGAGAAGGCCGCCCGGTAGAATTTTGCACAGAGCACAACTTAATCATAGCAAACACTTGGTTCAAGAATCATAAAGGAAGGCTGCATACATGAAAGAAACCTGCAGATACTGACAGTTTTCAGATAGATTATATAATGGTAAGACAGAGATTTAGGAACCAGGTTTTAAATTGTAAGACATTTCCAGGGGCAGATGTGAACTCTGACCACAATCATTTTATGACCTGTAGAATAAAACTGAAGAAACGCAAAAAGGTGCGTATTTAAGGAGGTGGGACATCGATAAACTAAAAGAACCAGAGGTTGTACAGAGTTTCAGGGAGAGCATAAGGGAGCAATTGGCAAGAATGGAGGAGAGAAATACAGTAGAAGAAGAATGGGTAGCTTTGAGGGATGAAGCAGTGAAGGCAGCAGAGGATCAAGTAGGTAAAAAGACGAGGGCTAGTAGAAATCCTTGGGTAACAGAAGAAATATTGAATTTAATTGATGAATGGAGAAAATATAAAAATGCAGTAAATGAAGCAGGCAAAAAGGAAAACAGACGTCTCAAAAAGCAGATCGACAGGAAGTGCAAAATGGCTAAGTAGGGATGGCTAGAGGACAAATGTAAGGATGTAGAGGCTTATCTCACTTGGGGTAAGATACTGCCTACAGGAAAATTAAAGACCTCTTTGGCGATAAGAGAACCTCTTGTATGAACATCAAGAGCTCATATGGAAACCCTATTCTAAGCAAAGAAGGGAAAGCAGAAAGGTGGAAGGAGTATATAGAGGGTGTATACAAGGGCGATGTACTTGAGGACAATATTATGGAAATGGAAGAGGATGTTGATGAAGATGAAATGGGAGATACGATACTGCGTGAAGAGTTTGATAGACCACTGAAAGACCTGAGTCGAAACAACGCCCCCGGAGTAGACAACATTCCATTGGAACTACAGACGGCCTCGGGAGAGCCAGTCCTGTCAAAACTCTACCATCTGGCGAGCAAGATGTATGAGACAGGAGAAATACCCTCAGACTTCAAGAAGAATATAATAATTCCAATCCCAAAGAAAGCAAGTGTTGACAGATGTGAAAATTACCGAACTATCAGTTTAATAAGTCACAGCTGCAAAATACTAACGCGAATTCCTTACAGACGAATGGAAAAACTAGTAGAAGCCGACCTCGGGGAAGATCAGTTTGGATTCCGTAGAAATGTTGGAACACGTGAGGCAATAGTGACCCTACGACTTATCTTAGAAGCTAGATTAAGGAAGGGCAAACCTATGTTTCTACCATTTGTAGACTTAGAGAAAGCTTTTCACAATGTTGACTGGAATACTCTCTTTCAAATTCTGAAGGTGGAACGGGTAAAATACAAGGAGAAAGAGGCTATTTACAATTTGTACAGAAACCAGATAACAGTTATAAGAGTCGATGGACATGAAAGGGAAGCAGTGGTTGGGAAGGGATTGAGACAGGGTTGTAGCCTATCCCCGATGTTATTCAATCTGCATATTGAGCAAGCAGTGACGGAAACAAAAGGAAAATTCGGAGTAGGTATTAAATCCATGGAGAAGAAATAAAAACTTTGAGTTTCTCCGATGGCATCGTAATTCTGTCAGAGACAGCAATGGACTTGGAAGAGCAGTTGAACGGAATGGATAGTGCCTTGAAAGGAGGATACGAGATGAACATCAACAAAAGCAAAACGAGGATCATGGAATGTTGTCGAATTAAGTCGGGTGATTCTGAGGGAATTAGATTAGGAAATGAGACACTTAAAGTAGTAAATGAGTTTTGCTATTTGAGGAGCAAAATTGTCGTAGTAGAGAGGATATAAAATGTAGACTGGCAATGGCACGTAAAGCGTTTCTGAAGAAGAGAAATTTGTTAACATCGAGTATAGATTTAAGTGTCAGGAAGTCATTTCTGAAAGTATTTGTATGGAGTGTAGCCATGTATGGAAGTGAAACATGGACGATAAATAGTTTGGACAAGAAAAGAATAGAAGCTTTCGAAATGTGGTGCTACAGAAGAATGCTGAAGGTTAGATGGGTAGATCGCATAACTAATTGGGAAGTATTGAATAGGATTGGGGAGAAGAGAATTTTGTGGCACAACTTTACCAGAAGAAGGGATCGGTTGTTAGGACATGTTCTGAGGCATCAAGGGATCACCAATTTGGTATTGGAGGGCAGCGTGGAGGGTAAAAATCGTAGAGGGAGACCAAGAGATGACTACACGAAGCAGATTCGGAAGTATGTAGGTTGCAGTAGGTACTGGGAGATGAAGCAGCTTGCACAGGATAGAGTAGCTTGGAGAGCTGCATCAAACCAGTCTCAGGACTGAAGACCACAGCAACAACAACAACAACAAGATATCTTGGATCAGGGATTGGTGAAAGTTTAACATTTTTTTAACAATTAACAACTGTCTCTAGAATGTAAATCCTTAAAGTTTAATGAATATTATTGTAAAATGCTAAGGCCAGAATCTGTGGTAAATAATCCTAGCCTTTTTCCATTTCCTAGAGCTCAACGTCTTATTTGGCGTGTTGAGGTCCTGACTCAGAATGGTGGAAATATAGTTAAGTTTCTGATGCCCAGTGAGAGAGGAAGAATGAGAGAGAGACGGAAAGAGAGCGTTCAGTGCAGTGAAATTCAATTCATTGTTGAATCTGTGTGTGTGTGTGTGTGTGTGTGTGTGTGTGTGTGTGTGTGTGTGTGTGTGTGTAGGTGTGTGTCTGTGGTTGTGTGTGTGTGTAGTATGGCCAGTGACCAGCTCCATGAGGCAAATGAACGGTGTTCAAGTACCTTGTGACAAGATAGTACGAATTCCTGCATGCATAAATCAGCATTTTTTTAAGAGAAATTGTTTCTCTTTCAGTTAAGATGTTGCGCCTAATACCATTTTGCAAAAGATCTGTGAATCAGTGAACAACTAACAATCCAATTAGTTTATGCCAAAGTTTTTTCAGGTAGGTTCACAGCATGCATTAGACCAGAGAATGCCATATCATGACCACAGGGATCATTTGTGAAGGCTGATCAACAATAAACTTCAATGAAACACTCATCAACCAAGTGTGTGTTGAAGTAGAAGTACCATAATAAATTTTACTGCATTTCTCCGGATTTGGTGTCACCGATTTTCCTCACAACGACATCCTTTATTAAAACACCCATGGTGTTCTTGCGGAGTTACATTATAAGTAAAGTTTTCGACGGTAAGCTCCGACATCTTTAGTCAGCAACAACTGATTTTCGTAATGCTTGTAGAGATGTTCTCGATGTCCGCTGGAGCGAGTGAACAAGTGAGCGATTTCCCTCAACACTCACCGCTCTCTTCCTTGCGCCACTAAGGTTATGGTCGATGTCCCGGCTAAAGTTAACGATGACACAGTTGGAGTAGAGGGATAAAATTTTGTTGCATGAAACATAGTTTTATGTGCATTCATGAGGCTGTATTCAGCAACGTATGATCCCTCTGAACCATTTTTTCCTATTTTTAATGTGCCATTCGTATTCTGCATGAAGTTCGAAATTGTGCCGATTGAGTGACTAATATATCCATACTTTTCCCATCAATGAGATGTAAATTCCAGAAACCCTCAGGCTAAAACTGCCGTTAACTGACTCAGCGCTTCTTTTATCCTCTTAGGCAGATGGAAATTCGATATTATGCCTTGTCTACTCATGAGTATACCAGTTTTCGAACATTTTGTATCACAGAAACTCAGCAGGGCAACAGACGAATAGTTTTGATAGCTGGACGTCTTGGAAAGCTGTTTCCACAGCTTTTCTTTCGGAAGACATGTTTGAGTCTCTTGATTTCGAAATGCAACTGGTCCCTGTGAAAAGCAGTTGTAGCTCAGGGTACTGGTGCATATAAGAGCTGTTGCTTGATCGTGTTTACAGGCTGTAACTAGCGCTATTGCCCAGTTTTCCGCTTCAGTACAGATACATGGTGTACAGAAATTCCTTTTACAAAGTTGTAGGACTTTAGAGGGGAGTGAGTACACAATATTTTGAGCAGGAACCAATGTCCGAAAACCTACCGTTTCCGTTCTATGACGGTTTCAGTCCACACGTGTAACGCGTCCACTTCTTCTGATTGAAACAGGAACGTCTCAGAGTTGCTTGTCCTGGTCTGCATTAGGATAGACAGGATGGTGTGCTCTACATCAGATCGTCACCTGATGTCACCGAACATCGTATGAAAACTTCAGTTTGCGAGACTCCTGTAGTGACGGAGGAAGACTTGATGGCACGAGTTCCGGCCGCTGCGATAGATGCTGAAGAGACACCAGGTGGAGGAGTGTGCACCAGAACGTGGGTGGTCGGCGAAGAGTCTTAACAACAATGGAGGTCGCCATCTCTAGCCACTGTTGTAAGGCATCAGTACTGTTCTGTACGTACAGTAATCTGGGCTGTGTTCTGTTCGGAATAATGTAAACATGTAATGTTTAAGTGTTCACGCAAGCAAATGTGCTTAAGTGACACATGGATGTTTCTTTACGTTTCCTTTGGAGCTGTTAACTAATAATGGTACTGCACCACTCCCAGTTCAGTTCCTCTAGCAGAAGTGGATGAGTTAAACATCTCAATTGTAACCGTCATTGAACAGAAAGGGTACGATTCTATTCAAAATACTATACACTCACTCTTTTCTACAAGCCTTTGAAGTTTGCAACGTAAGTTTCCGAACACCCTGATGGAGAACTGTATGCATTCAGACACCATTAACGAAGTAATTTTAATTAGCACATCGAACTTCATTCATACCAGAATAAAATATCCGACACGATCACGGAGCTTGCACTAGTTGCTTGGAATCACCACAAAAAAAGCGGAAGTAATTGCATATTCCAAACGTTCTCTGAACGTATTCATGTTTAAAGTATTCTAAATGTGGTTAAGTGTTGTTACCCATTACCATAAATACCGAAAAAGGGACGTTATAGTTATCAGGCCACGTGTATAACCGTTTAAATGAAGAGAACGACTGCTTTCTGGAATTTTTTTTCTCTCCGGGTTAATCCAATTTCTCGCGCCTTCGCTTGAAAAATTTAATCTCGGTAAAGTAGCTGGCGCCGCCTAGAGACCTAACGCAATGAACGGTGCTCCAGTTTTGCTAAGTTTATAAGCTAATTTATTAGCGTTGGTTCCTAATTTGCGCCATCAGATTTCTACTGCACCCACACCTGCTTCAATTCACAGTGGTGCATTTGGAAGACAGCCCTGCTTATTCAGCGCCGGTGTCAGCTGGGACCAGTCTAATGCTGATGGCCGCTGCCTGTGCGAAAATCCTTAGAACAAGTCTTAGGGATTAGAAAAATCTGAAGCATTACATTTGTGGTAGCAACAGTCGTAGATTTAAAAAGGCGTACAACTCTATTCATAGAAATGTAGAAGAGTTTCGACTAGATAACAAAACAACAGGAAAGTAACTTTAAAATTCATAGGAGAACTGTGAAAAAATTTTGAAATAAAGTCAGAAATAAGGTAAGGAGGTGGCTCGTCACCCCTATTTTTTAGCTCTGCGTTAGAGAAACTTGGCAGAGACATGGAAGAAAGCCATAAACAGCAAGATTATACAACTGAGATGAAAGGAAGACAAGACCGCTGAAGATGGTATAGCATTTACTGATGACACGGTGCATATTAGACTCCCCTGAAAGCGTAAAAGAAAATTACAAAGCTACAACGTCACACAGAAAAAGATGAATTACAAATAGCATTTGAAAAAAAAGAGAAGCTCATGACAAAGATGAGAAATTCACCTCAAAAACTTAAAATACAACATGTTGTTGTTGTTGTCTTCAGTCCTGAGACTGGTTTTATGCAGCTCTCCATGCTACTCTATCCTGTGCAAGCTGCTTCATCTCTCAGTACCTACTGCAACCTACATCCTTCTGAATCTGCTTAGTGTACTCATCTCTCTGTCTCCCTCTACGACTTTTACCCTCCACGCTGCCCTCCAACGCTAAATTTGTGATACCTTGATGCCTCAAAACATGTCCTACCAACCGATCCCTTCTTCTAGTCAAGTTGTGCCACAAACTTCTCTTCTCCCCAATCCTATTCAATACCTCCTCATTAGTTACGTGATCTATCCACCTTATCTTCAGCATTCTTCTGTAGCACCACATTTCGAAAGCTTCTATACTCTTCTTGTCCAAACAAGTTATCGTCCATGTTTCACTTCCATACATGGCTACACTCCAAACAAATACTTTCAGAAACGACTTCCTGATACATAAATCTATATTCGATGTTAACAAATTTCTCTTCTTCAGAAACGCTTTCCTTGCCATTGCCAGTCTACATTTTATATCCTCTCTACTTCGACCATCATCAGTTATTTTACTTCCTAAATAGCAAAACTCCTTTACTACTTGAAGTGTCTCATTTCCTAATCTAATTCCCTCAGCATCACCCGATTTAATTTGACTACATTCCATTATCCTCGTTTTGCTTTTGTTGATGTTCATCTTATATCCTCCTTTCAAGACACTGTCCATTCCGTTCAACTGCTCTTCCAAGTCCTTTTCCGTCTCTGACAGAATAACAATGTCATCGGCGAACCTCAAAGTTTTTACTTCGTCTCCATGAATTTTAATACCTACTCCAAATTTTTCTTTTGTTTCCTTTACTGCTTGCTCAATATATAGATTGAATAACATCGGGGAGAGGCTACAACCCTGTCTCACTCCTTTCCCAACCACTGCTTCCCTTTCATGCCCCTCGACTTTTATGACTGCCATCTGGTGTCTGTACAAATTGTAAATAGCCTTTCGCTCCCTGTATTTTACCCCTGCCACCTTTAGAATTTGAAAAAGAGTATTCCAGTCAACATTGTCAAAAGCTTTCTCTAAGTCTACAAATGCTAGAAACGTAGGTTTGAGTTTTCTTAATCTTTCTTCTAAGATAAGTCGTAAGGTCAGTATTGCCTCACGTGTTCCAACATTTCGACGGAATCCAAACTGATCCTCCCCGAGGTCCGCATCTACCAGTTTTTCCATTCGTCTGTAAAGAATTCGCGTTAGTATTTTGCAGCTGTGACTTATTAAACTGATAGTTCGGTAATTTTCACATCTGTCAGCACCTGCTTTCTTTGGGATTGGAATTATTATATTCTTCTTGAAGTCTGAGGGTATTTCGCCTGTCTCATACATCTTGCTCACCAGATGGTAGAGTTTTGTCATGACTGGCTCTCCCAAGGCTGTCAGTAGTTCTAATGGAATGTTGTCTACTCCGGGGGCCTTGTTTCGACTCAGGTCTTTCAGTGCTCTGTCAAACTCTTCACGCAGTATCGTATCTCCCATTTCGTCTTCATCTACATCCTCTTCCATTTCCATAATATTGTCCTCAAGTACATCACCCTTGCATAAGCCTTCTATATACTCCTTCCACCTTTCTGCCATCCCTTCTTTGCTTAGAACTGGGTTGCCATCTGAGCTTTTGATAATCATACACGTGGTTCTCTTCTCTCCAAAGGTCTCTTTAATTTTCCTGTAGGCAGTATCTATCTTACCCCTAGTGAGATAAGCTGCTACATCGTTACATTTGTCCTCTAGCCATCCCTGTTTAGCCATTTTGCACTTCCTCTCGATCTCATTTTTGAGACGTCTGTATTCCTTTTTGCCTGCTTCATTTACTGTATTTTTATATTTTCTCCTTTCATCAATTAAATTCAATATTTCTTCTGTGACCCAAGGATTTCTAGCAGCCCTTGTCTTTTTACCTACTTTATCCTCTGCTGCCTTCACTACTTCATCCCTCAGAGCTACCCATTCTTCTTCTACTGTATTTCTTTCCCCCACTGCTGTCAATTGTTCCCTGATGCTCTCCCTGAAACTCTGGACAACCTCTGGTTCTTTCAGTTTATCCAGGTCCCATCTCCTTAATTTCCCACATTTTTGCAGTTTCTTCAGTTTTAATCTACAGGTCATAACCAATAGATTGTGGTCCGAGTCCACATCTGCCCTGGAAATGTCTTACAACTTAAAACCTGGTTCCTAAATCTCTGTCTTACCATTATATAATCTATTTGATACCTTTTAGTATCTCCAGGGTTCTTCCACGTATACAACCTTCTTTCATGATTCTTAAACCAAGTGTTAGCTATGATTAAGTTGTGCTCTGTGCAAAATTCTACTAGGCGGCTTCCTCTTTCATTTCTTAGCCCCAATCCATATTCACCTACTATGTTTCCTTCTCTCCCTTTTCCTACACTCGAATTCCAGTCACCCAATACTATTAAATTTTCGTCTCCCTTCACTATCTGAACAATTTCTTTTATTTCATCGTACATTTCTTCAATTTCTTCATCATCTGCAGAGCTAGTTGGCATATAAACTTGTACTACTGTAGTAGGTGTGGGCTTCGTATCTATCTTGGCCACAATAATGCGTTCACTATGCTGTTTGTAGTAGCTTACCCGCATTCCTATTTTCCTATTCATTATTAAACCTACTCCTGCTTTACCCCTATTTGATTTTGTGTTTATAACCCTGTAGTCACCTGACCAGAAGTCTTGTTCCTTCTGCCACCGAACTTCACTAATTCCCACTATATCTAACTTTAACCTATCCATTTCCCTTTTTAAATTTTCTAACCTACCTGCCCGATTAAGGGATCTGACATTCCACGCTCCGATCCGTAGAACGCCAGATTTCTTCCTCCTGATAACGACATCCTCCTGAGTAGTCCCCGCCCGGAGATCCGAATGGGGGACTATTTTACCTCCGGAATATTGTACCCAAGAGGATGCCATCATCATTTAATCATACAGTAAAGCTGCATGTCCTCGGGAAAAATTACGGCTGTAGTTTCCCCTTGCTTTCAGCCGTTCGCAGTACCAGCACAGCAAGGCCGTTTTGGTTAATGTTGCAAGGCCAGATCAGTCAATCATCCAGACTGTTGCCCCTGCAACTACTGAAAAGGCTGCTGCCCCTCTTCAGGAACCACACGTTTGTCTGGCCTCTCAACAGATACCCCTCCGTTGTGGTTGCACCTACGGTACGGCCATCTGTATCGCTGAGGCACGCAAGCCTCCCCACCAACGGCAAGGTCCATGGTTCATGGGGGGGAAAAAATACACCATATCTAAAGTATATTGTTTTAAACATTTAGGAGAATGAACATCAAACAACATGAAAGAAAATGCATCAACAGAGAGTAGAATACGTCAGATGGAGGCGGGCTTTCAGTTAACCAGAGACATACATACTTAAACTCTTTGTCCTCGAATTCAAAAATGAAGCTGTAGGCAACAGTGGTCAGACCAGAGATACTCAGTGTAGTGAAAACTGTTAAGCTCACTACGATAGGAGAGCTGGAAAAGGACAAAAAAACTGCAAGCAACAAGCCTAAGAAAAATACTAGGACCCAAAAGCAGCAGTAAATCAGAATATAAATTAAGATATATACGTCGTAATTGAGAAGTTAACAAATGCAATAGGAATTAAAATTCAGTGGGCACGTGTGCAGGTGAATAATGACAAAACAACTAAACAAATCTCTGGTTTCCTTAACAATTACAAACGCACAATCACGTGGAAGTGTATGAAGTTTCCAAAAGTGTACCAAATAACCGCCCGAACAGTGTCAAGCTGGCATCTTCTTCGAGTACTCCAGTCTTCAATGTTGACTTCCACTACAACCGACGGCATCACCAAGGCAGAGAGAGCCATCTCAGATCAGATAAGTGCCTGCGAAAATAATGAAATACTGTTTGTCTCTGAAGTACTATGGATCTCGCGAATATAAAACAGTCACATAGATTGAGTAATTCTGAAAACAGAAGTGAGCCGGTTAGTACGAAATCAGAGCGCGAAAGTGTAACTAGTAGGGATTAAATCAATCAGATTGCCCAGAAGTTGTCAGATTACCCCTGAAGATGTATCAGCTTCCCCTCGAAATGTGTCACTTTGCTCCAAGAGTGTATCAAATCACCTCTTGGACTGATCTGTTTACCACAGTAGATGTACTGCACACAGCTTTAGGGTACCTATGCTCAGTGCCCAATGGCGTTCCAGACCATCACTCCTGGTTATGGTGGGAGCGAGACAGGTTGGAATACCACTGTTGTCCAGAAAGTCTCAGTGACTGAAGTAGATCGTCTCCAGTGATGAGTCCCGCGTCGAATTAAACCCCGATGACAACCGAAGACGTGTCTGGAGAGGTCCATGACAGTGGCGGGACACCAACGTGATGGTCACCCGCTATATGGCCTGAGAATTAGGTGTGGGGTGCCTTTTCTTTTCGTAGCAGGACCCCTTTGGTTGTCATCCGCGGTACCCTTACACCATAACGGTACGCCGACGATATTCTGCGCCCCTTAGGCCAAGCCACCCTGGATTTGCGTTTCAGCAAGACAAAGCTCGCCCGCACACGGAGACAGTTTTTACTACTTGTCTTCGTGGTGGCCAGGCCCTACCTTGGCCAACAAAGTGTCCGCAGGTGAGAAAGTCTGGAACTCTGTGGGCAGGGAGCTCCTGGTACATTGGGATGTTGACGAGTTAACATGCCAATTTGACAGACTTGGCACGACTTCCCCAGTAGGAACACACACACACACACATACAAAGAGAGAAAGGTTTCTTTACATACAGAATAAAATCGACCACCTCTGTAGCCAAATGTTTAGCGTCACTGCCTTAGGTGCGGAAGGAACGAATCTCCTCAGATTTATCTGAGGTAGGTATCCTGTATCAACCCGTCCCAAAACGTTTAAAACTCTAATTCTGAAATACTTCTTGCGAGATGAACCTTTGCTTCTTATATGAGCAAATTGTGCAGCAGAAATTTCCACACATTCTAATTTTACGATGTTGCTGTAATATAAACCAATCAAATACGACAGACAACAATACCTACGAGTAAAATGTTCTTGCAAATTGACTGTCGATGTATATAGCAGCTTGTGCTATCCTTGTAAAGGTGGACATTATCTTATCTTCTCACAAGGACATGCAGGCTTGCTGCCACATAGTATACATGGCTATGTGTGGAAGCATTATCAAGTGCGTTAGTGGTGGAATTAACGCAAGAGATGGGAAATTTCATGTCATGCAACAGCTGTGGTACAACATCTTGATGTATGATTGTCTTCTGTGGAATTCATTGTGATTTGTATATGCAAATAAATGCAGTGTTATTAAAAAACTGACTGTTCCCTTTTAATTTACCGCCACCTCCTTTGTTTCTGGAAGCTGGAGGTGACAGCTGGGAGATGAGCATTAGGAAGAAGACCTCTGGGAACAAGACTCAGCTCGTCTATTTACAGCCTCTCAGAGAAAACAACTTTCTTACGTACTGCGAAATAATAGAAGCTTAAGAAGTTAATAAAAATTTGTGCCACGTACGGGACTTGAGCCGGGGTCTCCTGCTTACTTGACAGATGTGCCAGACGTCACACCACCAAAACAGTATACGTAACTGATCTGGACGGAGTACCCTAGTTTAGTGCCCTCCCTAACACAAACTTCAGTTCATTCCTTCAGACTATTTTGCCCTTCTTACAGCGGAACGTACTCCGCAGTACGGACTCGTAGCTTTGGAGCCATTGGCGGTGGCAATATACAGCCGCTGGTATCTTAGCGTGACTCACTCGCACCTGTCGCTAGCCTAGCCGTGGGAAGTGCAACCTGTGTCAGTTCGAGTGACAGAATATTCAAGCCCCTGAGCATCTGAATAAACTGTATTAAATATTATTCAATTTTGTTAAAAGCCCTTTGTTATTAAAAGGAAGGTTGTGTCAAAATCTCAGCTTTCTAGCTGAGATACTTTCAGATTAGAGACAATTATCTAAAACACCAAAATTAATATTTATTTGTTTTGTTGTGTGAATAAATGAGACTGAGTGAAAGTGTATATGTGGGACATACGTAAAGATTCAATATTATCTGATGTTAACCGTTATGTAACTATGTCATGGGAAAGTGTGAAGCAAGCAGTTGCAGTGAAAACTGTAATTTCCCTACCTTGCTGAGGACGTATGACCAAGGGTAATTGATTTTGTAATAAGGCAGCCACAATAACCATTTGCAGAGTAATGATTTTCTGAAGTCACTTAAGGGTTAGTTTTCTTTTGGTTTGGTTTTGTTAAAAGTTTTATTAAGATTTACATGATGAACCAACGGAAATGCATCCGTGATTATTGATTGGCGTAGGACAGTTTTAGCGCGAGAAAATAACTCGGATAGTTTGGATTGGCTGGTCATTTTGAACTACCAATCAGAGTTAAGCATTTACCGCAATCTATCAAGTAGTTACAGCCACTGGAAGGAAAGGCCGGGGTTTAGTCATTGGCTAGTAGCTATTTGACATATAGGTCATGTTGGACGTGTCCGTCTACATTACGAGTAAAATGAAGAAGTTAATGGTGTTTCGTATCCGGATGGTATTTTGGTGAAAGCAGTTGCATTTACTGACACACACAGTGGTTACGATTACTACAAGCCACACCACAACTTGGGAATTGGGGCCAAACTTCTAGTAGTTTGCTGCCGAGTTGAGATTTTCACAAATGTTTTATACGTATCTTACAGAAACTAGCAGTACGGCAATAAAACATGTTTCAAATGGCTCTGAGCACTATGGGACTCAACTGCTGTGGTCATCAGTCCCCTAGAACTTAGAACTACTTAATCCTAATTAACCTAAGGACATCACACACATCCATGCCCGAGGCAGGATTCGAACCTACGACCGTAGCAGTCGCACGATTCCGGACTGCGCGCCTAGAACAGTACGGCAATAAACAGCATTTTAAACACGCCGCTAACGGCAATCGAGTAACTTTACAGCAATACAACAATTAAAAAAAAACACAGAAGCAAGCAGTGCGGCCATAAACAACCTTTCAAAACACGCCGCTAACGGCAATCAAGTAATTTATCGCAATACAACAATTTCAAAAAATTTAAAGAACATTAGTAAACACGCTACTAAAATAAATATATAACTTTGTTAATAAGGAACGGTGAGGTATTGAAGTTACCAACACTGAAATTAGAAAAATTAAACAGGTCTCAGCAAACGCACGATTAATGGCAATAAAAGGAATTTACAAACTTGGAGGAATTCAAAACAGTTTTATACAAAAGTGTCCTGGAACATCATTAGAACATAACAGATATGACGGACCCGTGTAAGGCGGCCACAAATCACCCACTCACGGATGCTCAGGCTAGACAGAATACTGATGAATTTAAATACGCCCGTAAACACAATTGCCACTTGAAGGCTGGTCACTTCACCGACTTTTAGCCAGCGAAATTTTGTTAAAACATGGCTTAACTTGCTGACAGAATTAGAGCTAACCTCGTGCAAGTAAACATTACACCACACAGTCCTGAATGAGCGACCACATGATCAACCAACAAGAAAAATAAATTTACTCATAAACCACGACAGAATAGCGAAACAATTAAACTGTCAGAACTACACCTCCCATCGAACAGTAACGAGAGGTGGAGGAAAGGTCACTGTCTTCAATTACGTCGGTGCCAGGGACAGAAAAACCGGTCGCCGGAGTCCACAAGGCAGAAGAGACACTGGTTACACAAAATTATTACTTAATGATTAAACTTTCCACGAACTTAACTAGTGCTCGAACAGGCACTACACGACCTCCGATAGCAAGGATCCACACATCCGACCGCGCACGCGTCGCCAGCGTACCCAACACGCCACGGTCACACGACAACACGCTCTGTCACCGGAGTTACGTCTTGTCTGCAACGTTGACGGGTAGTGACCGCTCCTTCATGTTAGGTGTCTCCTTTTAAACTCCAGTGTTGAAACGGAGGATTTAAATAAGCTTGTTAACATCCCACCAAGGCGAAATGAACAGCAACTACTCGTGGGGCGATTCTGTATACAACTAACATGCGGGGAGCTCTACCGTCAACTCGACCCGATCGTTATACATCTCGTGGCGACTCGGTACAACGGACCACGCCTGCTTCGCGCTGGAGAGCCACACTTGCCTCCCATCCCCACCACACTCTCTCTGCGCGCCACGCCCCTACTTCCGCGCCACCACACGAGGTTACAACCGGTCAAAGATCTCACTTCCTCCAAAGCAGTTTCCCGGAAGCAAAAACGCAGATATCGATAGCAGAGGGAAAGAGAACCAAGTAGCCACTTAATGACAGACAACATATCAAACAAACATGTCAGGGGAAGAAAAGGAAAACGAATGCAATCCAAGCACAAGGTGTCGCACGAGTCGATACACGGCTCATTTACGAACAGACTGTGGAAATTTTAGCTTTGTGAAGTGTTTAGTTGGAAAGATAAACGCGTGTCAACTGTCGGCCTTTGTAGAACTCCGCATGGCATGTTTCATATTGATCTGTGGAATAGTTGTCGAGCAGCTTCTTTATTAGAAATCCACTGAAAAAGACCGAATGTGAAACTCATATGTTGAAGGAGAGCATTGACTGTAGATCACGTAATAATTCGGGTCAGACTTAAGTACATTTCTGTCTGTCTTGCGTGTGTACGGGGTTGTATGAACTGTGAGCTGAGGACAATATATGCGGGCTGATGGCTAATTCTTTACTTTTCAACCTAGAGAAATAACGAACTTGTTGCCCAATTTTGACATTTTTCTAAAAGAATGAATCAAACGCCCTCCACCCGAAAATCGTTATAAGATGTTATAGGATACCTTGCTACCAGGGTTTAGGCGGACTTTGTAAACGTAAGTATTGGCAATGTTTTTCTTCAACGCTGCTTTTAACATTGTCTGAACAGTATCTACGTATGCAGAGAATCGGGCTATTAACCAGACGCCGTACTGAGGTAGGTGGGATTTTTGTAGGGCACAGCACGACGAAAGACAGTGGTCAAATAATTACGCAACGCAACGCAATTTTAAACCCTCCCCGTCGCAACATAACAGGAAGGCCTGGGTTTAGCAGCAGGAAGGCTCTCTTAGAAAACTTCCAGTTGATTGTGAAGCGCTGAGGAACAATCAACAACATTGTGCTGGATCACTTGCAAGTTGTGAGAGCAGAGTTGGAAACTCGATAACAAAAAAAGAATGTAGGTATTCTCTGTATTATCCAGTCTGTCATTCAGACATTCTGTTTCCAATATCTATGAATATAATTTGTCATATCCATGAATACTTTTTTTTACATTTAATGTCACAGAAGGGTATACTCGAGGTGAGATCTTGCAGCAATAGGTACGTTTTCTGAGAAGTGCTTGAAGTATATGGAGGATATAAGAAGCAGAGATTCCAACTCGAAAAAGTCATCCCTGCTTTATCCTCGATGCTGTGAAAATGTTTTAAGCTCCTGGGAAATATCTCCAAAAAATAAGCAGTGAAGTTTTTCTGCACTTAAAAAAGTAGTTGAGTTGATAATTAAACAAAGTTATAGTATTTTTCTCGCTTTATGTACCCTATCATTCAACCATTCTGTTTGTCATATCTATGAATATACGTTTTTGCACATTTAATATTACAGAATCTGCGCTCTGTTACTGAATCTGTGGAGTTTCTTCTGCAGTACACACAACGTCTGATTCGGCAAAGGAGTTTCCAAAGAAATCTCCTCCACAATTTTCTGCAGCATAAAAAAAGCCAGTTTCATGTCGCAAAAGTCAGCTTCAGAGCTGTAACCATTATGTGTAGGTCTCGTGGAACAGCTGGAAAGTATCTGCAAATAAGAAGCAGTATAGTTTTTCCACACTACAATAGCTGCTGGGAATCGGAAATTTGACAAATGAAAAATGTAAGATTTCTTCTTATACAAACTGTGATTCGAACGTTCTGTCTGTCATTTCCGAATACATATTACTATCTCATTTAATACTGCAGTCTTCGTGATCAAGCAGTGAGAGAGTCTTCTGACATTCTTATCGAGCGGCAGTCCCATTAGGCAGCTGAATGGAGAAATAATCAGCAAGAAGCAGCGAAAGATGAAGAAGAAGAAAAAGGAGAGGAAGAAGAAGACAATCTCCTGGTGTAAGCTGTAATTTTCATCAACTAACCTAATATTATTATTATTGTAGCATTAGATTGTGGACTCTGACCACAATCTATTGGTTATGAACTGTAGATTGAAACTGAAGAAAGTGCAAAAAGGTGGGAATTTAAGAAGATGAGACCTAGATGAACTGACTAAACCAGAGGTTGTACAGAGTTTCAGGGAGAGCATAAAGGGACAATTGACAGAAATGGTGGAAAGAAATACACTAGAAGAAGAATGGGTAGCTTTGATGGATGAAGTAGTGAAGGCAACAGAGGATCAAGTGGGTAAAAAGAAGAGGGCTAGTAGAAATCCTTGGGTAACAGAAGATATATTGAATTTAAAAATATAAAAATGCAGTAAATGAAGCAGGCAAAAAGGAATACAAACCTCTCAAAAATGTGATAGACAGGTAGTGCAAAATGGCTGAGCAGGGATGGCTAGAGGTCAAATGTAAGGATGTAGAGGGGTAAGATAGATACTACCTACAGGAAAATTAAAAGGACCTTTGCAGAAAAGAGAAGAAATAAAAACTTTGAGGTTCGCCGATGACATTGTAATTATGTCAGAGACAGCAAAGGACTTGGAAGAGCAGTTGAACGCAATGGACAGTGTCTTAAGAGGAGGATATAAGATGAACATCAACAAAAGCAAAACTAGGATAACTGAACGAATTCGAATTAAGTAGGGTGATACTGAGGCAATTACATTAGGAAATGAGACACTTAAAGTAGTAAAGTTGTTTTGCTATTTGGGGAGCAAAATAACTGATGATGGTCGAAGTAGAGAGGACATAAAATGTAGACTGGCAATGGCAAGGAAAGCGTTTCTGAGGAAGAAAAATTTGTTATCATCGAGTATAGATTTAAATGTCAGGAAGTCGTTTCTGAAAGTATTTGTATGGAGTGTAGCCATGTATGGAAGTGAAACATGGACGATAAATAGTTTTGACAAGAAGAGAATAGAAGCTTTCGAATTGTGGTGCTTCATAAGAATGAAAAAGATTAGATGGGTATATCACATAGCTTTACGAGGAGGTATTGAATAGAATTTGGGGAGAAGAGGAGTTTGTGGCACAACTTGACTAGAAGAAGAGATCGGTTAGTAGGACATGTTCTGAGGCATCGAGGGATGACCTATTTAGTATTGGAGGGCAGCGTGGAGGGTAAAAATCGTAGAGGGAGACCAAGCCCATACCATTACGGGGCAACCACCAATTTGCACAGTGCACTGCGCGGGGTAGCCGCATGGTTTAAGACGCCTTGCGGTGGCTCGCACGGTTACCCCCCCCCCCCTCCCCCCCCCCCCCCCCCCCGCCGGAGGTTAAGAGTCCTCCCTCCTGTATGGTTGTGTGTGTGTGTGTTGTCTTTAGCGTAATTTAGTTTAAGTTAGATTAAGTAGTGTGTAAGTCTAGGGACCGATTGATCTCAGCAGTTTCGTCCCATAGGATCTTACCACAAATTTCCATTTTTCACAGTGCCTTGATGAAAACTTGGGTGCCATTCGTGGGGTCAGCCCCCCAATAGAACTCTGCCATGAGCTCTTACTAACTGAAACGGGACTCATCTGACATGGCCACAGTTTTCCATTTGTGTAGGATCCAACAGTCACAGTCACGAGGCCTGCAGAGGCGTTGGAGGTGATGTCGTGCTGTTAGCAAAGGCACTCGCGACGGTCGTCTGCTACCATAGACCGTTGACGCTTTCTTGTCTGGTAGCACTGACAACTCTACGTAAACGGCGCTGTTCTCAGTCGTTAAGTGAATGCCATCGTCCACTGCGTTGTCCATGGTGAAAGGTAACGCCTGTTCTCACCACACTCTTGACACTGTGGATCTCTGTGTATTGAATTCACTAACGATTTCCGAAAAGCAATGTCCCATGCTTCCAACTCCAACTACCATTCCGCATTCAAAGTCCCTCAGTTCCCATCGTGTGACCATAATCACGTCGGACACCTTTTCATATGGATCAGCTCAGTACAAATTACAGATTCCCACTGCAATGTCACTTTATGCTTTGCGTACGGAACACTGCCGCCGTCAGCATATGTGCATATCACAATAGCATGCCTTTTTTGTCATCTCAGTGTAATTGAGTTCAGAGTTAACGTATTTTCTGCAGAAGTACAAACGATACTTCCTAATGTACAGCAGGTAAACACGCACTCTTAAACATCAAGTCAAAAAGTAATACGTTGAGCCGTGTATCGACTCGTGCCACACCTTGTATTTAGTTTTGCATTGGTTTTCCTTTCCTTCACCTGACATGTTTGTTTGATATGTTATCTGTCATTAAGTGGCTGCTTGGTTGTCTTTTCCCTCTGCTATCGATATCTGCATTTGCTTCCGGGAAACTACTATGGAGGAAGCCAGGTCTTTGACCGGTTACAACTTTGTGTGGTGTCGCGGAAGTAGGAGCGTGCGCTCAGTGTCTGGTGGACACGGGAGGGCAGTGTGGCTCGCCAGCGCGGATCGGGCGTGGTCGGGTTGTGTGTAACGCGCGGTTGGTTGTATACAGAATCGCCCCACGAGTAGTTGCTGTTCTTTTCACCTTGGTGGGACGTTAACAAGCTTCTTTAAGTCCTCCGTTTCAACAATGGAGTTTAAAAGGGAGACAGCTAACATGAAGGAGCGGTCACTACCCGTCAACGTTGCGGAGAAGACGTGAACTCCGCTGACAGAGCGGGTTGCCGCGTGACCGTGGCGTGTTGGGTACACTGGCGACGCGTGCGCTGTCGGATGTGTGGATCCTTGCCATCGGAGGTCGTGTACTGCCTGTTCGAGCATAATTGCAAGTTAAGTTAGTGGAAGGTTTAATCATTAAGAAATAAGTTTGCGTAACCAGTGTCTCTTCTGCCTTGTGGCCTCCGGAGATCGGGTTTCCTGTCCCCGGCACCGGTGTAATTGAAGACAGTGATCTTTCCTCCTCCACGCGTTACTGCCCGATGCGAGGTGTAGTTTTGGCATTTTAATTGTTTCGCTATTATGTCGTGGTTTATGAGTAAATTCATACTTCTTGTTGGTTGATCATGTGGTCTGTCACTCAGAACTGTGTGGTGTAATGTTTTCTTGCACGAGGTTAGCTCTAATTCTGTCAGCAAGTTAAGCCATCTTCATTACAAGTTTTCGCGGGCTAAAAGTCGGTGCAGTGACCAGCCTGAGAGTGGAAGTTGTGTTTACGCGCGTATTTAAACAGGTCACTATTCTGCCTAGCCTGAGCACCCCTGAGTGGGTGATTTTTGGGTCCGTCATATCTGTTATATTCTAATGATATTCCAGGACACTTTTGTTTAAAAACTTTTTTAAATTCCTCCATTCCTTTATTGCCATTAATCGTGTGTTTGCTGAGACTTTTGATTTTTATTTAAATGGCGGTGTTGGTTGCTTCACAACCTCACCATACTTTATTCAAAAAGTACTATATTCACTTTAGAAGCCTGTTTACTAATGTTCTTTAAATTTTTTGAAATTGTTGTATTGCTATAAATTTCTTGATTGCCGTAAACGGCGTGTTTAAAAGGCTGTTTATTGCCATACTGCTAGTTTCTGTAAGATATTAATAAAACATTTGTGTGTGAAAATCTCAACTCGACAGTAAACAAGTTTTCCAACTTGTGGTGTGGCTTGTAGTAACCGTAACCACTGTATGTGTCATACATGTTTTAAGTGGTCAGTGCTAGCAGAATTGTATCCCATAAATATCTATGCAAAATATATGTCTGAATATGTTCTAAGTACAAACAAATCACACGTTGCTATCATACTGTTCCCTGCCGAGCTCAAACATGTTCTGACTCTCGAAAAACAGAATTAGGACATGTCCGTAAACGTTTACAGTATCCAGTATTGAGATTATGAATGGACGATTGTAGAAGACAATAGAAAAGGCAAAGAAATTCGAGCTTTAGCTGTGTGTATAATAAAAAACCATTGCCACAGACATGTGATTTTATAAATATTGCAGATTGCTGATAATACAGGAGTATGTATTTCTGTTATATGAAAAATTTTCGAGGATCACACAGAGTAACACCATCATTCAATTGTAGAGTGTGAATGCGGTCTGTGTTATTTTCAGTCCCAGGGACGGCTAGACGCATACTCAGTTGACTGTGCCCAGTTTAAACCAGTGTCGTGCCTAGTGACAAGAACCAGTTTGTGGAATGTGCAAAATTTGGTCATTTATGCTGATAAGGAATACATGTTGAAACCAGTCGCTGGCTGCAGTCGTAGTACGTACTCTGGTTCCGACTCCGATCGGATACATTTCCATAGACCGTGCAGCGTCGCCTACTGTGTACACTGCAGACACAAGCAGAAATATTCCGTTTATATTGTATGAGGGACGAACTGGTCATTCGCATTATGACTAGTGCTTCCCTCGTGAAAGAACGCCATGACAACGCCACAATAGCTACACTTGGACATAAAAATGAATTGATGCTTATGATAATCATCAGCAACTACCGGTAATTATATGAACGGCTGGACATTCACTTACTCATAGAGTTCCTTAATGTTACACTTCTTCAGATAAGACTGATCCTTACCAAATGCAATAAGATTACAGATTAAACGTAAGTTTCGTAGTTTCAAGAAACAAATGTCGAATTACAGATTGTAATTTATTAAAATGACTTTTCTTGTGGTTCCTACAAGTGGTGTTAATTTCAAGAGCATAAGAGCAAAACTATATATACAACAACCACTGAGTTTACATGAATCACAATTATAATTATTCCAAAGATGTAGCGAACAGCTAATAGCAGTACCACTGGAATGGTATGAATCTACGTCACGCAGGCTGCAATAAATTGGTATTCGCGCCATGCTGTTGACGACATAAAGTAAAGCGATCACAGCATTTTGCATTAGCATTAAAGTGGGCGCACTACGTTTCGTACTGTAGATAATTAGTTATTCGTTGTGCTATTCCTGGTTACGACAGTTGTGCTTTCAGTACTGGCTTTAATAAGGCCGTGAGTGCAGATGGGGAGGCGCTGCATTTTATGAGGCGGTAATGGCGGCTGTAGGCCAGTGCAGTTTGGTTCGAAAGCTGACTGCTGTCTCCGTGCGGGGGTTGGGGGCGTGGTGCTCGTTAGTCGCGGGTTAACTGCGACACAGATGTAGTAGGGGGAACACGCTTTCGGCAAGCCTCTCGAATGCTATGACTGTACTGTCATTCTTCGCTTTTTTTTTTCATTTTTTTTTGTACTAATGTTATCCCGCTACTTAACTCTGCTTCGATGGCAGAATAGCATTGACAATGGGAATGTAAGATTCACAGATATGCAAAACATCAGACAGTTGCAACTCAAAACATACACCTACAAATCAAAACGTTATGCCCTCCCTGTTTAATAGCGTGTTGGTCCACTTTTAAAACACAGTACAGCAGGAATTGTGCTCGGCATGGATTCTGCAAGTCCTTACAGGA
The DNA here is from genome assembly GCF_023897955.1 of Schistocerca gregaria. NCBI lineage: Eukaryota > Metazoa > Arthropoda > Insecta > Orthoptera > Acrididae > Schistocerca > Schistocerca gregaria. Next base: position 90,947,630 of record NC_064922.1, on the reverse strand, counting down.
GTGTGTGGCACCAGGTGTCTCAGGTGACTACGTGCAGGTGAAGCAGCTCCCTCAAATCACGAGATGGTGGTTTGTGGGCACACAGAAGATGCCATGTATGCGTTCCAGTGGCCACGTGCCGCCTAAGACCAAAATGAGTCCACTATGATGCTTTCCAAACAACTGCAGCATGTTTCTGGCCTTGTGTTATCCTGTTGGAAGTTGTCACCGCCATCAGAGAATACTTCAACAATTAAGGAATTCAGGTAGTCCGCAATAATGTACATGTAGTTGACTGATGTCATGGTGTCTTCCAGTACTACCACAGGTCCCATAGAAGCCCCAATGTACCCCATAGCATAATTCTGCTCTCACCAATCTGCATCTGCTGCGCGGTGCACATCTCAAGCAACCATTTGCCTGGATGACAGTGTGTAGGGACCCAGACATCGACCTGCTGTAACAAGAAATGCGATTAATTGGACAGGTGACTCATTACTATTGATCCACGGTGGTGACTCAGTAATGCTCTGCCCACTGAAATCGTAACCGACAGATATCTTTGGATCGATACAGGAACACGTAGTGGTCGTGTGATGTGGAGCTCCATATTCAACTGTGGCCTGTGAACGCTGTTCTCCGAAACATTTGTGCCTGCACCAGCACTGCACTCTGCCGCCAGATCTGCCGCACATCGCTGCGTATCCCGGATTACGAAGTCGGAGGTCCTCCGACCTGTACATTTTGTGATGAGACGTGGACGTCCGGTACCATACGGCCTACGCGTTATTCCACCATTTGCCAGCGACCTTCCACGGGTGCTCACTACAGAAGTAAGCATCAAATAGGCGACCAGTATCGCCGTTTCAGAGATTCTCGCCGCGCCGGGTAGCCGCACGGTCTACGGCGTCTTGTCAGGGTCCTCACAGTTTCGCCCTTCGGAGGTTCGAATCCTCCCTCGGGCATGGATGTGTGTCTTGTCCATAGTGTAAGTTCGTTTAAGTTAGATTAAGTAGTATGTAAGCTTAGGGACCGATGACGTAAGCAGTTCGGTCCCATAAGATCTTACCTCAAATATACACATTTTTTACAGAGAGTCTCGTTTCGAGCCGCAAGTCCACAACAATGTCCCTTTGTCTAAGCCGCTTGTATCAGTGGATTTTCGCATTGGCGGCCCGTATCTTCGCTATAATCACTGCCCATTCGAATCTCTTGCCCTTGCATTTTTTCTTTACTGCGTCACCAGCATCGCCAAAAGGCATTCAACCTCGAGATGGACGGTGATCATAATGTTCTGGCTAATCAGTGTAACACCTTTTCGTGGGAGTTGCTAACGCTGAATGTTACACAGTTTTCTTGCCTACAACGCCAACTCACAACGATACGATTTTAGGAAAGAGGAAGTTATCACGCGAGGGAAATTATTTCAAACGGGAATAAGGCGGGACGCATAAGGCAAGAAGTTTACTTTACAGGAAACCGTCAAACAACGTGTCGTGTGTACTGAGACTCTAAAACAGTTCACAGTTGTGATGGTAATTTAGTCCCTCCACCTTACTTCTCCTCAGACCAAGTTAAGTTGCTGTCCTTTCTCTTGTCAAGAAGAGCGTTCTGTGTTTCTTCAAGAAGAGTACTTACATTTTTTTTTCGGAGGAGAAGGTATATTGATTGACATGGGAACGATTATTTTTTATTCACAAGGAGTTTTTATTGATTTTCGAGTTTTCTTCCTACCATTGTTATTACGAAGAGTTTGTTTCATTCTTTTCCGTGAAGTAATTCGTGTCTACCCACAAATCGTTCTTAGTTCTCAGATGATTTCGCTTAAGCAGTGAGGAATGCAGTTGACGATAAAAACCATGAGTAAAATTTCTTCACAAGCTACAGATTTGTGACGATGAAGGAGTTTTCTCTTTCGGCACACACACCGACTAATTTAAAATGAAACCTGCCAAGGTGCAAAGTAGGTCGGAATCCACGCTAAACTGCAGGTACGCTTATAGGTGGTTCGATAACTCAGTTCAGAGGACAGTGGAAGACGAGGCTACACACCTTCTTCAGCAGGAAAACACCAGTACAAATACTGACATGCGAATTAATATTCGAATTAGTGACACATTCACCTCTTTGACTGTAACTAATCAAATCATCATATAAAAGCAATGGAAAACAAGCATTCACTTACTCTTTTGTGCCACTTTCCTTGCGCGTAAAGAAATCGACGGAAGTGCTAACGTTGAGAAATATTGTTTATTGCATTTTTCGTTTCGAATCGTTTACAGTTCCTTCGCACCAAGGCTGGAAACAGATTCCGTCTAGCAGGAAGTTTACAAATGAAACGTGAGAACTTGCAATGTGCGGCTTTCAGAGTCTTTGTAGATGAAACAAAGAAGTAGGGAGAAAATTAAATTTGAAATAAAGCGACTGGTGAGCAAAATTTTAGGGCAGCTAAAACTGTAGCAGAAAGAAACAGGCTAAATACAACGATTTCTGTTCTCCCTCTGGATGTTAATTAGTGCTCGTACAAAAGACTGAATAACGTCATTAATATGCTGAGCCATAGAACAGCTTGGTATAGCAAAAGAGCACAGCAAATGACCAGAGCACGATTGAATTTACCGGTACTAAGGGCCAATTCACTTATTAATTTACTAACCTGAAGAACTAATTTTAGGCACAATAACGCAATTTGTCGGCTTTTATTTAAAGAATGTGTGTATCTTCCTTGTCTCTTACACAACGCAAACAGTAATTACTGGGTTTTTTCCTATTTCCATCAAAAAAATCGTTCATACTTGCGCTGATACAGCGGCTGCATGGTGAATTCTGAGTCGGTAAATACAACTATAACAGTACTTTTTTTTTGAACATGAAAGTGTTTCTTATCTTTTATAATCCACTGAGTTAAATGAGTAATTTCGCTTTCTTTGCGTGTTTTGCTATTTACTTGGCGGGCTGCTTTAGAATTACCCCTTTCATCTGCTTCCGGAATAGCCCGACTCCAAATTTACAAATGGCTCTGAGCACTATGGGACTTAAAGTCTAAGGTCATCAGTCCCCTAGAACTTAGAACTGCTTAAACCTAACCAACCTAAGGACATGACACACATCCATGCCCGAGGCAGGATTCGAACCTGCGACCGTAGCGGTGGCACGGTTCCAGACTGTAGCGCCTAGAACCGCTCGGCTACATCGTCCGGGTCCAAATTTACAATGTCTCTATCGTCCCTCTGATCTTCTCTTAAATCTCTTGGTCTCACTGATCATACGATTTCTTCGTACCATGTTTTGCTTAGTGTTCCACTTTTTATGAGATTAGCCAGAACATAATCTTTTCAGATTACTTGGATTTATTCGTCCGTCGGAGATGATCATGAGTACTGGTTCTTTCTGTTCGATAACAGTTGTCAACCACCCATGTGCATCCATTCGTTATAGAACCTCTTCTTAACACTTTTTTTCTCTTCTCGATACTCTCAGTAACGGTCTGAACATTTCCATTATCTCCAGCTTCCTGTCATTTTCTATGTAACCCTTAGTATCTATGCAACACACGACAAGGAAGAACTTTTAATTAGAGTTTCACAGACAATCAGTTTCTGTAACCTTTTTCTTTCGATATTCCAAAATATTCTATTTAAAAAAAGAGGCAAATGTTCTAGCTTGAGCAACTCGTTTTGTAATTTCTGAATCAGCGTGTTGCATTATATTCTATTCCCAAACGTATGTATCTTTGGCACACTGCTATTTCCTCCCTGTAAGTTGCACGCTGGGTAGTCCTGCCACTACTAGCAGATATTTGGTTTTCCCGATTGTTACGTTCTCAGACCCAACGTTTATCGTTTCCTTGTAATATTCGTGCCATATATTTTAAATCACGCTCTTCTTTGGCAGCGATTTGACCGTCGTCAAACAGCCATGTACACAAATAGGTTCCAACCAAACAAAGACTGTGGCCCCGCATTTTCTTTTCCTTTGGTTTAGAGCATTTCTCGAGTAGTGGCAAATAGCGTGGGTGACTCATAATAATCGTCGTAGGATAAGGAGTGCAGTGTGTCGCCAGTGACGTCATCGATGAGGCATGGGTTTCTCCAACCGCATCCCCACCCCTCCGCAATCTGACGAAGTCCAGTTGCCCTATGAATAAAATGGCGGTAAATTCAAAATCAGGTGTGAAATTGTCATGCTGGCTGATTTAGAATGCTGCGTCGGGCTCTACGACATCACAAAGCAAAACCTGAAATACAGGTATCAGTCTATCTAAGTTGTCACAATCGAATATGGCTGACCTGGAACACAAGATGGCGATCTAACATTGCGACTGGGTGGAGGACTGGTGCATTACAGCTATCGGATATGAGTGGCTGTTGGTACACAACAGGAGGTGGAGTGGATGCTAGAATTGGTGACACTAATAGCTTTTGGGAGCATGGGTGTTGGAAAGGAAGGCTGATGGCGAAGAAAGGGAGTGAGGAGAGGTGGGGAGGGGAGGTAGAGAAAACCTTGATAATGTGGGTTGGATGGGGTGGACCAATAGCTGATAGGATGGATAAACATTTGGGCAGAGTTTATGATCTGGGAGTTGAAATGCTTGTAGTTGGGATGGTCTGTAAGTGGAGGGTTGATGGGATGTTTCGGTAAAGGTGCGGGAGCGTGTTAGGATTGGAAAGTAGAGAGGAAACGATAGGATTATTCGAATCGGGTTTGCGGATAGTGTAGATTATGCAGAGTTATTCAGTGTGAGTGAGAAGAGGTGCGATTTTGGTGAAGTGGTGAAGGATCTTTATGGGAGAAGGTAAACGCGCATGATGCAGAGTGCATGGCGTTAGAGGAAATGGAGGGACTTGTAGAGCTTGGGAGTGGCGGATGTCCGTGCAACATTTGCATAGCAGAGGATGTGGTTGCTTGGGGAATAGTATGTGTGAAGAAATCGTAATCGGTCCTACTGGATTGAGATATGACTCACCGTGATCTCGTATGTCTAATGAAATTTTACAGTTCGTAAAGCAATCGTTGGCCAAGGAAAATAATACGGGTTCGTAGGAGGAAATTGTACAACCGACCCTTCTGGAGTATGGATCTATTCTAAACCTAATCTAAATACTGATGATTATTTTGAAACTAGTGGAATATAGCGCAATCGCTCACGAACCACACAGAGGGAAAAAAGGTACCATGTAATATTTAAAACAAAGGAAATACTGATAATACAAAAAATACTGATTATCAGAAAAAGCATAATTAAAAGGTCGCCAGCCCACAGTGACAATGAATCTCCAAAACTCTTAACAAAAGTAATGGCAAAGAAATTCAAGCAAATAATCACAGCCTTGCCCACAGAAGGTTTTCACGCTTTTACACGGCACAATAGTGTACGAGAAAATAAATGAATTAGAAAGCTCTGAATTTGAAGCTATTTATCCAGCAATTTAAATATTGGAAGTAAAATTAAATGATTTTGTTGGTTAAATAAATTACTGGCTGTAATTAAAACTTTGTTCCGAAAAAAATGACTTTCAGTAATCTCACCATAAGGTAATGCGAAATTTGGAAAAAAGCCAAGCAATTTACTTTCAGTTATTGAAGATTCAATTGAATTTATTTTAAGCAAATGAGCATCTGATTTTACATTTAAGACAACAACAACAAAATACACTTCTAACCAGTAGAAGTCACTTTTTAAGTTAAATGCAGAATAAATGAAATTGTGCACTGTTAATTTGTGCCGTATTTTGAAATATTAATTTTGCCAGTGTAATTTTACGTTACTTTAAATGAATGAAGTCAACATTAAAAAGTGCAAATTAGTTAATCCTCTGTTATGCAATACAAGAATGGAAAGTCACTGAGTCAGATAATTAGACTGAAACTGGTCATTAACGAACAAACAAAACTGGCAGTAAACATTTAAATAATTATCATATTCTTACAACACTCGATGATTGCATAGAAAAGAAAAGGGATCCTACTTGATAATAACGTCTGAGGACAATGACAACACAGGCACCCTACATGTTTTAACTGTTGCAATTTTTTTACTCAGGTTATTCATACTTCGTGAAAGAAATGTTGGTGGGAAATGCCTACGTAAGTTTATAATTTTTCACTTAACAGTCTTACGATGTTGTAGCTGTGCGGACGACGAAGAATGTGGCGAATACAATGCTGAGCTCTCGTTGTTGCTGCCGCTGGTGTTCGTTGGGAACGCCCAGCCATCTCCATAGCTGCGGATAGTTATGGGACAGGCGGTAGCTGGAAATGCAGTTCCCTCCGGCTGTCCACTACTACCTTGCTCTCAGTAACCGCGAGCTGCTGAGTTACGCGCGCCGACTCTGGCGCGATGACAGCTGCACACCGCGTCCGCGGGATCGCCCAACAAGCACTTCCGCAGTCTTTCATCGCTCAAGCTGTTTCTGCTCGCAGCGCAATAGAGACTCCATACGCAAAGATAAACAACGTCACAGCTACTACCATTTCGTCGATGCTATTGATAAATTAAAATAAAGTTCCCTTGGCTGTTACCCAGCAATTTACAATATTTGCATTATAATTCCAATCAACGATATATATTCAGAAAGAAATACACTGTTACATCCATTATGTATTAAAGATACTTTCCGTAACAAAGCCTCCAGATTTAGAAGTACAGTACAAGTTATCAACGCCGAAAAATATTGGATCATGCAGAAGATATTTTATCTGCATTTTCGGCGTTATAAATGGGGTGGTGTAGTTTCCATTTTAGGCCAGTTAGTAGTAGTTAGTCTGTTGTGGACTTTCTGTTGGATAGTCAATAGGCGAGGTTTCCACATTAGCTGCTGCTCGAAGGTTAATTCAATTTATTTTAGAGTGTTAGTTAGGTGGCCTGATGCACCCATGGTGTGAGGGTTGTGTTTTTGATTAATTATCAGAACGTCCTCGGTCCCCAAGTTTAAACATTGCACCTACTTAAATATAGAGTAACCATCTTAAGCAGTGGACCCTGAGAATTTCTATAATAAGAAATCATCTTCATTAAACCAACGTGTAACACCCCACCCGTCATTTATCTGGTTTTGGTGTGTGTTCACCCCAGGTAACTGATTAACAGATCAACAGAGAGTGCAAAACTGCCGCAATGTCGGATAACGCAAAGAATGTAATAAGGCTCTGTGACTCCTGATTGAACTGCGGTGGCAGTGTTGACATTAATTGATTCAGAATTGATCCCCTTTCATTAAAAAGGTGTGCACATTGATGTTATATTCAGCTATTGAACACCAGGTGCGAATGTTGAACATAAAATTAATTAAGAAAATGACTTGGAATTTCAACTACTAGATGGAAAACAGATGCAGTCGATTAGCACAAATTTATTTTAACTCACGACCTTCAATCATCACATTACATGACTCCCCTACCAGTCAGTGGTAACAAATTGCGTTTGCGTGGAGTAAAGCACGATAACTCAAAAGTAATTCTTATCAACTGACCCAGGCGTAATGCGAAGAGCAAGAAGAATTCTACAATACACGGCCCATGAAACCCTCGTAGAAACTTTGCCGACGTGATCCAACAAATTAATCAGTGGCTGGAGCGGGCGCAATATCACCGAATACAGCGTGGCGGAGCAGCATTGTTGTGTGGACGTCGGCCGACCTCGTGGTGCTGCAAGGCTGCACTCGTCTATTCACTCCTAGCTGTCTTGCTCAGTACATAGCTGAACCAAAACTTCCTATGTCCAAGCTCAATCGTTCCATTTGCTAAGTCGTAAACTGCACAGATGTTCACACTTCCTCAGGTAAGCTGAGTAAAGACGCCACTTACGCACTCTAGGCAAGCTGGGAATGGAAGACCTCTACGGAGACTTCTGCCAGTCCGCTCTTCGCCTCGGTTTCCCCTCCAGCAAAATCACTTACGCCAATTGCAGCACAAGTCGCGTTAATTATGTGTCGCTTACCAGCGCCAACCAATGCCTGCTCTGGGAACTGAACAAATTTCCACAAAATTTCCCTTCCTCTGAACTTCTGTTATTTAGCTCCTCCCAGGCCTCCCATCAAGGTTAGCGTCTGAACAAACACCAATTTTTCCGGAATTCTGGCTCCCAGGAGAGTACTTCAAATTCCTTGGTCCTAAGTTCCCATCGGAGGCCGGCGTATTTCATTCTGTCGCTCTTCACCTGATTTACTTCAGACTGTGCGGACTGTGAATTTAGCATGAAGTTGATATAGTCACGAAAACGCATATTTTGGCTTCTGTTGACCGCTCCACCATAGCTTTCCACAGCTTTCTTGCATGTTTCACTGAAAATGGGACGACGGACATTTATCAATAGGCGTCCAAGTTCTCCATCTGCTTCCCGGTACACAAGCATGGGATCAACCACCCACTCACTGTCACTCATCTTAAGGCAGCTGGAAGCCGCACCCTGTTACCGCTTTCTCAGAGCTTGAGCCACCCTAAGCTGCCTATTGTCGCTTCCCTTTGCCGCTCACAGCCAGCCTCAGTCAACTCTTGAACACTTCTCTGGGGTAACTAGCCTCCAGTAAACCGACGCGTTTCCACAAAGTTTTCATGTCGTGTGAATTACTTTAAAACCATCACCCAACATTAATTACTCCAATAAGTCCATACTGTACCCTCTGCAAGATACATTGTGCCTTGTCAATCATTTTTGTTCAGCCCTACTGTTCGCTCAACGTGAGTTAGGTGATCTTTAATGACTTCATGTAAGGGGCATAGTTCTTGCCATCTTACAAACGATCTTGTCAAGGAGGGTGGAGCAGCGGACAGAGGTTCAGGGCACTCCCTTGGACTGGTTGTGGGAAACAGCCCCATTGGCAAAATGCACCAGAATGGCCCCCTACACGGAACTTCAGGAAGGGATGGCCAAGAGGGATGCAGCCCCAATAAAAAAGACTGAATAACCAAAGGAAGGGTAACATTCTGCCAGTTGGTGCATGGAATGTCAGAAATTTGAACGTTGTAGGGAAACTAGAAAATCTGTAGAGGGAAATACTAAGGCTCAGTCTAGATGTTGTGCGGGTTAGTGAAATAAAATGGAAAGAAGACAAGTATTTCTAATCAGATGAGTACAGGGTAATATTAACAGAAGCAGAAAACGGTATAACAGCATTAGGATTCATTTTGCATGGAAAGGCAGGGCAGAGAGTGAGTTACTGGGAACAGTTCAGTGGTAGGGTCATTCTCATCAGAATAGCGAAAAAACCTATACCGACAACTATAGTCCAGGTATACCTGCCGACGTGGCAAGCCCAACATGGGAGGAGAGAAACAGTATGTAACAGTATTGAATTAGCAATTCAGTGCGTAAAAGGAGATGAAAATCTAATAGTCATGGGAGACTTGAGTGCAGCTGTGGAGGAAGCAGTAGAAGAAAGGGCTGCGGGAGAATACTGGCTTGGCACAAGGAATGACAGAACAGAAAGACTAATTGAGATCTGCAGTCAATTTCAGATGGTAATAGCAAATACACTGTTCAAGAATAAAAGTTGAGAAGCTACAGGTGTAAAAGGCCGGGAAGTACTGCAAGATTCCAGTTAGATTACTTCAGGGTTAGGTAGAATTCCGAAATTAGATACTGGATTGTAATGCCTACCCAGCAGCAGATATAGACTCAGATCACAATGTAGTAGTGATGAAGAGTAGGCTGAAGATCCAACTGTTAGTCAGGAAGAATCGATGCGCAAAGAATTTGGGTACAGAAGTGCTAAGGATTGAAGGCATACGCTTGAAGATCTCTGAGGCTAATACTTCGATATGGAATAGCGCAGTAAGCAGTTCATCTGGAGGCGAATGGACATCTCTATAAAGGATATCACAGAAGCTGGAAAGAAAAACATAGGTACAAAGAAAGTGCCTGTGAAGAGATCATGGGTAACAGAAGAAATACCTCAGTTGATCGATGAAAGGAAGAAGAGCAAAAATGTTCAGGGAGATTCAAGAATACAGAAATACGAGCTACTCATAAATGAAATAAATAGGAAGTGCATGGAAGTGAAGTTGAAATGGCCGTATGAAAAATGAGAAGAAATAGAAAATGAAATGACTGTCGGAAGAACTGTCTCAGCACATACACACATCAAAAAAGTTTTGCATCACCTCGGTTCTGAAACCTGTACAGAAAATAGGAATAGAGATCAACATAAACATCATTTCCACCCGTTATACTGCTCGTGAAAACCACACAGTACATGTTGTACCATCATATAGCGATACCTTCAGAGGTGATGGTCCAGATTGCTGTAAACACCGGCGCCTCTAATACTCAGTAGCATTGATCCATGCCTGTATTCGTCGTGGCATACTATCTACAAGTTCATCAAGGCACTGTTGGTCCAGGTTGTCCCACTCCTCAACGGCGATTCGGCATAAATCCCTCAGAGTGGTTGGTGGGTCACGTCGTCCATAAATAGCCCTTTTCAATCTATCCCAGCCATGTTCAATAGGAATCGTGTCTGGAGAACATGCTAACCACTCTAGTCGCGCGAGGTCATTGTCCTGAAGGAAATCATTCACAAGACGTGCACCATGAAGACGAATGCGTCGCCAAATGCTGCCAATATGGTTGCACTATCGGTCGGAGGATGTCATTCAAGTATCGTACAGCCGTTACAGCGCCCAACATGACGACCAGCGGCGTACGTCGGCCCCACGTAATACCACCACAAAACAGAAGCGAACCTCTACCTTGCTGGACTCACAGGACAGTATGTGTAAGGCGTTGAGCCTGATCGAGTTTTCTCCAAACACGTCTCCGACGATTGTCTGGTTGAAGACCAATGCGACACTCATCGATGAAGAGAACGTGATGCCAATGCTGAGCGGTCCATTCGACATGTTGTTGGGCCCACCTGTACCGCGCTGCAAAGATGGACCTCGCCATGGACGTCGGGAGTGAAGTTGCTCATCGTGCAGCCTATTGCGGACAGTTTGAGTCGTAGCACGACGTCCTGTGGCTACACGAATAGCATTATTCAACATGGAGGCGTTGCTGTCACGGTTCCTCCGAGCCATAATCCGTAGGTAGCGGTCATCAACTGCAGTAGCATCACTTGGGCGGCCTGAGGGAGGCACGTCATCGACCGTTCCTGTCTCTCTGTATCCCCTAGATGTCTGAATAACATCACTTTGCTCCACTCCGAGACGCCTGGACACTTGCCCGGTTGAGAGGCCTTCGTGCCACAAAGTAACCGTGTGGACACAATCGCACCGCGGTATTGACCGTCCAGATAGAGTTGAACTATAGACAACACGAGCCGTTCACCTCCTTCCTGGTGGAATGACTGGAACTGATCGGCTGTCGGACCTCCTTCGTCTAATATGCGCTGCTCATGCGTAGTTGTTTACATTTTTGGACTGGTTTAGGGGCTGTGTCTGTGATACAGTATCCACAGTCAACGTCTATCTTCAGGAGTTCTGGTTACTGGGGTGATGCAAAACTTTTTTTGATGAGTGGAGAAAAGTCAAAACAACCTCAAGTAAAATTAAAAGCAACGGTGGTAACATTATGTGTGCATTGGGAATTCCACTGTTGAACGGAGAGGAGAGTAAGAATAAGTGGAAAGAGTACACTGAAGGCCTCTATGAGGGAGAAGACTTGGCTAATGACACGATGGAGCACGAAAGAATAGTCCATATGAAAGACATAGCGGATGCAGTATTAGAAGCAGAATTTTAGAGCGTTGAAACACTTAAGATTGAATAAGTCCGAAGGAATATACGACATTCCATCAGAATTTCTAAAATCATTGGGGAAAGTGCAAGAAAACGATTATTCACGTTGGTTTGTCCAGTGTCTGAGTCTGGGGATCTAGCATCTGACTTTCGAAAAAACATCATTCACACAATTCTGTAGATTGCAAGAGCGAGAATTATCGCTCAGTCAATTTGACAGCTCATGCATCCAAGTCGCTGGCAAGGACAATATACAGAAGAATGGAAAACAAAATTGAGGATGTGTTAGATGACAATCAGTTTGGATTTAGGAAAGGGAAAGACACCAGAGAGGCAATTCTGACGCTGCAGTTGATAATGGAAGCAACACCAAAGAAAAATCAAGATCGTTCAAATTCATTTGTCGACCTGGGTAAAGCGTTCGACAATGTCAAATGGTGCAAGAAAAATAGGGGTAAATTATAGAGAAAGATGGATAGTATACGATATTTCAAGAACAAAGAGGGAGTAATAAGAGTGGATAGCAAAGAACGATGTGCTCTGATTGAAAAGGGTGTAAGACATGGATGTAGTCTTTCACACCTACTGCTCAATTTATACATCGAAGAAGTACCGACGGAATTAAAATCAACGTAGAAGAGTGGAATTAAAATTCGAACGGCAAAATTCACTGATGTCATTGGTGTCCCCAGCGAAAGTGAAGAAAATTACGGATTTTCTAAATGGAATGTACAGCCTAATGACTAGAAAATATGGCTTGAGAGAAAATCGAAGAAAGATGAAAGTAATGACAAGTAGCACAACGGAGATCAGCGGGAAACTTAACAACAAGATTGGTGATTACGAAGTAGATGAAGTTAAAGAATTGTGTTACTTAGGCAGCAGAATAAACCATGACGGACAGAGCAGGAAGGACATTAAAAGCAGACTAGCTTTGGCAAAAAGGGCATTCCTAGTCAAGAGAATTCTACTAGTAACAAAAATAGGCCGTAATTTGAGGAAGAAATTTCTGACAATGTACGTTTGGAGCAGAGTACTACATTTCAGTGGGAAAACCGGAACAGAAATATTTGAGATATGGTGCCACAAACGAATGCTGAAAATTAGGTGAACCGATACGGTAAGATATGATGAGGTTCTCAGGAGAATCGACGAGGAAAGGAACATACGGTAAACACTGACAACAAAAAAGAACAGGATAGTAGGGTATTTGTTAAGACAACAACGAATAACTTCCATGATACTAGAGGGCGCTGTAGAGGGTAGAAACTGTAGAGGAAAATAGAGATCGGAGCACATACAGAAAATAATAGAGGACATAGGCTGCAAGTGCTACTCTGAGAAGAAAAGATTCGTACAGGAGAGGAATTCGTGGTGGGCTGCATCAAAACAGTTGACTGACGACGTCCTGACGCGTCCTACGATTATTGCCTCGGTTTTGGAGCAGTTAATCTTAAGGAGACACTGGTCACATCAGAAGGTAAACCGATTGGGGTGTTTTTGGAGAGCTCACAGGGATTTCTGGATTGTAGGACAGAGGGCGAGAAAAACGGTGTCATAAGTATACTGAAGGAGGTGGGTGGGAGGAGATGGTTTGGGCGTATTGTCTACGTGTGAGACGCAAAGGAGAGGGGAGAGAACGGAACTTTGGGTAACTCCTGGAGTGGGGTGGTAGATATGGGAATTGGTGCTGTTGACAATGACGTAGGATCGGAAACTGAAGAGAAAGGATGCAATAAGGTGGCCAGAGTTGATTGGAAGTACGTAAGTCTGAAAAAGATATAGGTCAAGGGAGACAGGGATGGCGGATTTACCGATAGTTGAACTGTTGGGGTAGGAGATTCAGATATTCATACCTGATGGCTCCATCAATATTGTACAGTCCAAGGCGTAGATGGCAACTCGCGGATTTTTATGGACGCGACCTCTTTATACAATGTGCATTTAAAACATTGTCGAAGAGCCTTCGCCAAGCCAAGCGACCTACTGCATTCCTGTGTCCCTGTCCACGCTGTAGCCAGAAAGCATATGGTTTTGGCGCAGATGTCAGTGGATGCATCGGGATAAGACCGATTCAAAGACTTTGATAAACACTGAGACAGATGAGATAGTATGAGGAGGTGACAGTGGAGGGTGCGTTTGGTTTGAGGAAAAGTAGGATTGCGTAAGTTTTCCACTGATTGGAACTGTGGCCTAAGGAGAGGAGAGTGGTACACAGAGTTCCAAGGGTAATGTGGAAAGAGAGAGGGGATTTGAGGTGACGATAGCTAATATTGCTATGGCCAAGGGATGTGTTGCGTTTCCACAAATTACTTATTTTATCTCCTGTGCCGTGATCGGAGTTTTAGTTCTATTTCTGGTATGTCTTTCAGGTACCAGGAACTAGGAGCCTGGGGTGTGACTGGTTCAAGAAATGGCTCAAATGGCTCTGAGCACTATGGGACTTCTTCTAAGGTCATCAGTCCCCTAGAACTTAGAATTACTTAAACCTAACTAACCTAAGGACATAACACACATCCATGGCCGAGACAGGATACGAGCCTGCTACCGTAGCGGTCGCACGGTTCCAGACAGTAGCGGCTAGAAGCGCTCGGCCACTCTGGCCGTCTGTGACTGGTCTGTGCCTTCATGGACAGTAGGGAAGCAGGAGTAGGCAAAGTGAGGTTTATCATGGATGAGGAAGATATCGGAGAGGTATGATGCAAAGTGATTGGTTTATCTTAGATCATCGCGTAAAGGAATGTTGTGGTGAAGGATCGGGTAGTGAGGGATGGGACAGGTGTCAGTAAGTCGGTGGAATGCTTTCCAGTACTGGGAGTGAAGCATTGAGTCTGGTGCGTGTTAGGCGCCAGTCCTAGCGTTTTTTTTGTTTTTTTTTGTTTTTTTTGGCACTGAGTAAATTTCTAATGTGTCGCTTTAATTGCTGGTTGCATGAGAGGGAACTTCAGTTCACGAGTCCACATGACGGAGCGATATAAACGACGGGATTCATGGATAAGGAGTACAGTTCAAGGGGGAAAAGTGGCGGAGAGAGGATATATATCTTTAGTAGAGATATGGTCAGAGATAGCATTTGACACAGTCTGCTGCAGTAAGGTTGTGGCATGCAGGCTATGATCAGGTTGCTGGAAGATTAGCTCAGTGGCAATAATATAGATGGAAAAGGTACAACCTATGTGGGTAACGATCTCATAGGGGACGAGGTTATTAGGTCAGATGTAGGTAGTAGCACATTTCGTAGTTAGGGTTTTGAGGAAAGGCTAAAGATAATGTGTTCAGGAGGGTTGTGATCAAGCAGGAATGTTTTTGTAGTGTCCAACTGCTACACCAATTATGGTTAGTGGAGGAGATTATTTGTATGATGGAGGATATAAAGAGTAATTCTGACATGTGGTTCGAGGAACGTTACGTTAAAGATGAAGGTATCAACATTGTACTGGGGCAGGGTGTGAGTGAAAAGGCGCTCGTTCATGAGTAGGGAGTGGATCTTGCGGTATAGGACACTGTGTTGCTGTCGCCCCATGATGACAGCTAAGGGAGTGGATTGTGTAGGTGAGTTGATAAAGAAGTTTAAATGCCGGTGTTGAGATGGAGAAAATGAAGTGGACTGGTTTTCGGGACTAGGTGGCATGGGTGTCGAGGTGCAAAAGATAGCAGATAGAAAAAGAAATTTGTTGGAGGTTAAGCAGTAGTTGGAAGGAATAGCTAACTTGGAGGAAAATAGTAAGGAATCCGTTGGTGTCTTTGGCAGTGGGATTTGCGTGGTGTGAATTATTGTGATGGGTAGGATGATCAACAGTACAGACAGTTACTGTTAATAGTTGTTTGACAGGGGTGGGTTTAACCTCACACTTACCAGAGCAGGTAGAGTGGGTGTCATTGTAAGAATTGCACTTGGGAGGAGAGGCGAATTTGGGACATTGTTTGAGGAAGTGTGTGAATTCCTAAGGAACCAAACTGCTGAGGTCATCGGTCCCTAGAATTACACGCTACTTAAACTAACTTATGCCAAGAACAACACGCACACCCATGCCCGAGGGGAGACTCGAATCTCCGGGCGGTCGCGCAATCCGTGACATGGCGCCGCAAACCGCGTGACCACTCCGCGTGGCTTTGAGGAATTGTGTGTCTTCACAGTGAGTACAGGTTGGTAGGTTCTCATAGTCAGGAGTGAGGTAGTCATTAAAAACAATGCATTTGTGGCAATAGTAGAGGGGAGGTTTGGAGGGTTCGACTACGTCGGCGGTTGTAAACCTGGGCTCCGTCTGTGTGAAAGTGATCGATGGTGGAGGCAGATTCCGTGAAGACTCACATGAAGTAGGTGTCACCATAGTCATACTATATACAGCGGGCTGTACGGAATACTCAAGCAGAATTGGAATTGAGTTCAGAAATAACCTCCTCTGTCGTGATTCCATGGCCAATCTTTGTTATCACGGCAGTAAAGGTGGGAGGGATCGCGAGGAGGCAAGGGTTGTTGGGATGTGGAAGTTGTGCTTAAGGGAGTGAGTCAGGCATGAGGGCCAAAGGGAACATGTGGGATTTTTAGGAGGAGGTCAGAGTGGAAGTAGGGTTTCATAGATTTCACGAGGGCTGAACTTATGCTGGGGATGTTCTGAGTGACAGAAATATGAGGGATGTACTTTTGTGTCTGTAGAGTGAGGGGTTTGGCATCCAGTAATTTGGGGTCAGTGTTGGGAAGAGGGAAGTGCGAATAGCCGGGGAAGAAGGGGCTAGTGGCTTAGGGGCGGCGGTTCCAAGTGCACAGTAGGACCGGGAATAGTTTGTGGTTTTTAGGTTCTGGTGCTAGTAATAGGCTATGCCTTGGACGCTTCTGCGGCTTTTAAATGATTGTGGGATAAAGCAGGGATTGGAGAATTCGAGGAGGTGAGATGTGGCGTGTTGCAGGTCCCAGCGGTAGACAGCCATCAAACATGCGAACTGATACATACTAGTCGTGTAACAGCAACATTAAACATGGGTGCACCTAGTGGCAACTCAAATCGTACCCATCAAAACACGACCAATACGTTTATAGGGAAAGTATGATCCTTTTGCGAGAATAGTTGCTAATGCTTACTTACACATGACATATCAAGACGAAAACCCGAACTACCTTCACAACAGAGCGCAGAGCCAACTGATGGAAGAGGATGGCAGCATAGCCCAGCGACACAGCACAGGTAGCTACACCGGTGCTATGGAAGGAGTATGAAGGCTGTGCCTCGAAAATGCGGTCAGAGGCTGACGGGAACGACGTGTGGTAGCTCGGGCGCCGCAAGACGTCTACGTGATTCACGAACGCATGCGCCGCCGTCTGCGCGCCGTGGAGCGCTGCCCTGTCGCTGCCTGCAGACTTCTGCCATGAGTCACCGCCGCAGAAAGGTTTGCAGAGTACACGTAGCCTCTTTTCTAAGGGTTCCACCAGACTATTCCACTGGATTTCTAAGTCGGACGTTGAAATACCACGACCAAAGTAAATTCAGAGGTGTTTGAACCTTTGTCTCAAGGGACGTTAATGCTAAAGTTCACAGAACCTACAGTTGAGACAGGAAGTGGAACGATTCACATGTCAAATTGCAGCTCGCTAAATAAATGTTACACCATGGCTTCGTATAAGGAATAATGACATCAGGCAGCTCAATTGTAATTCTAAATCAGACGTCGAAATATCTCGAGTGAACACTCACTGGCTCCACATTTTACAGTCATATACAACTGCTCGTTTGATGAAAGAAACGTACCCAAAGACTGAAAAGCTATAAAAGCCACACCAACATCCAAGAAAGGAAACAGATTAATACGTTGCAAGACTATACTGGTCTTGCGGTTTGATTGTAAAGGCTACAGGCTACTGTAAGTTCACTCACTGACAGCAATCACTTCAACTTGTCAGAGTTCCTCTTGGCTGCCTGGCCGTGCGTTTGCTAAGTGATTCTGCCCTGTGATAGTGGTTGTTGTTGCCAGCCTGCACTGGAAGTTATCATTTTTATAACTTTTAAATCAAGCTAGAATGCTCAAACAATTTAATGAAATCGTGACCATGTCATTATTGCAGTAAGTTATTAATGGGTGATTAATATACCAAAATAGGATACATTTTTTACAAAAAAATGGCAAAAGTCTATCGATCATAGAGCAGGAGAAACATCAGATGTTAAGTGAGATAAAAAATAAATCATTAACCGATGGCAACACGAACAGCAGCAACAAATAATTAGCATCCCACTGTGTGGTGTTTGGTTAACAAAGACTCTCTAATCTGCCTCTTAAAATGGATAACGTAATCTGGAATTATCTAACGCTGAATACACTTGGATGTAATTATGCTACACGGAAGTTATACTACGTTGGTGCTGCTGAGAACAAATGGCAAAACTGTGATTCTGTTTGCCCTAACAAACCAGGGCAGCAACACTACACCCCTATCTCGATGTACAGCGCTGTCTCAGGTGATGGTCTTGGCACAACCTTCTGCAGAGTAGTGGTGTGTGGCGCCTGTAATTCTTTGTCGTGGGTATGAAACATACAAAGTCGTACGCAGTCGATCTGTTAGATGGATCGCAGTTAGACTCTAATGGAGCCCTGAAATCTGGCAGATTCCAGTGTGTGACACTCCCATTCGCTGGCCATACCATGGACCAGTTTGACTCACTAATACTGTTGTCCACATAAGGAGATCAAACGTCAAAGCAACAGACCTGATGTCAATAAGATTGTCCTCGGCAATGTGAGATGTCTGATATGACAGGTCTAAACTATTAGTACAGCTAAGAGTGCAGTACAGGCAATCAAGACCAGTATCGATAAAAAGTGACCTTCAGGAAGAGTGTCCAAAATGCAACACACTCGTAATAAGAGTCAAGACCAGAGTCTGAATTAGAAGCTACAATTCTGCACTTGTCCCCTTCCATGAAAACTCTATAAATACGAAAAGTACACCCACGCAACCACCTCTACAAGGGTTTTGCGCCAGTCACAAGACTCCATAAGCAACATGTATCCCCTCTAACTTGCCTGCTCTGCCTTCCTGCCAATCCTAACCAAAGTTGATTATGTTCTTTTTCCTGCTATAGAAGGAGCCAATCCTCTACTCGTAAATTTCCTCACAAGGAGGAGAAGACACTACGCTCCCAAATTATTTTTCCCATGCCCACATTAAGCAAGAGGTTTCGAGTTTTCGTTTAGGCACAAAGTGAACAACAAATTTGTCACAGACGGGCCGAAACTTACAACATTTCTGAACAGGGCCCTCAGCTGTGTTTTTGTGTATCAACATACGTCATTTCAGAGCCACAGTAAATGTTGCATTCCGTTATAAATTTTTTCTGAAGATCTGAGTCTTCCCAAAAACTTCGATGGGTAGAGGAACGACATTACCTGATGGCTCCATCAATATTGTACAGTCCAAGGCGTAGATGGAAGCTCGCGGATTTTTATGGACGCGACCTCTTTATACAATGTGCATTTAAAACATTGTCGAAGAGCCTTCGCCAAGCGACCTACTGCATTCCTGTGTCCCTGTCTATGCTGTAGCCAGAAAAGCCTAACATGTAAACCCAGGTAGGCAGTTTTCTCTCTTCAGCCGAACCCATTGTCTGCATACCAATGCGAGAAGTTATTTGGACTTCTGTTACTGTTAGTGCTCTGAGTTGTTCATTTCCCTAACAAATACACGTTGATTCCAAGCCGCAAATGTCCACTGCAAAATTTATTGTTGAATAATCAACCTACCTGCTTGTTCTCAACTCCAGAAGATACGATTCAAAGGAGAACTACCTTAAAGGTCCACACCAAGGAACCTCTGGGAAACCCACATAATCACTTCCTTGATTTGACGTACGTCTCAGTTTATGTGGCGTATTTCCTTTTTTTATTGAAAGACGTTCTTTCTTGTTATGACTTAACTATTCAGCAAGAAAATACGTGACACTGAAATATTCTACTTTACCTGGAACGGTATTGCGATGCCAGCAAGAAAACGTTTTTGCTTAGTCAGGGAAAACGCGAGTATCTTATAATCTGTTGTTTAATTTACTTTACTTTTCTGTATACAGATAAAATTTTATTTTTCCAATAGTTAGCCACCGCTACGGCTTTGTCGTTAGCTTGTAGCAGGTCACTAAAACTGCAGGGCTGCGGCAGTAGTCGGCACATGAGCAGCTGTGCCTCGTCTTGTACCTCTCCGCATCCGCAAATAACGTCGTCATCGTTAGTCAGCAGTCCCCACTTGCACAGGTTAGTTTTGAATCTGGGTACACCAGCCCCCATCCTATTTAGTGTTCTCCACACTGTATAATGAAGTTTGTTTCCAGGTGCCATTTGCTCTTTTGGTATTATGTGCAGTGCGGTTTGTTCATTTTCCCATTTACGGACTCTACTATCTTCCTGTGAACCATCAAGGATCTTGGTTCTTGCAATAAAGCTATTTCTAGACTTAAGCCTCCGAGCTGAGTGACGTGCCCATTCAGTGTGTGTCGAGAATCTGTTTCTTTCATTGTTCTCTCAGCGTCTGCTGCCACCTGCCTTCTGATCTTGGATGGGGCAATTCCAGCAAGTAGGTACAAATTACCCGTTGGTGTGGGTCTGAGACAGCCTGTAACAATTCGCATTGTCTCATTTACACTTACATCAACCTGTTTAGCATGTGCAGATGCTTCCCATACTGGCGCTGCATAGTCTGCTGCAGAAACACACAGAGCAAGTGCTGCTGTTCTCAGTACTGATGGTTGAGCTCCCCATTCATAGTTTGTCAGCCTGCGGATGATGTTATTCCTGGAGCAGACTTTAACTTTGGTGTTTTGGCAATGCTGCGTGAACGAAAGCGTTCTGTCAAGTACAACCCCAAGGTATTTAGGTGTTGGACAGTGCTTTAGCTTCTTACCTTGCCATGTAACATCGAGCTCAACTCCAGCATCTCTATTGCGCAGGTGGGAAGCACATACTTGGGTTTTGTCAGGGTTTGGCTTGAGGTGATTGGCGTCACAGTATTGAGCCAGTTCTTCAAACGCTCTAGAGAGATTTCCAGATGTTGCATCAAAATTGGACCCCTGGACCACCACAGCTGTGTGATCAGCATATACGAACAGTCTTGCATCTTGAGATATAGGTTGGTCATTAGTGTACACGTTATAAAGGATGGGAGAAAGTACACTTCCTTGCGGTAAGCCGTTCTTCTGCAGTCGCCATCTACTGTTCTTACCATTTAGGGAGACATAAAAAAAATCTTCTATTCTTCAGAAGACTACCAATAACCATCGTCAACCTACAGTCCCCTGTGAGGTGATATACACTCCTGGAAATGGAAAAAAGAACACATTGACACCGGTGTGTCAGACCCACCATACTTGCTCCGGACACTGCGAGAGGGCTGTACAAGCAACGATCACACGCACGGCACAGCGGACACACCAGGAACCGCGGTGTTGGGCGTGGAATGGCGTTAGCTGCGCAGCATTTGTGCACCGCCGCCGTCAGTGTCAGCCAGTATGCCGTGGCATACGGAGCTCCATCGCAGTCTTTAATACTGGTAGCATGCCGCGACAGCGTGGACGTGAACCGTATGTGCAGTTGACGGACTTAGAGCGAGGGCGTATAGTGGGCATGCGGGAGGCCGGGTGGACGTACCGCCGAATTGCTCAACACGTGGGACGTGAGGTCTCCACAGTACATCGATGTTGTCGCCAGTGGTCGGCGGAAGGTGCACGTGCCCGTCGACCTGGGACCGGACCGCAGCGACGCACGGATGCACGCCAAGACCGTAGCATCCTACGCAGTGCCGTAGGGGACCGCACCGCCACTTCCCAGCAAATTAGGGACACTGTTGCTCCTGGGGTATCGGCGAGGACCATTCGCAACCGTCTCCATGAATCTGGGCTACGGTCCCGCACACCGTTAGGCCGTCTTCGGCTCATGCCCCAACATCGTGCAGCCGGCCTCCAGTGGTGTCACGACAGGCGTGAATGGAAGGACGAATGGAGACGTGTCGTCTTCAGCGATGAGAGTCGCTTCTCCCTTGGTGCCAATGATGGTCGTATGCGTGTTTGGCGCCGTGCAGGTGAGCGCCACAATCAGGACTGCATACGACCGAGGCACACAGGGCCAACACCCGGCATCATGGTGTGGGGAGCGATCTCCTACACTGGCCGTACACCTCTGGTGATCGCCGAGGGGACACTGAATAGTGCACGGTACATCCAAACCGTCATCGAACCCATCGTTCTACCATTCCTAGACCGGCAAGGGAACTTGCTGTTCCAACAGGACAATGCACGTCCGCATGTATCCCGTGCCACCCAACGCGCTCTAGAAGGTGTAAGTCAACTACCCTGGCCAGCAAGATCTCCGGATCTGTCCCCTACTGAGCATGTTTGGGACAGGATGAAGCGTCGTCTCAAGCTGTCTGCACGTCCAGCACGAACGCTGGTCCAACTGAGGCGCCAGGTGGAAATGGCATGGCAAGCCGTTCCACAGGACTACATCCAGCATCTCTACGATCGTCTCCATAGGAGAATAGCAGCCTGCATTGCTGCGAAAGGTGGATATACACTGTACTAGTGCCGACATTGTGCATGCTTTGTTGCCTGTGTCTATGTGCCTGTGGTTCTGTTAGTGTGATCATGTGATGTATCTGGCCCCAGGAATGTGTCAATAAAGTTTCCCCTTCCTGGGACAATGAATTCACGGTGTTCTTATTTCAATTTCCAGGAGTGTATATAGTGATCAGGCGACTAATGGTGACTAGTTGAAATTAGTCTCTGTGATTGGCTGTTCACTAAAACAGGCTAATGTTGATTGGTTGAAATAAAATTGGTTCTCACTGGCTATAATATTAAAGAATTGGTCTGAATAAAATCAACTGCTGTTTCCTGGTGATATAGAAATAACTGGATACATAGCTGCTTACTGCATATTGACAAAATAATTTTTTGTGCATGAGGCTTTTGGTGTGCCATCTTGATATTTACCATATTTATAGTAACATATTGGGGCAATTAATTTTTTCCCAAAAAACTGAAGATGGGGTGTTTTGAGCTATTCAAGGTCAAAGGTCGAGGTCAATGACCTTCAGTATGATAATTCTCAGAACGTCTATTCGTTAGTTTTCCAATGATATCATTTTCATTGCTATAACCGAATTAGAACCAGAATTACAGTCATTTATGCTGTAACATAGGCATGTAAACTTAGCAAAAATTCCAAACTTTCCAGACCTGTAACTTTCTTCACAGTTGCAATAGACATATGACAATTGGTATTTTTCCATCTCTTATCTGGGTCATTGAATGCACAAAGTTTGAAAGAAATCCGAAAGGCTCAGGTTGAGAGGTGCGTTAAATTGATATGGAATGACCCAATAATAATAACAACAGGTATAACATGTGTGACGAAAGAAAGACTTGTTTCTGTGAAATTTTTTTGTTTTGTAAATAATTAAGTAGATTTTAGGGCAAGAACGAAATAATGAATGAGCTAGCACTACTCTATGACTCGTCAGCCAAATATTAATATTACTAAAGTCTTATCACGTACCAAATCTCTGTTTCTGAAGGAGGAGAACTGCATAATCTCTTCTTATGGAATGTCCTGTCCATCCGTATAGTCCACGCTAAAGTTAATATTAACGAACGTTCACTGCGATGTAGGCACACATTAAATAAAGAAAACTGTACTGCAGTATGACTGACAATTTCTATTTATAAATAAAATCCATGTGCATGTTTTTCAATGGCGCAGATGTGGGGATCACTCTATGATTGCAGTCTTTAATGTGATTCACAAACATTTCTCAATTGCAACCATACCACACGCCGAAAGCCTGTTCTCTGTCATTGTATTCCCAAGAAAGATTTCTATCCTTTTTATTGTTGAGAAACAACGTTCAGAGTTCTTCTAAAAATTCGATCAGACTTTCCTTGTTGTCTTTAACTGTGCTGACAGTCAGAAGGTTCAGATCTTGTAGCTGTGTGACGACCGGGAGAAAAAGCTGGAAATTCAGATAGATTAGAAAAAATATTATAGCAGATTTGTTTATGGATGCAGCTTTTTGGAGAACCAGATTACACTGATGAGCATAGCAGTGAACATAAGAAGCCCTAGGATGTACCTGGTTAATCCTTGTCGAGCACAGTTAATGCCTCCGCTCGTAACAGCAGCACCATCAAAGCATTGTGCTGTCACCTTTTTCTTCTTTCCATCAGTATGCTTCTGCAATTCAGAATAAATCGCCCGAAATAACGTCTCAGCATGATGTGCGTCAGGGTTAATGAAGCCTCCAAATCTCTCCACAATATAGCATGAAATTCGTCTCTATACATCAGCACCAATTTTTGCATGGAGACACTTCTGCTGTTTCGTCCGCCATTATAAGCAAATAATGCGCACTTAAAATTTTTTGTGTTATTATTTCTCTGCATACACTCAACACATAGTCCAGAAGTTCATTTTGAACTGTTTTAGATGTGCCTTTAAATACAGTTTCAGTTTTTAAATGTTCGTTCATTGAGCAGTGAATAGCATTTACTAAATTTACAAGCCCACGAAACACTGATGGGTTTTCTTTATCTTCCATTTTACCGTGACCACGTAAAGGTAACTCAAACAGCCCGCAGAATTTTATGCAGTCTGTTAACCCGGAGAGGTTATGTCTGTTCCACTTGCTCGTTATGTTTCCTGCATACGTAGTCAATCTGAGTGCTGACGTGCACTTTACCAAGCACTGAGAGTTCATTGTTCGCATTTTTGTGTAAGTGGAAGTTTCCGTGCTTTCTTATTTTTTCCGGACAAATGTACAAGGTTTCTAACACCCTTTATTAGCCCACGAATTAACTTTTGGGCTGAAAATCACAGATTGCAAACAATACAGAACCTTTAATAGTTTTTTCATAATGAGGGGCCACAGTCATAATATGTGTCTTTAAAGTCACTACCGCCATTAGACTGTTTTTTATTTGTATTGTTACATTTACATTATTTCGGCTTTAAATTGCCATTGTTAAGTGTTTTAATGTTATACAGAGCCTAAGATGTACCTTAAATACGACAGTATGCCATTTTAGGCACTGTATAACATTAAAATACTTGATAATGGCAATTTAAAGCCGAAATCATGATCGTGTAAATGTAACACTGCAAATAAAAAACCGTCTAATGACAGTACTGACGTAAAAGAAACAGCGTGCCTGTCTCACGTTGCACCCACACAACCACTTATGCGTATTGTACACTTCCTTGTTAAATGTTCGCTAGTATTCACACTTATTTTGTTTTGGCCTGGGGGGCCCTAGTTCCTCTGCGGCTAACTTATCCTGGTAATTTAGCTTTATGTTAGCTCTTAAAATCGATTCAACAGAGTCCTTTACGCTGCCGATTCACTGTTTCGTGTCTGTACTGTCACCCACAGGTCCCCTACCCATTTCAAACACAAACTGCCATATGCGAGTGCAGGCTTTCTCGGCGAATTTCATATATGAAGTCTTCACGGGTTGTCAGCTCAGTAGCATCGTCGACGATGGTACTCGGCTGACAACCCGTGAAGACTGCATATACAAACTGCCGTATATGGAAATGATTAATTTCAGGTAGTTACGCCTTAATGTTTACCAGAATGGTCCCCGGACTAAACGTATATGAAACTAACTATACCGGTGCACTCTCCTGTAGAGAACACAAAAGAATTACTGTATGATAAAATCCAAAAGTTAATACACTATTCAGAAACCCACAAAATAGGTTTTTTACTGTCAGCATAACATATGGAAACGTCCGACTTAATTTTATTATATATCGAATGAATTGGCTTATCTGACGAGAGTGCTACTACATAATGGTGTTTACGCCACTTGCCAAGGAACCCAGTGGCATTGACGTAAACCTGCCTAGCTGTACACGCCACGAACCATGCACGTTGTTTATCTGATCCGCATGAGTTTGACCCATAAGAGAGTTTCGTCATGCCACTCGCCCATGCACACTAGCCCCTTAAAATGTACACAACTGAAGGTGTGCAGCACCACTGACGCCAAGTTTCGTGGAGTCTGGAGGCGCGGCAGATTTAAGTGTCGTATTTATTTTATTTAGCGTATGGCTCATAACATCACAGTAAAAATTACAGAAACAGCACGATTTAAAGAAAAGAATCACATATGTATAAACAGAGAAATAAATAACAGTTTCAATATAAGGACACTACCAATTGTAGTATATTTACACTCATAGAAGAGCAATCACAAACAAACGTCCAGCTTAGGTAACATATAGTCGATTGCCTCTTGGGTCGCCATTAGGAAATCCTGTGGGTCACCATCGTATGCCCTTAGTGGGCATTCCTGCACGATGTGTTTGACCGTCTGTCTCTCAGCGCCACAGTTGCAAGCGGCCGAAGGAAGTTTACACCCTCTATGTAAGGAGTCGGCGCATCTCCCACAGTTTGTTCAGATGCGATTAAGAGTTGACCAAACTTTGTGAGGGCAGTCAAATCCTTTTGGTTTACTAAAGATGCCAGGCATACTGTGGGAGTTTACTGCTGTTCTGCTCTCCCATTCCTCTTTCCATCGGTCATTTATTTAAAGTTGGTCTGGTGCAGCGCCTGTGCGGTCTTCAGTGGAGGATGCCTGGACCGGAGTCGGTTTCCTTGGATGTCGTGAGTATCTTCATGGATTTGTAATTGAGGGTTGAGCATGATTTTTTGAAATTCTGTAACCAGAGCGTGTTCTCGGAGCAGGTTAGGAGGGGCTATGTTATTGAGAACGGGCAGCCACACTGTAGGAGTTGGCCTGATTGTGCCGGGTATAATACGCATTGTTGCATTAAGTTGGCTATCTACCACGTGTGTGTGTGTGTTTGCTGTTGAGCCACACTGGGGCACAATATTCTGCCACTGGATACACCAAGCCAAGTGCGAATGTTCTTAAGGTAGATGCTATGGAGCCCCAAGTGGTGCCACAGAGCTTCTGCAATATGTTGTTGCGTGTTTTAAGTTTCGCTGTAGTTTTCGTCGGGTGTTCTTTGAATGTTAGTGTCCTATCAAGGGTAACCCCAAGGTACTTTGGGTGTTTGTTGTGGTTTAGTATTTACCCGTCTGGATATACATGTAGTTCTCTGTTGGCTATTTTGTTGTTCAGATGGAAGGCAGATACTTCCGTCTTTGTAGCACTAGGTTGTAGCCTCCATTCTCTAAAGTACTCTCTGAGAATCCCTAGATCACTCGTAAGGGTATCTTCGGCAGTTTCTATGTTTCTGTGGGCTGTTTCCAGAGCCCAGTCGTCAGCATAACCAAATTTGCGCGATCTGGTTGCAGGTATGTCAGCTATGTAAAGGCTGAAAAGGAGGGGCGCAAGGACAGAGCCTTGTGGGAGTCCATTATTGAGTTTCATCTGTTTACTTCTCTCATTCCCCTTTATTACTTGGAAGGTTCTATTTGACAACATATCATCAATGAGATTGGTTATATTCTTGCAGGGGACGGCACAGATTAATTTGTACACAAGTCCCTGTTTCCAAACTGTATCATAGGCTGCTGTTAGGTCTATGAATGCTGCAGCTACTTTGTTTCTTCTGCAACACCGCCTCTATATACGTTCTCAGTGATAGGACTTGATCTGTGCAGCAGCGATAGGGACGGAATCCTGCTTGTTCGATAGGGATTTTTTTGAGTATAGTTTGACCTATTCTGTTGAGGAGCAGTCTTTTTGGTAATTTGTAGACGATACTGAGAAGGGCAATGGGGCGGTAACTCTCTCATCTATCGCCTGGTTTACCAGGTTTCAGGACTGCGATGATCTTTGCTCGTTTAAATGAGGGAGGAATGTTACCCACTTGGAGAATGTTCGTAAAGAACTTAGCCAGCCATTGTTTTGTATGAGCAACTCAGGGTGGATACCATCGAAACCCGGAGCTTTGCCTGGTGTAACCTTCTTCAGGGCGTTGGTAACCTCCTCGACACGAATATCTGATGAATATTCCGGGTCCATTGCACGGGTCCTTTCTAATATTTTTAAGTCCTTTTTCACTTTTGTTGTGTGCTTTCTATCTCGTGGGGCTCTAGACTCAGA
This sequence comes from Schistocerca gregaria, assembly GCF_023897955.1. Classification (NCBI taxonomy): domain Eukaryota; kingdom Metazoa; phylum Arthropoda; class Insecta; order Orthoptera; family Acrididae; genus Schistocerca; species Schistocerca gregaria. The sequence goes on along the minus strand of NC_064922.1, from coordinate 90,919,923 downwards.
AACTATGCGGGATGCAACCTTGTTGGGAGATATTTCGTCCTTTCTGTGTTCAAGTGGATTTGCGCCTCCAAGTTTACGCAATAGGGACGAGGCTTGTCGGCTTGACTTTGAAAAGTCTAGATTTTCAATTCTACCATTTTTGCCGTCTAATAAAGTCGATGTTATGTAACAGTTCATCCGCTATTTCCCGGTCCCCATTCTTGAGGAACTCAGCGTGCAGGTCATCGCATATCCCAGTCCAACCGGGAATGTATTTTTTGCGGTACCCTCTTGGGATCGCTGTTTTCGCAGAGCTAATGACGGCTCCCACAAATCTCTCACAGCTCTTGGTGGTTGGAGGGATCCAGCTCAAGGTATAATCAAGTTCTTCAGAGAATTTTGTCCAGTCAGCTTTTGTAAAATTCCATCTTGGTCGAGGGTAAGACCTTATTATCGGGATGGAGAAGTCCGTCAGGACCCTTCTAGAGGCTGTCAGTGGTTTATCGTTTGTATCCCTCGAAACAAAGCACAGATCCGGGTTATAGTCGCACTTCCATGAGGCTGATTTGAATGTCCATCGGTCCTTGGCATCAAAGACCAGCTATGTATTTTGTTCCTCTCACCAATCGACCAATATGTCTCCATTGCTATCATTCGTACTGTTTTTCCACATTTCGTGGTGGCTGTTATAGTCCCAACTTATACGCTTGGGTGTGGATGGGTCTTTATCACTTCAGCCGGCCATGTAGTAGCAGGAGGTTTATAGATGATGGTTCCTGTAACTTCTCCTATTTTGATGATAACTTCATGGATATCATTTGCAATGGAGGTTTCAACTAGAAAGGCGTCCTCTGTGTCCCCGCGCTCATTTGCCACAACGCCATAGTGTCTGTCATACGTTTCTCCAAGTAGATCATACCCCAGTATCCTTCCTCTAGCTTCAAGTTGGGATCTATTTTCAGCATGAGTTTCCTGTATGGATACCAGCTCAATGTCGTTATCGTGTAAAATTCTCTGTAAAACTTGACATTTTGCTCTGCTTATGCCCTCAATGTTGAAATGGCAGATTCGGATGCATGGTCCCAGATCCTTAGTCAGTTGGTCCCTAACAGGACAGTTGTATGTATCTTGCATAGCGCTTTGTCTGTCGTTCTGTTTCACTGTGATGTGGGGCAGGAATTCTTCGTTCGGTCTGCCGCCAGTTGTGTTAGTTCATTTAGCGTTACCCAGAGTGCACCACGTGGAGGCGAACTAACTTTACACCCCTAAGTGTCGTATATTTCAGGTTACTTAACAGCATTCAAAGAAAAATAACCGATAAATACGAGAGGAGTCAGAAGTCTGTATGTGCATATGCTCTTGTGCTGTTACACAGCAGCCGCCGGTGTACATACGTATGGGTTTCAACTAAAAGCCAATATGGCGTCTCGCGAAACTGTACTGAAACGAGATGACATGCATGCGACATAGGTCAACTTTCAAACGAACGTTCAGTACATCTGACATGCTAGATGTTGCTCGGTACGTTTCGTAAGACTCCCTAACGTGCCATTCGACACTGTGACGCCAGAAACTCGGCACATCCAACGCTCGCCGGTCCAGTGAGCTGCCCGAATCGGCGCGCCCTGCTGAACGCATTTGCCGACCTCAATTATGCAGCCGCGTGCCGCGCCGACCGCTGTTATTCATTAATTGAGATACTTTATTCATCGGGCCGCTGCATTTAATGCAACGCGCAGTCGCGGACGCACACCGCTCCGGCCGGCGGCTCGGTCCCCCTCTCCTCGACCTGGGCCGTCTACGTCACGTTCTTGTCATCGCCGTTCCCAAAACTCCAGCCACGCGCACACTGTTCGCCGGCCTGGTGTGTGTCGTGTGGCATCCGTCAGGCCCTCTGCTGGAGGGTCCGACAGTATTCCCTGGGGCTGCTCTCGCACCTGCGCACGCAGCGAGTCTTAGAGCTAGCCGAGCGCGAGGCCTCGAGAGAGTGCGGTCCAAGTCCCACGCTGAGATTCAGCATGCCTCAACCTGCACAGCAGCCACTACTTACTCGTTAGCACTCAACTGCTGCTAACGCGTGGTATCGTGCGTGTCGTGTGGTTGCTGTTGTTGTGGTCTTCAGCCTGAGACTGGTTTGATGCAGCACTCAATGCTTCTCACCCCCTGCAAGCTTCTTCATCTTCCAGTACATACTGCAACCTACATCCTCTTCAATCTGCTTAGTGTATTCATTTCTTGGTCTCTCTCTACGATTTTTACACTCTACTCTGCCCTTCAATACTAAATTGGTGTTCCCTTGATGCCTCAGAACATGTCCTACCAACCGATCCCTTCTTCTGGTCAAGTTTTGCCACAAACTTCTCTTCTCCCCAATCCTATTCAACACCTCCCCATTACTTATGTGATCGACCCATCTAATCTTCAGCATTCTTCTGTAGCACTACATTTCGAAAGCTTCTATTCTCTTCTTTATCTATTCATCGTCCATGTTTCACTTCCATACATGGCTACACTCCGTAGAAATACCTTCAGAAATGACTTCCTGGCACTTACATCTATACTCGATGTTAACGAATTTCTCTTCTTCTGGAACGCTTTCCTTGCCATTGCCAGTCTACATTTTATATCCTCTCTACTTCGAGCATCATCAGTTATTTTGCTACGCAAATAGCAAAACTCCTTTACTGCTTAAGTGTCTTATTTCCTAAGCTAATTCCCTCAGCATCACCCGACTACATTCGACTACAATCCATTATCCTCGTTTAGCTTTTGTTGATGTTTATCTTATATCCTCCTTTCAAGACACAGTCAATTCCGTTCAACTGCGCTTCCACGTCCTTTGCTGTCTCTGACAAAATTATAATGTCTCGGCGAACCTCAAAATTTTTATTTCTTCTCCATGGATTTTAATACAGACTCCAAACTTTTCTTTTGTTTCCTTTACTGCTTGCTCAATATACAGATTGATGAACATTGGGGAGAGGATACAACACTGTCTCACTCCCTTCCCAACCACTGCTTGCCTTTCATGTCCTTCGACTGTTATAAATGCCATCTGCCTTCTGTACAAATTCTAAATAGCCTTTCGCTCCCTGTGTTTTACCCCCGTCATCTTCAGAATTTGAAAGAGAGTATTCCAGTCAACATTGCCAAAAGTTAGAAACGTAGGTTTGCCTTTTCTTAATCTACCTTCTAAGATAAGTCGTAGGGTCAGTATTGCCTCACGTGTTCCAACATTTCTACGGAATCCAAACTGATCTTCCCCGAGGTCGGCTTCTACCTGTTTTTTCCATTCGCCTGTAAAACATTCGCGTTAGTATTTTGCAGCTGTGACTTATTAAACTGGTAGTTCGGTAATTTTCACATCCGTCAACACCTGCTTTCTTTGGGATTGGAATTATTATATTCTTCTTGAAGTCTGAGGGAATTGCGCCTGTATCATACATCTTTCTCACCAGATGGTAGAGTTTTGTCACGACTGGCTCTCCCAAAGTTGTCAGTAGTTCAAATGGAATGTTGTCTACTCCCAGGGCCTTGTTTCGACTTAGGTCTTTCAGTGCTCTGTCAAACTCTTCACGCAGTATCATATCTCCCACTTCATCTTCATCTACTTCCTCTTCCCTTTCCATAACATTGTCCTCAAGAACATCGCCCATGTGTAGACCCTCCATATACTCCTTCCACCTTTCTGCTTTCCCTTCTTTGCTTAGAACTGGGTTTCCTAATGAGCTCTTGATATTCATACAAGTGGTTCTCTTTTCTCCAAAGGTCTCTTTAATTTTCCTGTAGGCAGTGTCTATCTTACTCCTCGTGAGATACGCCTCTACATCTTTACATTTGTCCTCTAGCCATCCCTGCTTAGCCATTTTAAACTTCCTGTCTATTTCATTTTTGAAACGTTTGTATTCCTTTTTGCTTGCTTTACTTACTGCATTTTTGTACTTTCTGCTTTCATCAATTAAATTCAGTATCTCTTCTGTTACCAAAGGATCTCTACTAGCCCTCGTCTTTTTACCTACTTGATCCTCTGCTACCTTCACTACTTCATCCCTCAGAGCTACCCATTCTTCTTCTACTGTATTTCTTTCCCCCATTCTTGTCAATTGTTCCTTTATGCTCTCCCTGAAACTCTGTACAACCTCTGGTTCTTTCAATTTATCCAGGTCCCATCTCCTTAAATTTCCACCATTTTGCGGTTTCTTCAGTTTTAACCTACAGTTCATAACAAATAGATTGTGGTCAGAGTCCACATCTGACCCTAGAAATGTTCTACAATTTAAAATCTGGTTCCTAAATCTCTGTCTAACCATTATATAATCTATCTGGAACCTTTTAGTATCTCCAGGGTTCTGCCAAGTATACAACCTTCTTTCATGATTCTTGAACCCAGTGTTAGCTATGGTTAAGTTATGCTCTGTGCAAAATTCTACCAGGCGGCTTCCTCTTTCATTTATTAGCCCAAATCCATATTCACCTACTACGTTTCCTTCTCTTCCTTTTCCTACTGTCGAATTCCAGTCACCCATGACTGTTATATTTTCGTCTCCCTTCACTACCTGAATTATTTCTTTTATCTCATCATACATTTCTTCAATTTCTTCATCATCTGCAGAGCTACTTGGCATATAAACTTGTACTACTGTAGTAGGTGTGAGCTTCGTGTCTATCGTGACCACAATAATGTGTTCACTATGCTGTTTGTAGTAGCTTACCCGCATTCCTATTTTCCTATTCATTATTAAACCTACTCCTGCATTACCCCTATTTGATTTTGTGTTTATAACCCTGTAGTCACCTGACCAGAAGTCTTGTTCCTCCTGTCAACTAACTTCACTAATTCCCACCATATCTAACTTTAACCTGTCCATTTCCCTTTTTAAATTTTCTAACCTACCTGCCCGATTAAGGGATCTGACATTCCACGCTCCGATCCGTAGAACGCCAGTTTTCTTTCTCCCGATAACGACGTTGTCTTGAGTAGCCCCCGCCCGGAGATCCGAATGGGGGACTATTTTACCTCCGGAATATTTTACCCAAGAGGACGCGATCATCATTTAATCGTACAGTAAAGCTGCATGCCCTCGGGAAATATTACGGCCGTAGTTTCCCCTTGCTTTCAGCCGTTCGCAGTACCAGCACAGCAAGGGCGTTTTGGTTAATGTTACAAGGCCGGACAGTCAATCATCCAGACTGTTGCCTCTGCAACTACTCAAAAGGCTGCTGCCCCTCTTCAGGAACCACACGTTTGTTGACGCTTCTGTGTATGTTCTAAAGAACTAATCGCATTATCCCCTTAGAAGCAACAAGCGAGGATGCCTTCAGATAAGCCTTAAAATATGAGCAATCTGTACGCAAACGATAGAGTAATAGTTGTTCTGAAACGTACGTATGTAAACACTGGACTGGTTCAAATGGCTCTGAGCAATATGCGACTTAACAATTGAGGTCAACAGTGCCCTAGAACTACTTAAACCTAACTAACCTAAGGACATCACACACATGCATGCCCGAGTCAACAGCACGATTCCGAACCGAAGCGCCTAGAACCGCTCTGCCACTCCAGCCGGCACACTGGACTGGTAGCAAAACAAAAAATCTATAGTAAACTTCTCGTGATAATTATAGAACACCACAGTTCATCCAACACGGTAAGTGTCGCTGAGTGACGAGCAAATTCCATATTTTGTCGTAACGCTCCAGAAAGTCCAAAATATGTTATGTGTGTGATAAGTAACTTTCACTCACAAGATTATCGCACAGGTTATTTTTCGTTTTATTGTGTACTTCGGTGCATATATCACCTTCAATGGCCACAGGATGAACATATTTGGGATTTAGATAATGACTTTTTCTCTCTCATTATACGATCAAATTTACCTCCATATGATTCACACCTCAACCCTGTTTTGGGGAGACAAATACACGGTGGGCTCTGCATGCGAGCGCCTTGGAAAGTTCTTCAATGCCCACTGGTATGGCGACGACGGAAGCCGCACATCGTGTTGGTCAACACTAATCCTGTTACAACGGACAGCCGACTCGGTGGCCAGCAGGGTACAGCTATGCCTGTGGGTGTCCCAACTCTATAACTGAACGTTCCGTCAGGCAAGAACTGTTCTGCAGGCCTGATAAGTGAGTTTCTGGAAAATACGTTAGCATCTTTCAAAATCTTCTTTTACTTCTTACTCGCCTGTTTTGGCGGGCTTAGGAGATTCTATAGTGCGTGAGAACAAAGTTTCAGGGCTCTTTCCACTTGATTGGCCTGCCCAGATTTTACAAATATGATGGGAGCAGAAGATACTACTATAATTCTGTCAGGGTAGGGGCGCTTGTAGCATGACCTGCGATTGGCAGTAACAGCAGGGAGAGGGCGCCTCACCAACGTTTGGGAGGGAAGTTAAGCAAAGTCGAAAAGAGACTCCTCATTTGACGCTTTGTCTGGAGCGGACGCTGCACTTTCCGTGGGATCGGAGTTCTGCGACTTGGCCGAATTTCGCTGGTGAGTAGTGGAGGGATGGTGTACATCCGCCCTGCTGCAACAAACAAGACAATACAGTGTTTGGTAAGGCTGCAGCGCTGTGGTAGCAATACAGGGGAACCTTCTGAGAGTTCGGTTTGCATAGAGAAATATCACGTTGTCGGGTAATCTGTGGTTTGCGAGCGGCAGAAGAACCCCTCACACAACCTCCACATTCTTCTTTCACTGCCTGGTTATTCAAGTGGTCATTCACTTTGTCCCGTAATGTAATGATCTTTTAATCATATTTCGTAACAATCTTTCGGTCTGTCGTATCAAATGCATTTGGGTTTGACCCTGATTTTGTCCCTGTTTTCTTTTCTTTTTCGCCTTCACTCTGATTTCCATTATGTTTTATGCAAGTCCAGTTGTCCACTATTGTAAGTTCAGGTGGAATTTTATGTTACGTCAATCACCTTCAGCGACATGACGGAATTATCCAGTGATGTCTCGTTGGTGGCGACACAGACGTTATACACTACTGGACATTAAAATTGCTACACCACGAAGATGACGTGCTACAGACGCGAAATTTAACCGTCAGGAAGAAGGTGCTGTGATATGCAAATGATTAGCTTTCCGGAGCATTAACACAAGGTTAGCGCCGCTGGCGACACCTACATAGTGCTGACATGAGGAAAGTTGCCAACCGATTTCTCATACACAAACAGCAGTTGACCGGCGTTGCCTGGTAAAACCTTGTTGTGATGCCTCATGTAAGGAGGAGAAATGCGTACCATCACGTTCCAGACTTTCATAAAGGTCGGATTGTAGCCTATCGCGATTGCGGTTTATCGTTTCGCGACAATTGCTGCTCGCGTTGGTCGAGATTCAATGAGCGTTAGCAGAATATGGAATTGGTGCGTTCAGGAGGGTAATACGGAACGCCGTGCTGGATCCCAACGGCCTCGTATCACTAGCAGTCGAGATGACAGGCATCTTATTCACATGGCTGCAACTACGTCTCGATTCCTGAGTCAACAGAAGGGGACGTCTGAATGACAACAACCATCTGCACGAACAGTATGACGACGTTTGCAGCAGCATGGACTACCAGCTCGAAGACCATGGCTGCGGTTACCCTTGACGCTGCATCACAGAAAAGAGCGCCTGCGATGGTGTACTCCACGACGAACCTGTGTGCACGAATGGCAAAACGTCATTTTTGGGATGAATCTAGGTTTTCTTTACAGCATCATGATGGTTGCATCCGTGTTTGGCGACATCGCGGTGAACGTACATTAGAAGCGTGTATTCGTCATCGCCATAGTGTCGTGTCACCCGGCGTGATGATATAGGGTGTCATTGGTTACACGTCTCGGTCACCTCTTGTTCGCACTGATGGTACTTTGAACAGTGGACGTTACATTTCAGATACGACCCGTGGCCCTATCCTTCATTCGCTCCCAGCGAAACCCTACATTTCAGCAGGATAATGCACGACCGCATGTTGCAGGTCCTGTACTGGCCTTTCTGGATACAGAAAATGTTCGACTGCTGCCCTTGCCAGCACATTCTCCAGATCTCTCACCAATTGTAAACGTCTGGTCAATGGTGGCCGAGCAATACGCCAGTCACTACTCTTGATGAACTGTGGTATCGTGTTGAAGCTGCATGGGCAGCTGTACCTGTACACGCCATCCAATTACTCAATGCCCAGGCGTATCAAGGCCGTTATTAAGGCCAGAGGTGGTTGTTCTGGGTACTGATTTATCAGGATCTATCCACCCAAATTGCGTGAAAATGTAATCACATGTCAGCTCTAGTACAATATATTTGTCTAGTCAATACCCGTTTATCATCTGCAGTTCTTCTTGGTGTAGCAATTTTAATGGCCAGTAATGTAGTTTTTATCCTTTTTTCTTTTGTTATTCGAGTTTTAAATCAGTCCAATCACACTTAAGTTTCGATAATCATTTATTTTAGTTTAGCGTTAATGAACTATATTTTTACCAGATCAACCTACATCATTTAATAACTAGTAGTTTCACCTGCGCAAATATTAGTAACGAGTTATATCAACCACAAGCTGATACATTATTGCCACAATGTTCAAATAGGTGTGATATCCTATGCACAAAGAGTGCCCAATCGCGCAGATGTCATCAGTATCTTGGGGACGCCTAGAACCGAAGTGGCGGGGATTAACACGCGTTATCTTTTACGTCCACGAGATACTTCGTAAGTAATTCCACGATTCTTTTACACACACACTTTCTGGCTCCTCGCACAGTTATCCGGTGAACTAACACGAATTCCACCATTAGATCATCTACAAAACTACTGCCAGGGTCACTGTTTCTGTAACCAGTCTATCTCTAGACATGGGTCAAATACTGTGAGCAGCACACTGAACGCATTGTCATAGCCAGTTTAAACACAAAGCCAACAGTCATTGCCCCATATCCAGACACCTGTCTTCAGTTCCTTAAGGTGTAACCATGTAAGCTTAGAGTCCTATATGAGGCCCAGAAGCGTCACTGGGTAAAGAATGGTTAATAAGAATAAACACATAATTCTCGGTGGGAAATTTAAAACCACTCTTCTGCGCTATTCGTCCAAACTTTGAAGAGTTAGTTGCAACTGACGCGTTGTCGTTGCGAGGCTTGAAGAAGAGCAAAACACAGAGTAGTCATTCACAAAGAACACTGGACAGGACTTTTTACTATGTACGTAATGCTATAAATAACTACGGCAAAGACAGTCAGATTTAAAACACTACATTGAGGGACACCGTTCTCGTGCTCAAAGCCATCAGACACGACGTCACCGACTCGGTATCGAAAATATCGTGGCGAGAGGAAGGACTAAACAAATATGGGAAGACAACCACGAAACATCCATTCATTAAGTTGCTCAAAGATATGATGCCTCCAAGTAATATCCTAAGTTTCCCCGATGTTAAAGAATCTACCTGTAGAGGGTGATGCTGGCGCAGGAAAGCTTGTTGTATAGCAGCCTCCAGTGGGACCAGGTTATCAGAGATGGAGCGACACTTCCTGAACCTACAGCGAAATCAACTAAGGAATCGCCTGCATTTTAAGATCCAGACAAGCCGGCGGTTGACCATCGGCTCCAAGATTTTTCCCACACAGCTAGTGAGGGCAACTTATAGTAACTACTCGGGCACGTGCTGTCTTTCCCAGATTTTAGAAAAAGCATTAAAATTGCCTCAGGCCACGAGTCTGGAAAGGTTAGCGTGCGACGGCTAGAACTCACCTCGCAACATGGTCGCAGAGAATTTGTTCCATCGTCACGGAAGCCCGGGAAGTGGTACGGGTGACAACAACTGCGGCACAAGGAACATTGTTGACTGAATACAGCACTGTCGGAGCTTCTACTTTACAGAATGGTAGTTTGTGAGTTTATTATTTATGCGGCCAAAGATACCGATCCTGGCTAATAGGTGGGGTGCTTGGTAAAGCAGACTGGACACTTATAACCAGTTGGCCCACTTTGAACATTGTGCCAATGTCGAGGCATGGTTGGTTCATACCAAAATGCAGCATCCATTCCACAGTCCACGAGAGTACAGGCGAGGCAACACGTCTCTTGATGGAGTGGCGAATACCACTCTGCAATCTGTACCAGGCGTACGTCTCTGGGTAGGTTCAAGCCCCGCCCAATTGGCGAGAATCGTGCACCTTGTCGGGTGGCGAGGGCGAAGTGTCGCTTCGGTAACCTTCCAGTATCTGTTAGTGAACTCCAATTCAGATTTCTCGTCTTTAGTTAACATGAATTTATTAAAGATGCTCATGAGCCAGTGCCTACGCACACTACAAATATACATAGAACAGACAAATAAACTGGTACAGCTGCCTAATATCGTGTTGGACCTCTGCGAGCCTGCAGAAGTGCCCCAGCACGAAATGGGATGGATTCGACAGATGTCTGATGTAGTGCTAGAGGGAACTGACACCATGAATCCTGCAGGGCAGTCCATAAATCCCTAAGAGTACGAGGGGGTGGAGATCTCTTCTGAACAATACGTTCCAAGGCATCCCAGATATGCTCACTAATGTTCATGTCTGGGGAGTGTGGTTCCCAGCGGCAGTGTTTAAACTCAGAAAAGTGTTGCTGGAGCCACTCTGTAGCAATACTGGACGTGTGGAGTGTCACATTATCCTGTTGGAATTGTCCAAGTCCGTCGGAATGCACAATGGACACAAATGAATGCAGGTGATCAGATAGCATGCTTAGGTACATATCACCTGTCAGAATCGTATCCAGACGTGTCAGGGGCTCCATATTACTCGAACTTCACACGCCCCACACCATTACTGAGCCTCCACCAGCTCAAACAACCCCTGCTGACACGCAGGGTCCACGTGCACAGGAGGTTACTCCATAACCGTACACGTCGATCTGCTCGACGCAATATGAAACGATACTCATCCGACCAGGCAACGTGTTTTCAGTCATCAACAATTCAATGTCGGTCTTGGCGTGCCCAGCAGAAGCGTTTGTGTCATGAAGTCATAAAGGGCACGCGAGTGAGCCTTTGGTCCCGGAAGCCCATATTCATGATGTTTTATTGAATGGTTCGCAGGCTGACGTTTGTTGACAGCCCAGCGTTGATATCTGCAGCAATTTGCGGAAAGGCTGCACTCCTGTCACGTTGAACGATTCTCTTCAGTCGTCGTTGGCCCCGTTCTTGCAGGACCTTTTTCCGGCCGCAGCCATGTGGGAGAATTGATGCTTTACCGTATTCGTGATATTCACGGTACACTAGTGAAATGATCGTACGGGAAAATCCCAATTTCATCGCTACCTCGGACATGCTGTGTCCCATCGCTCGTGCACTTAAATCTTGATAACCTACGATTGTGGCGGCAGTAAGCGATCTAACAATTGCCCCAGACACTTTTCTTATATAAGCGTTGCTAAGCGGAGCACCATATTCTGCCTGTATTTGAATACGTTTGCCTGTATCAGATTATTAGTCGCTTCAGTGGAATTATTGATAATGCTATGTCTCTGTTTTTATGAAATTTGAAGCACTCACATAAAAAAATATATTAGGACATCTTTCTTCTAAAATAGGATATACTGTACTGTACAGTACTGTACCATAAATCTATTTGACTATCCATTTTCCCTGAATGGAACGGATTCAGTTATTCTGCTTCGATTCATAAGCAAAAAAAGAGTTTCACTTAAAGAGTGTTAGTTCCGAGTAACTTTTAGGAGCGAATCATACTCATTATGGTAAGTAATATTACAGAAGGTAAAGTTTACAATGCAAATAAATCGAACAAAATATTATAATAATTAATTTTTTTTGATGACCAGTTAAGATACACATTAACTGACATATACAGTATAGGGAAACTGAAAACTGTAAGTGCAAAAACGGTATGTGATTTCCTGAAAATTTACCGTTTAAGTGGTGTATTTACGCAGCTCACAGAATGAAATTAATTATTGTAGATTATGGCTAATGAGATTTACGTAGCATTTTGTTTGTGATTTCGGAACAGGCAACAGCCTAATCCTCGAAAGGAAAAAGATGATGATGATGATGAGATTTATATACCTATAATTTTCCACTTACTATTGTTTACAGTAATGCATCTTAGTGGAAGTTGTCAGCAGCGACTTCAGATACTCATCAGTTAGTTTAAATCTGTAAATACCTTTTACGTCTTTCATTTTAGAGAAAGTTTTCTCGCAGTGATAGGTAGTGCCCAAAGCCGAAAAAAAGCCACGAGCAGATTTATGCACTTTTAATTAAACTGAATAATCTCTGTTAAACATACTGTATCTTCGTTAAGAAACTGTAGTCCCAAGACACACTATTTCCGCAGTATGTTTGTTTGCATGGTCATATTCTGTAGTAGCTGTTAAAATCAGTTATTATTTTTTCCGTCTTAGGCTAACGGCAATTTAATTAAAGAGAATTTTTCTCCAGGCGCGTTTCGCCCTAATTTGGAAAGCATCTTTGGTGGTTATTGGTGTTGTGCCTCTCGCTTGCTCATTCTCCAAACTACTGCTTCTTCCCTCCTCGCCAGCAGCGGTTGATGTCGAAAGGCTTCGTTTCACAGATACACTTGGCAGTTTGGACCCTTCCGCAGTATTTCCATTATGCAATGCTGAGTGAGAACATTAGTAATTACAGTTCGATTTACAAAAGCCAGGTGAAGTGTAAATAATGCAAATGTTTGGAGCCGCCGTTCACTTTGATAATAGTGTTTGTGGAGACGACCATCGACCTAGTGTAGCAAAAATGTGATTCACCGGAAGAGCAGATACGTTTCCATTGATCGACGGTAAATCACTGCCTACTGCCTACTGCAATCGTAACTGGCAACGTCGTTGGGTCCACATGTGAACACATAACGGTAATCTGCTGCGGATCTCCATGTTCAACAATGTACGATGAATGGTGTGCTCCGAAACACTTGTGTGTGCACCTGCGTTGTGTACTTTCGGTAGAGATGCCGCAGATCACCGTCTATTTTACTTCGCAGAGCAGACCAGCCTCCGAACCCCACATTCTGTGAAGAGTCAACAGTCTAGTGCCTAGTCGTAGTTCCACTGTGCAGATGCTCACGACAGTGGCACGCAAACGTTCGACTAGCTCTGCTATTTTAGTTCACAGTTTCTGCGCAATAATACGAGGGTTACCCAGATAGTAATGAACCGCATTTTTTTCTTCTATAATTCTTCATTGAACATAATGAGAATTACACACACGAAATAATGGTGTTTTCTCTACACACCCTATCTCCATCCCGCTCCATGGCCTTCCTCCAGCGCGAAAACATGGGCGTGTCTGCCCTGTCGCTACCAGTTCTTGTCCTGGTGGCGGAACCAGTGCTTCGCTGTGTGACTCATCTCGTCATCGTCCTCAAAATGACATCCTTTAATGGCGCAAAAGTGGAAGTCCGGGGGCGCTAAGTGAGGGCTGAAGGGTGGATGGGCTAACACTGTCCAGCCCTGTTTTGCGATGTATTCAGCAGTCCTCAGACTTGTGTGGGACCGAGCGATATCGTGTTGCACCAAAACGTCTCTTGTGTTACTGTGACGCTGAAGTCGTCGGAGCGCGTCTTGAGTTTGTTAACGTGTTGACATATTCTTCTGAATTAATGATACCGCCTCTTGGCGTCACGTCAAATCAGAATCACACCTTCACCCAGAACACGGTGGTCATGACCTCACCGGCGGAAGCGGTTGTTTTGAATTTTTACTTCTGTGGGGAGTGAGAATGGCGCCATTCCATCGACTTTTGTTTCGAGCTCAAAATGGTGAACCCAGGTTTGATCAGCTGTCATAAACCGGGACAGGAACGCCTGCGCCTCAACTTCAACACGTTGCAAAAAATCAAGACAAATGCTTTTTCTGTGCGATTTGTGATCCACGGGTATATTCCGCGGGACCCATCTTGCACACACTTTGGATACCCAAGAGTGTTGGTAATCGCATCCACATTTCCTTTGCTGATTGAGAGATGCACCTCCAACTGCCGAGTCGTAATGTGTCGGTTGTCGCGAATGACAACATCAGCGCGCTGCAAGATGTCAGGTGTGAGAGCCGTGGATGATATCCACGACCGCTGTAAATCATTGAGCTCCGTTAAGCCACCTTCTGATGATCTCACCCACCGTGTCCAGCGACTAACTGTACTTTTGAAACTTCCTGGCAGATTAAAACTGTGTGCCGGACCGAGACTCGAACTCGGGACCTTTGCCTTTCGCGGCCAAGTGCTCTACCAACTGCGGGGACTGCTAGTTCTGCAAGTTTCGCAGAAGAGGTTCTGTGAAGTTTGGAAAGTAGGAGAGGAGGTACTGGCGGAAGTAAAGCTGTGAGGACGGGGCGTGAGTCATGCTTGGGTAGCTCAGATGGTAGAGCACTTTCCCGCTAAAGGGAAAGGTCCTGAGTTCGAGTCTCGGTCCGACACACAGTTTTAATCTGCCATGAAGTTTCGTATCAGCCCACACTCCGCTGTAGAGTGAAAATCTGATTCTGGAAACTGTGCTTCTGTCGACGGCTGATGCTCCATAGACTTTGCACAAGCATTTGTGAATATTCAACACAGTTTCTTTCTCTCCAGTGAGAAATTCATTGACGGCACGTTGCTTGAAACGGACAACACCTACAGACGCCACTTTGAAAATGTCCTGCAGCTACACTATCTGTCGGAAGTGACGGAAACTTGGCGCGCTCAGTAGGAGACTTCAAATAATACATACGTAACGTTTTGCATTCGTAGCATTCTTTCAGCCTGAGGAAAAAAAAAAGCGATACATTACTTTCTGGGCAACCCTAATAATCTTACGTTTGTCAAAGTCGCCTATCTAAATGGATTTTCAAATTTTCAGCCCATTACTTCGCTAGTGTTCGTTTCTGCTCCGCTTAGATAATTTTCTTACCGCGTGACGTGACCGTAACGGCACCGGGCAGTATCGAACGTCGCAGTGAGCAGTGGTTCAAAGTGGTTCAAATATCTCTGAGCGCTATGGGACTTAACTTCTAAGGTCATCAGTCCTCTAGAAGTTATAACTATTTAAACCTAAATAACCTATGGACGTCATACACATCCATGCCCGAGGCAGGATTGGAACCTGAGACCGTAGCGGTCGCGCGGTTCCAGACTGTAGCGCCTAGAGCCGCTCGGCCACCCAGGCCGGCTGAGCAGTGGGCATGATGTGTTTGGCTGCTCACTCTTATGTGCTCAGAATAAACTTTAAGCAGGAGGCTTTCTAACGTAGACGTGTGTCGGGAGGCCCTCACGTGACGTTTCGCGGCGACAGGCCCTACACACGGCAGGTGCCGGCCGCCGCCTGCGACCGTGATTGCCGCCTAGCCGCCTCGGGTGACGTGGGACTTGAGCACGGGCGGCGAGATTGCCGGCGGCGTAAACGAGACGCTTCAAAGAAATTGTCTGACAAGGCTGGCAGCTTTATACGCAGCGAGGGTGGAAACAAGGCGACGAAAAAAGAGATGGGAATGGGTGTGTTTGGATGGGGAGGGGGTGGGCAGAGGGGTTAGAGCAGCGGCATTCTGCGGCGACGCGCCTTCCCATCTCGCTGTTCCCACTCTCACTTTGGCAACTTTGGGTTAAAGGAAAATTGTGGAGTGAGTCACAAGGAACAGAGTACTGAGTCTATGCTCGTGATGAACAGCGCTGTAGTAAGCCACACAATTTGATGGAAAAATGTACGTAATTCTGCAAAGCGTCGAGTCAAATCAGGATGATACTTGACAGACCTAAGCCGCAATACGGAAATGGTCGAATTTGGTTTATTGGAAGAATCTTGGGGTTTGCAGAGGAGCCCGCATATAGGATGACGGTGCGACCTATTCTTGCATACTGCTCAAGCGTTTGGGATCCGTACCATATCGGAGTGAAAGAGAGCATCTAAGCACTTAAGAGGCTGCTACATTTGCTTCCTGTAGGTTCGAACAAGAGGTAAGAGTCAAGGAGATACTTCGGGAACTCAAATGGGAGTCCCTGGAGGAAACTTGACATTGTTTTCAAGGAAGACTCTTGAGAAAATGTAGAAAATCGGTATCTGAATCTGGCTGTTGAATGATTCTAGTGCTGCCAACATACATTGCACGTAAGTACCACGAAGATAAGATACGATAAATTAGGGCTCAAACGAAGGCATATAGATAGTCGTTTTTCCTTCGCTCTGTTTGCGAGTGGAACGGGAGAGAAAGTGACTGGTAGTGGTACAGGATGTCCTCCGCCACGCACCATACGGTGGCTGGAGGAGTGTCTACGTGTATGTAAATGAAACAAGTACGGTATAGGAGATGGCATTGACTCAGAATAGTAGAGATGCTTGGAGGAACCAGTCATGACAATATAGTCCACCTTGTGTGACTAATACAGTACATCAGATGGGCGAAAGACCTTCAGAGTTCCAGAACAATGCAGTAATTTATATTCCAAATTACACAGGTAATGAAAGGTGGAAATGGAAAATTATCAAACTATTAGTTTAATAAGTAATGATTGGAAAATACTGAATTACATGGTTAACAGAAGAAAGGCGGACCTCAGGGAAGATCAGTTAGAGCTCTGGAGGAATATACAAACATGGGAGCTAACACTGGCCCTACGACCTACTTTAGACCGTAGTTTAAGGGGAGTACGTACGTCCTATACCCACAGTGTTAAATTTGCAATATTGATGACCCATTATCTCAGAACCTGTGGCACATGGAGATCTGAAATTTTTGGAATGTATAGTATCCCTCCTTTTCTGATTACTGAACCAGAATCAAAATGTACAGAGAAATAATTAGCTAGTTAAGATTTTTTTTAAATTGTTGTTCAATATTTTCTTTTAAAAGTCCACTTTTTCTTCCGTAAGTAAAAAACCGTTAAAGGTAGAGATGTTTTGGGAGGTTCAGTAGCTGAAATATACTAAGTGGTGACATAGTGTAAAATTAGAGATATGTATCTTTAATAGTTCCTGAGACAATGGGTCAAATAATTTTAAAAATGTCATTTCCGGCAAATCAAGTTCAAACATTTAATTTGATATTAACTTACACATGGAGGCATACCAGCTTCTAGAAACAGCCAGACCCATAATCAGCATTATCTGGATCCTGTACTTGACTATCCTGCAAACCTAGAAGCTTCCTTCTTTTCCTATGTCTTGCTTCTTTAGTAATTTCCTCTGCCGCACGCTGGGCTTTCATGATCCTATGTCGATCCATTCGCTGGAAGGCTTGTAGTGTGTTGGCACCTGGAGTGATACCAAGTTCCTCTAGTACCCCAATTCCTCCCTTCATACTATCATTAAACGTTATCACAGCATCGCAAACACCCAAGCATAGAGTTTTCCTTCCTACAAAGACTTTTTTGGTATGCGGGTCCAAATTACACTATCGAAAGACTCATTCGGGTTTTGTAGGAGGAGGGGGATCTTAGTTTTAACGTCCCGTCGACAACGAGGTCATTAGAGACGGACCATTCGGGTTTTGTGTTCGACCATGGAGACATTTGGAAAGTAGGTCAGGATGAGCTAATTGTCTATATATTGGTTTAATAACTTCCATCACTGCAGATGGTACGCTGTTTTTGTACCTAAATTGTTCCCCGCTACCCGCTGCCTGAGCTGTGCGGTACTTGCACCATGAATCAGCACCAGGTGGGCAAAGACCATGTGTAGGTGTGTCATCAGCGGAAGATTTGTGGAAGACTGTAGCCCACACTGCTCGTTTCATCCCTTGTAGGTCATGTGTATTGTTTCTTATTGCCATTCCGTAATAATGCTGGAGTTCATCAACGTTTTTGTCTGTAAGTGTTCCTTTACCATTTAGAGTCTTTCCTTCTGATAACTTCTCTTTTCCTTTTGTCTGTTTCAATTTTCGGAGACGTGTTCCCACGCGTTTTTGAACGTGGCCCACACGTTCCATCTTAACAATCTGCTTATTAGCGTAAGGTTGGCTTTCCACTACTGATTTATAAGCTTTTGAGTCACCATCCCGCAAGTACTCAGTGTAACACACACCTCTCTCCTGTTGTGGACGTCTGAACATAGAAACAGCTGCAGTAGCCTCCACACCCCCACTAGTTCCCTCATAATTCTTAGCGCCATTTGTTTTATGGCTTTCACTTGTTTTATCAACTGATTTACACTGGTGACAATATTTAGTTAACACTTCAATGTCTAAAACTTTACCTGTGTCAACACTAGCGACAGTTGCAACTGCATTTTTATATGTGTGACCTCTCTTCTGCCACAGATAAGTCTGTTGTGTTATTTAATTGTACTGCTTCTTTAGCAGCAGCTTTCATAGAAGCAACAGCAACTGATTTGACACATTCACCAATTACTTCTGTGTACTTACTTGATCTGGTTGGTGGGTTTGCAAGTTCAAAGTTTCACATAATATTTCAGCTGCAGTCAACCCTTTCCCAATGCAGCCCATTCCATACAGGAATCTAACATTGCTCTCAAACAAGTCATTCTTGCAATTTTCAGAAGTCCAAAATGATGTCGAGAGCCTGCAAACTTCGCACTGAATATTAAGTTTGTTAGCCAGTCCAGTCCTTGCAGATGAGTCCTCAGAGATGCTGATTTGCCCACCACAAGCCTTACATAACAAAGCATCTTGCAAAACTTGTCCTAACACACTCAAACTTAAAAGAACATAACCTAAACTATTTTGATCTTTGCCATTAAATAAATCCGCATGGTCTCCAAGTTTCCTCTTCGAAGCACTAGTTGGTGTGTCCTTATCACGGGTCTGTGAAAGATCTATTTCCGGATCAACACTGGATTCAGATTTTGTTACATGCTGATATCCATGGAAACGTCGCTTCTTAAAACAACCCTTACTTTTCGTCATGTTGCAAAGAGGTATAAGAGCGTATAGTAACACACCAAACCATTATGTTTTCAGTTCAAAACTTATGAAACACGACAACCACAAAGTAAATAAACAAAATGCATGTGCTATACTGCCATTTCTGTTTATACAGTGCATCCAACCTCTTAACATGAACATTAACATGATTTTAAGGAATAAATAGCTGAAAACCACAGCCTTCTAGACTGAACAGTTCAAGAGATAGAGATACTTAGGCAAGTCAGTGCAGAACGACCGGATAATGTTACACACGCACTATTAACTTTAAATGTATAAAAACTTCACTAACAACGCAGCTGTAAGCACTCGGTAATTCTCATACCTTGATCGCCCACGCTGCAAGTCCTCACCACAGCCTGCAGTCAGTAGTAAAGAGCTCCAAGCACCGTGATTTGCTGCAGACTGCAACACACTAGCATCCCATTGAAAGTGCTACCCCTCTCTACATCATCAGGCACTGTTGTCTCTTGTGTTTTGTTGCCAAGTGTGCTCTGCCAGTACAGACTTCTTTCTCCTCTCCACACGGTCGTGCAGTTCTCATGTGCCTGCGGAAAAAGGCGGTGCAAAACTCTGGTCAGTGATGTTTTTTTCAACAACAGACTAAACTACTTTCCCAGCTTAACTTTGTCTACGTCAACTGTCCATTTTACTCCCACACAACGTAGCTCTTTTAACGTTTTTGAGTTGCACTCTCACTTTCAACTAAGTTTTCTACTTCAGCCAATAATGCTCGGCTCCACACCTTCATTTCCCAGAGACAGCCTTGTTGACATCCCCTCATTGGCTATTATTTAAGGTCACCCAAAAAGGAATTTTCTTACAACTTTTTAGCAATAGGTCGGTTGTGCATCCCACGTAATGGAGTAACAGAAAGTCGGCACAGTGCATCCAACCTCTTAACATGAACATTAACATGATTTTAAGGAATAAATAGCTGAAAACCACAGCCTTCTAGACTGAACAGTTCAAGAGATAGAGATACTTAGGCAAGTCAGTGCAGAACGACCGGATAATGTTACACACGCACTATTAACTTTAAATGTATAAAAACTTCACTAACAACGCAGCTGTAAGCACTCGGTAATTCTCATACCTTGATCGCCCACGCTGCAAGTCCTCACCACAGCCTGCAGTCAGTAGTAAAGAGCTCCAAGCACCGTGATTTGCTGCAGACTGCAACACACTAGCATCCCATTGAAAGTGCTACCCCTCTCTACATCATCAGGCACTGTTGTCTCTTGTGTTTTGTTGCCAAGTGTGCTCTGCCAGTACAGACTTCTTTCTCC
Organism: Schistocerca gregaria; assembly: GCF_023897955.1. Lineage (NCBI taxonomy): Eukaryota > Metazoa > Arthropoda > Insecta > Orthoptera > Acrididae > Schistocerca > Schistocerca gregaria. Next base: position 90,899,805 of record NC_064922.1, on the reverse strand, counting down.
TCTCCACACGGTCGTGCAGTTCTCATGTGCCTGCGGAAAAAGGCGGTGCAAAACTCTGGTCAGTGATGTTTTTTTCAACAACAGACTAAACTACTTTCCCAGCTTAACTTTGTCTACGTCAACTGTCCATTTTACTCCCACACAACGTAGCTCTTTTAACGTTTTTGAGTTGCACTCTCACTTTCAACTAAGTTTTCTACTTCAGCCAATAATGCTCGGCTCCACACCTTCATTTCCCAGAGACAGCCTTGTTGACATCCCCTCATTGGCTATTATTTAAGGTCACCCAAAAAGGAATTTTCTTACAACTTTTTAGCAATAGGTCGGTTGTGCATCCCACGTAATGGAGTAACAGAAAGTCGGCACATTGCCGTATAAAGAGAGAGAGAGAGAGAGAGAGAGGAGTGGATGACTTCTGCCCCCTACACAACATTCCCAGAAGGCGACCAAGGATCCTTTGAAACCTATTTTGACCGGATGACACTGCTTGTAAAAGCTAAGATACTGCATGAGCGCAGGAGTTCGTCAACCTGCATTATAGTATTTCTGCGAATGTGGGCCAGCATTCCATATCGTGCAGGACGCATTATATGAGAAAGTACCAAACTGCAGAGCCCAGACGCCCAGTGCGAACAGTGTTTGGTTTGCAGCGTACGCCCGACACTAGCGGACGCATCGTCCACTCCCACTCTGTCTCTCCTCCTACCGCTGGCTGAACACCAGGCCACTGCCCTGGACCTATCTCGCAACTGTGGATCTAGCAAAACAACAGAAAATATCACATGCGCAAGAGTCACTAGCAAAGACAAGGACTTAACTTAAAAGTAGTGAGCTTAATCCAGGTAATCACTGACGTTACTAGTGACAATTGGTAAATAGATTACTTATTCGTTGGAATAGAGCTCACGTAGTAATGACTTTATATCAGTTATGAATGATAGATGATATGTACCAGTCCAGCAGTGGACTGAAACATCATTTGGGAAACGCCATTAAAATGCTCAAGGGAGCAATTGCAAAATGCAGAGATCAAAAATTTATTAACAAATCATACAGAATGCAGATGGAAGTAACAAGAATCAATGGGCAGGATATGAAAATAGTGCTTGAGGAGGGAGTGAGAAAGTGTGATTGCCTTGTGAAATTGCGATACGTCGTGGTTTTAGTATTATTTATTTATCGTATAGCAGTGATTTTAGTATTTTGCGATCTGACAAGCTCTGCTGTAGTCGATCATCCTCAGACGTTACACAAGAATTATGCAACTGATCCTAACTGATTAATCGTGTTATATAACCTAATCAAGATCGATGGGGTAAAGACCAACTCTAGATAATAAGAGAAGTAGGACCGTACCAAGATATTTATTACAAAAAGTCAAGGAAATTGCAAAACAGAACCTATACAATTACTGTTGTGGTTGGCAGGAGAGCCAACACCGTGTTACTAGAGGTGGCCGAAAGGCACGTGATTTAGCTAATGCAGGCTGGCGTGAGGTCTGGAACAGGACAAGGAAATTAGAATTTAGAAACAACGGACGTAGCTGGTGGAATACTTAACTTTAATTCATTAATGGCGAACGTCGGTTTTGACGGTACATAGTTCACAATATCAATAGTAACTGATAATGGCGCCTTGCTAGGTCGTAGCAAATGACGTAGCTGAAGGCCATGCTAACTATCGTCTCGGCAAATGAGACCATAATTTGTCAGTGAACCATCGCTAGCAAAGTACAACTGGGGCGAGTGCTAGGAAGTCTCTCTAGACCTGCCGTATGGCGGCGCTCGGTCTGCAATCACTGATAGGGCCGACACGCGGGTCCGACGTATACTGCCGGACCGCGGCCGATTTAAAGGCTACCACCTAGCAAGTGTGGTGTCTGGCGGTGACAAAACATTCCTCCCCCGCAAATCGGCTTACGGTTGTGGCATAAGGCTTCCGCCCGCCGTGGGGAGGACCGCATGTTGACGTATGAGACGAGGTGGGGAGCCTAACAACAGGCGAGGCTGCGCCACCCGCACCCTGCCATTCGGACCGCGGGGAGCTAGGAAACACCTGAAAACCTGCTCCAGGGTGCACGCCAACATGCGGTGTACGCGCCCGTAGAGAGACAGGAGGGGCCGAAGGGTCGACCTCCATCGGGCCGGGGCGCCCGACGGGCGAAGACAACATAAGGTCCGGAGCGGGCAAGAGTTCCATGTCGGAGGACAACTGGTCACCGGAAGCGATCGGCGGCGCATGACCCAGGGAGGCGCCCGGCGGTTGCAGCGACGCATCCACTGCGGGCGTCGTTGGCGGGAGAACAGGCGGCGGCGTCGGTAACGGTGGCGCGTCGCCATGGGGCAAAATGGAAGGCAGCGTCGGTAACACCTGGGGCTGAGGCGAGCCAGTACTTGGGTCTCCGGGGCGCTGACCGGACGGCACCGTCGCTGAAAGCAGATCCCGTGCGACGACAGAGGCGCAGCTGACTGAGGTGCCGACGCACCTCACCAGAGGCCCCCAAAACCAGATACATAGCGCGGCCGAGGCAGCGAAGAATGCGCGCTTCGAGCTAACGCCGCGAACCTCGATAGTGGCGATAGTAGACAACGTCGCCTGGAGCAAAAGCAGGTGTCTGCCGCTGCACAGGAACCTGATGCGGCGGATGTAGCAAAGACATCAAGGTTCGATGATGACGACCGTGGAGCAACTCAGCTGGCGAGCGATACGAGGACAAAAAGGGCAATAACCCAGAATGCGACTCTTTCAACATCTGTGGCTTGAAAGTCCTGACCAATCGTTCAGCGGCGAAAACGGCGCGGACGTCAGATGTTGAATACCATTGGCCTTGCAGAATGACTGAAGTTCTGCGGACATAAATTGTGGGCCATTGTCGGAAATAATAGTCTGTGGAAGATCTTCAATGCAAAAGATAGAACCACGGAGGTGCGTTGGACTGGGATGTATGCCTTGGGCATTGAGTACATGTCCCAAGTATGGCAAAAAACACACATTTGTCCTTCCGCAAGCGAAGACCATTTTGTCGCAAGACCTGAAATAATGACCTGAGATTGGCCAAATGTTCTTCTTTCGTCTTTCCAGAGATCACAATATCGTCCAGGTAATTTGCTGCAGTAGGGACCGACGCACAAACAGTTTGTAGATATTGCTGAAACAATGCAGGGGCGGATGCACACCCGAATGGCAGTCGTTTGAATCGATACAAACCAAGATGCGTGTTAACCACCAAAACGCGCTGCGATTCTTCGTCCACCGGTATTTGCAAGTACTCGTCTGCAAGGTCCAACTTCGAAAAATATTTACCCGGGCACAGTTTGTCAAAAAGATCTTCGGGGCGGGGTAAAGGAAAAGTTGCAATCACGAGTTGTGGATTCACTGTTGCCTTGAAGTCCACACAAAGTCTCAACTTTCCGGAAGGTTTTGGCAAAATGACTAAGGGTGATGCCCAGAGAGAAGCCTGCACACGTTCAATTACACCTTGTGATTCCAAATCGTGTAATGTTTTTGCGACGTCATCACGCAATGCGTGGGGAACATTGCGCGCTCTGAAAAATTTCGGTTGCGCGTTGGCTTTCAGTTCCAAATGTGCTTTATACTTCTTAGCGCAACCGAGGCCCGGTGCAAAAATGTCTGCAAATTCTTCACATAGACGAGAAACACTTTCTGAAGGCACAGTCTGGTTCACTGAAAGGACCTGATTTACTATAAACAAGTTAAACAAATGAAATAAATCGAAACCAAACAATTTCACTGCAGAAGAAGAACGAAGGGCGTAAAATGACACAAGTTTTGTTTGTCCTTTGTATGTTGCAAGAAGGCTGCACTGTCTTAACACAGGGATCTCTTGACCTGAATAGCTAGTTAACTTAACATTTGCGGCACGCAACGGAGGTGTGCCCAGCAGTTTGTAAGTGTCTTGATTGATCAGTGAAACTGCAGCTCCGGTATCGAGCTGGAATGGTATCACTTTGCCGTTAATGTCCAAGTCTGCAAAAAGTTTCTTGTCCTGCTGACGACAAGAGCGACTGTCTCGTGCAACTGACACTGGTACATAATCACTTGCGACTTGACGGGAGTTCCGGCGATGTCGACACACACTATTTTTGGGACGAACACAGTCACCGTTAGAGAGAGGGGCAGTGAGCGGAGTGGAATGAACTACATGAATTTCCATGGGCGAAGTTTCGCGAGCATGAGTATCCTTGGTTCGATGCCGATTCCAGCGCGAAGCAAAGGGCCTGGAACGGTTTTGTGCTTCCGATCTGAGCTTTTTCTGGCAAACACTCTGAACATGTCCTTTTTTATTACAATAAAAGCAAATAGCTTGGCGCGACGGGCAATTCTCACGCGAATGTTTAGTAGCACACCGCGGGCATGATTTGATCACTGCATTTGCTTGCCGGCGCGGCACACGTGCCTGAGAGCCTGGCGGCAGCGGCGCTGCCGGGCGCGAGGACTGTTTACTGCTCCGTGCAGCTCGCCCGACGGACCGGTTTACCAGACACACTGCTGGCGAAGTTTCAAATGATTTCTGAGAAAAGTCAAGTGTGTCCTGCCGATCCAATATAACAACATTCAATCAGTTATACTGGTCACATGAAGTTAAAGATTCGTACAACGTAAATGGTGTACAACAAGACTGACAATGTAGCAAATCGGCAAAAAATTGTTTTTGGAAGGTCATTAGAATACTACACAGAGGATAAGGAGCATCCTTGCAACCAACGGATGTTCCTGCAGAGGTTGTTCATAATTAGTGTGTCAGTTAGCACACGCACGCACACGCGCGCACACACACACACACACACACACACACACACACACACACACACACACACACACAATCACAATCATATATACAGGGTGATCCATCTGAAGTTTTGGATGAGATTGTCTCGAAAACTATACATACATCGGGTAAAAATAGTAGGTAAGGCAAGTTAGTAAGCTCCAAGGGGGACATCAAGTGATTCAACATGTGACCTCCAGTCCCCTCCACCTTTTAAATCTTAAATGGAAACACCCATTTTTAATTGCAGATTCTCCATAAAAAGGTAATCCAGTGTCTGAAATCGAGTAAAAAGTAAAATTAGGGAAGAACTCTGATTTATTAAGAATCATCCGAACAAGACGTATCTAATAGATACAAAATGAGCACCAATTCTTCGTTACTCCAAATTAAGCTATTTTTGTACAAAATGTACTGTATTCTACTTTTAGCGTTACCCGGAAACAACGACATGGACGTAGTAGAATGATGTTCCCATCGTGTGCTTCATTAGTGTGAGTCCCCTTCCCTCTCACCTGTTGCGGTGTTTCATTAGTATGAGTTCCCTTGCCTCTCACGATTTGGGGTGCTTAATTAATGAATTTAGCCACAAAGAAATCATTTAGAATTATCCCCATTTGCTTCAAGTCAATCGTCTGGGAAAGTGGTCCACAATTTTGAGCAGCACCTCCCGTGGTATGCCTGCACACGTTCTTCGAATGCGTTGCTCCGTATGGTTTCGGGTTGTGGGCTATTTTTCATACACTATGTTTTTTTAAATAACCGCACAAGAAATAATCAGGAGATGTTAGGTCTGGTGAACGTGGAGGCCACTGAATTAGTACGCTGTGTCCTGTGTCCTGACACGTTCCACATCATTACGAAGTGTCGTATTCATGATCTATGGAACAAGTATTAATCTAATCTAATCTAATCTATCCACCGACCAGGGTACCTTAAATTTAAAACTTTCCACACATTTTTAGCATAATGGGGAGCTACTCCGTCTTGCGGGAACCACATTCGTTGCATAGTTTCTAAATAAACATCTTGCATTAGCTCCGACAAATCATCACAGAGAACTTCTAAATAAGATTCCCCAGTAACATTTCGGTCAAAAAAATATGGTCCTATTAAGTAACCGTTTAAAATTCCACACTGGACCATTAACGACCATTTCTGTTCATTGTCAACGGACCTGTGCCAGTGTGGATATACAAGGGACCAATAATGACAATAATAACGGTTTAATTTGCCATTGTTTTTGGCTTCATCGGTGAAACCGTATCTAAAAATTTTTGCCACCTTGTCATTTCCAAGGCAAATCGGCAGAAATACGTCGTTAATGCTTGTGTCAGAGTGATATGATACGCATGATATTTATGTGCCTTCAAAATCCTCAAAACAGTTGATTTCGGTTTTCCAGTTTGTCTCTGAATTGCACGACTAACAATTTCGGGATCCAGTTGAACACAGGCGAGAACGTTAATGGTACGAGCGTCATTTTCATAGTATTCGCGATGACGAGGTGGGCAGTGCATATATCTATTTCGAGCTCTCTGAGTTCAGTTTGTAATAGTGTTTTCGCTTGGATGTCGTCTGTTTGCGAAACGAGGTGCATACAACTGCGCAGCTGCAGCGTGATTGCCTTGTCATTCACCTAAAATTATCATCATATCAACAATCTTTGTAGGAGGATAGTGAGTCATGTTTCGCTAAAGAATATTTTACTTTCGTCAGTTGATGTTTATGATTCACAGTTTGATAGTGAAGAGTCATCTGGTCGCATTGCATCGACTTTTATACTGAACCACAGTTCGCAGTTTGGCCACGGTAGCGCCACAGTCGCGTGAGTAATGCCATTGTCAAGAGTTCCCTAATGAGATTTTAATACCACTCCGCCTACCTCCATCAAAAACAGTGGCAGATAGGATACATTTTGTACACAAATAGCGTAATTTGGCGTGGTGCACATTTTGTATCGATTTGATACATTCTTCTCGGATCATTCTATACATGTCAAAGCTCTTCACCAATTTTAAATTTTATAGATTTCAGCGGCATCTGTCAATGGCTTGAAAAACTGCTTCAGACAAAACTTGATTACCTTTTTCTGGAGAATCCGAATCTGCAATAAAAAATGGGGGTCTTCCCTTGTAGATTTAAAAGTTGCCCCTGCCCCACCAAAGGAGGCAGTAGTATCATTTGATGTCTCCCTTGGAGCTTACGAACTTGTCTTACCCACTATTTTTACCCAATGTATAATTTTCGAGGTAATCTCATTTGAAACTTCAGATGAACCACCCTGTTTTTCTGCAAGAGGATGCAACAATTTAACAGGGCAACTTGAGGTAGGGAACCTGGAATTGGAGAAACCAGCTTAAGGAGATAATTACTGTTTAATTTTTATATTTGACCCACCAGGATAGCTGAGAGCGCTAACCCGCTGCTTCCTGGACTCGGGTAGGCGCGCCAGTCCCGGATCGGATACGCCCAGCGGATTAACGACGACGGCCAGTGTGCCGGCCAGCCTGGATGTTATTTTAGGTAGTTTTCCACATCCTACTAGGTGAATGCCGGGCTGGTCCCCACATCCCGCCTAAGTTACACGACTCACAGACATTATATACACATTCACACTATTTCACGATCTACACTCAACGCAAACAGATGGGGTACACTAATTCCGTTCTTGGGGGGGGGGGGGGGGGGGGGTAACCTGGTGCGGGAGGAAGGGTATCCGGCCACCCCTTAAAATTAACATGCCAAATCCTGTTAACCATGGCTGACCCTACGTAAGCACGGGACAAGGCAAAAGCGATGGGAAAATAGGACTGTTTAATTTTATATTTACATTAATTAACTGCAGGTACCATCGTTAACAGAAACAACATACCATGGGTACTATATGTTACAAAACTGCTGAAACTGATGGCCATCAACCTCAATTCAAGCCTAACCTGGTGAACAAGAGTCTGATGCACTCTGGAAAATATCCACGGTGTGTTCCGAATCACATCATAGGCAGAGATTCCATCTACGTATCAATTGAGGTCAAATACGCAAGTAACTTTAGACATACTCAAAGGAAATAATCAAAGAGACTCAGGTCGGGAAACCTCTCAGGCCATGGCATAGAACCTCCCCGTCCAGTCCAGCCATTCGGAGATACTGTACTCGTATTACTCCAGCGTATTGTACTGTACGTCTCGGAATAGCACCGAGTAATGAATGGCTCTGTCACTGATTCATAGCACGTTCTGTCATGGGACCACGTAAATACGATACAACAAAACCAGAATTATGGCTTCCTGGTAATCAGTGTTGTCCTCCTTGTTTGCTTTCAGATAGTACAGAATATACATGTAAATAAACGGCACAGTACGTATAAAGCTGTACTCATGTTACTTGTAAACAAGCTGGAAAACAATAGTACTAGACAAACCGGAAGACAAGTTTACTTCCATACCTCCTTAAGCTGGCATCTTCGAACGGAGGTTCCCTGTGTCACCAAGAAGAAATGCAGATGATAAACGGGTATTCACTGGACAAATATATTATACTAGAACTGACATGTGATTACATTTTCAGGCACTTTGGGTGCATAGATCCTGAGAAATCAGTACCCAGAACAACCACCTCTGGCCGTAATAACGGCCTTGATACGCCTGGGTATTGAATCAAACAGAGCTTGGATGGCGTGTACATGTACAGCTGCCCATGCAGCTTCAACACGGTAGCACAGTTCGTCAAGAATAGTGACTGGCGTATTGTGACTAGCCAGTTGCTCGGCCACCATTGACCAGATGTTTTCAATTTGTGTGAGATCTGGAGAATGTGATGGCCAGGATAGCAGTCGAAGATTTTCTGTATCCAGAAACGCCCGTAGAGGACCTGCAACATGCGGTCGTGCATTATCCTGCTGAAAAGTAGGATTTCGCAGGGATCGAATGAAGGGTAGAGCCACATCTGAAATGTAACGTCCACTGTTCAAAGTGCCGTCAGTGCGAACAAGAGATGACCGAGACGTGTAACCAATGACACCCCATAACATTATGCCTGGTGATACGCCAGTATGGCGATGACGAATACACGCTTCCAGTGTGCGTTCACCGCGTTGTCGCCAGACACGGATGCGACTATCATGACGCTGTAAACAGAACCTGGATTCATCCGAAAAAAATGACGTTTTGCCATTCGTGCACCCTGGTTCGTCGTTGAGTACACCATCGCAGGCGCCCCTGTCGGTGATGCAGCGTCAAGGGTAACCGCAGCCAAGGTCTCTGAGCTGATAGTCCATGCTGCTGCAAACGTCGTCGAACTGTTCGTGCAGATGGTTGTTGTCTTCAAACATTCCCATTTGTCCGCTCAGGCATCGAGACGTGGCTGCACGATCCGTTACAGCCATGCGGATAAGATGCCTGTCATCTCGACTGCTAGTGATACGTGGCCGTTGGGATCCAGCACGGTGTTCCGTATTACCTTCCTGAAACCACCGATTCCATAGTCTGCTAACGGTCGTTGGATCTTGACCAACGCAAGCAACAGTGTCGCGATACGATAAACCACTATCGCGATGGGCTACAATCCGACCTTTATCAATGTCGGAAACCTGATGGTACGCATTTCTCCTCCTTACGCTAGGCATCACAACAACGTTTCACCAGGCAACGCCGGTCAACTGTTGTTTCTGTATGAGAAATCGGTTGGAAACTTTCCTCATGTCAGCACTACGTAGGTGTCGCCAGCGGCGCCAACCTTGTGTGAATGCTCTGAAAAGCTAATCATTCGCATATCACAGCATCTTCTTCCTGTCGGTTAAAATTAGCGTGTGCAGCACGTCATCTTCGTCGTGTAGCAACTTCAATGGACAGTAGTATATATATACAATCATTGGCAGGAAAGTGAAATTGTGCGAAATCAAAATATTCCACTAGTTGTATGTGGCACCTTAAAGCCGCAGGAAATAAAAAAAAAATATATGTAATATCATTGTCTAGTTCCGATTCAGTACTAAACCACACAGATTTAGCACATGCACTGAATTTGTACCACATCCTGACTCGTTCATCCATTATTCTTCATCCTGCTCCCTGTGAGCAACTAGAGAACTGGAAACGTGGGAGAGGCAGCTCGCAGCACCGTGGCTGTTCCAGTAAGATTGTGTAATCGTCGACACGTTTGTGTTCCCACATTCTCTTCGTACTCCTTACACTGAGGTCTAGGCAGTACCGTACATATAATATAACACAATGTGGTGCACACTAAATCACTTACCCATTTTAAATTTTTTATGTATCCTGATTTGTAGTCATCAGTCTACTGACGGTTTGCTGCGGCCCGGAGCGAATTCCTCCCCTGTGCGAACCTCTTCATCTCAGTGTAGCACTTGCAACTTACGTACTTGATTATTTGCTGGATGTATTCCAATCTCTGTCTTCCTCTACAGTTTTTGCCTTCTACACCTCACTCTAGTACTATGGAAGTCATTCCCTCATGTCTTAACAGATGTCCTCTTATCCTGTCTCTTCTCCTCGTCAGTGTTTTTCACGTATTCCTTTCCTCTACGCTTCTGCGCAGAACTTCCTCATTATCAGTCCACCAAATTTTCAACATTCGTCTACAGCACCACATCTCAAATACTTCGATTCTCTTCTGTTCCGGTTTTCCCATAGTTCATGCACTCCATGTTTCACTACCATACAATGCAGTACTCCAGACGTACATTCTCAGAAATTTCTTCCTTCTTGCGCCGTCCGTCACTGGTTATTTTACTGCCTAGGTAGCATAATTACTTAACTTCATTGACTTCGTGACCATCAATCCTGATGTTAAGTTCTCGCTGTTCTCATTTCTACTACTTCTCATTACCTTCGTCTTTCTTCGATTTATTCTCAATCCATACTCTGTACTCATTAGACTGTTCATTCCGTTCAGGAGATCATGTAATTCCTCTTCACTTTCACTCAGGATAGCAATGTTATAAGAGAATCGTGTAATTGATATCCTTACACCTTGAATTTTAATTCCACTGAAAAACCTTTCCTTGCCCCCGTCAATGCTTCCTCGATGTGCTGATTGAACAGTAGGGGTCCACTCTTATTATTCCCTCTTGGCTGCTGCACATATTGTATATGACCCGTCTCTCCTTGTAGCTTACCCCTACTTTTCTCAGAATTTCGAACATCTAGCTCCATTTTACACTGTCGAACGCTTTTTCCAGGTCCATAAATCCTATGAACGTGCCTTGATTTTTCTTTAGCCGTAACGTCAGAATTGCCTCTCTCGTGCCTTCACTTTTCCTAAAGCCGAACTGATCGTCACCTAGCGCATTCTTAATTTTCTTTTCCATTGTTCTGTATATTATTCTTGTAAGCAGCTTCGATGCATGAGCTGTTAAGCTGATTGTGCGATAATTGTCGCACTTGTCAGCTCTTGCCGTCTTCGGAATTGTGTGGATGATGCTTCTCCGAAAGTCAGATGGTATGTCGCCAGACTCATATATTCTACACACCAACGTGAATAGTCGTTTTGTTGCTACTTCCTGCAACGATTTTAGAAATTATCTATCCCCTCTGCTTTATTTGATCAAAAGTTCTCCAAAGCTCTTTTAAATTCTTGTTACCTGTTTCTTCTTCTATCACATCAGATAAATCTTCCGCCTCATACAGGCTTTCAATGCCTTCTTTCCACCTATCCGCTCTCTCCTCTGCTTATAAAAGTGGAATTCCCGTTGCACTCTTATTGTTGTGACCATTACTTTTAATGTCACCGAAGGTTGTTTTGATTTTCCTGTATGCTGACTCTGTCGTTCCAACAAACATTTCTTTTTCAAAGTCTTCATATTTTTCCTGCAGCCATTGCGTCTTAGCTTCCCTGCACTTCCTATTTATTTCACTCATCAGTGACTTGTATTTCTCCATTTCTGAGTTTCCCGGGACATTTTTGTACTTTCTCCTTTCATCGATCAATTGAAGTATCTCTTCTGTTACCAATGGTTCTTCGCAGTTACCTTCTTTGTACCTATGATTTGTTCCCAACTTCTGTGATAGCCCTTTTTAGTGATGTCCATTCCTCTTCAACTGTGCTGCCTACTGAGCTATTCCTTACTGGTGTATCTATAGCATTAGATATCGTCAGCCGCTCTCGTCATTCCTTAGTATTTCCGTGTCCCTCTTCTTTGCGTGTTGATTCTTCCTGACTAATGTCTTGAACTTCAGCCTACTCTTCATCACTACTATATTGTGATCTGAGTCTATATCTGGTCCTGGGTACGCCTTACAATCCAGTATCTGATTTCGGAATCTCTGTCTGACCACGAAGTAATCTAACTGAAATTTTCCTGTATCGCCCGCCCTTTTCCAAGTATACCTCCTCCCGTTGTGATTCTTGAACAGAGTATTCACTATTACTAGCTGAAACTTGTTACAGAACTCAGTTAGCCTTTCTCCTCTCTCCTTCCTTGTCCAAGCCCATATCCTTATGTAACCTTTTCTTCTACCCCTCATCCTACAACTGCATTCCAGTATCCCATGATAATTAGATTTTCATATCCGTTTGCATACTGTATCATCCTTTTATTATCGTCATACGCTTTCTCTATCTCTTCATCTTCAGCTTGCGACGTCGGCATGTATAGCTGAGCTTTCTTTGTCGGTGTTGGTTTGCCGTCGATTCTGATAAGAACAACCCTATCCCTCACCTGTTCACAGTAATACACTCTCTGCCCGACCTTACAATTCATAACGAATCCTACTCCCGTTATTCCATTTCCTGCTGCTGTTCATATTACCCTGTAATCATCTGACCAGAAGTCCTTGTCTTCTTTCCACTTCACTTCGCTGACCCCTGATACATCTAGATTGAGCCTTTGCATTTCCCTTTTCAGATTTTCTAGTTTGCCTACCACGTTCAAGCTTCTGACATTCCACGCCCCGACTCGTAGAACGTTATTCTTCCGTTAATTATTCAATCTTTTTCTCGTGGTAACCTCCGCCTTGGCAGTCCCCTCTCGGAGATCCGAATATGGGACTATTCCAGAACCGTTTGCCAATGGAGAGATCATCATGACACTTTTTCTATTTCAGGCCATATGTGCTGTGGATACACGTTGCGTGTCTTTAATGCAGTGGTTTCCATTGCCTTCTGCATCCTCATGCCGTTGACCATTGCTGATTCTTCCGCCTTTACGGGGAGTTTCCCACCCCTAGGACGAGAGAGTGGCCTGAACCTCTGTCCGCTCCTCCGCACTGTTTGACAAGACCGTTGGCAGAATGAGGTGTGACTTCTTATGCCGGAAGTCTTCGGCCGGCAATGGTGATTATTAATCAAAATTTTAAGCAGCGGTGGGATTTCTTTTTTTCTCCTATATCTCATTTTGTTCGCGGTCTTTCGTTGTATCTGCTCGGGGTGGACATCGTAAGACACTCGTTTTCGTTCTTTGTTGATCGATTAACTCAGTTTTTTATTATTTATTTTTTGTTTTTACAGAGGGCAGCTAACCGTCTGACGCTAACACGCTGAGGTACCGTGCCGGCGGATTCGAAGCCGGGACCGAAGAGATTTTGTTTATGAGTCAAAGACACTAACCGTAGACCACGGGTTCACAACACTGATTACACAATAACAAACACAAATTGTTATGGCGGCTCTATTAAAATTTCGGTATTTTGTATCCTTTTTGTACAGACAAGGATATTACAGGTTTATGGGCAGTTAGCATGCTACTTACACACTTCGCAGTTAGATGTACGGAAACAAGTAGAAAACAGACACGATGTGTTCCTGCAGCACGGCGCTAATACGTTAGAAAACAAAGAAAGACTCACCACGACGGAGTTATATGAAACGAACGGAAATCGGCAGATGTGATGTACATGTACAGACAGACAAGTGATAGCAATTTCAGACAGTCGGATTGTTTATTCAAGAGGAAGAGCTTCACAAATTGAGAAGTTAATAACGCGTTGATCCGTCTCGGGACGTTATGCAAGCAGTTATTCGTCTTGAAATTGGTTGACAGTGTTGTTGAATGTCTTCCTGAAACATATTGTGCCAAATTCTATCCAACAATCGTCGAAATCCCGAGCTGGCTCGAGAGACCTGCCCATAATGTTCCAAATGGTCTCAGGTGGGGAGAAATTCAGTGAACTTACTGGCCAAGGTAGGGTTTAGCAAACACGAAGACAAGCAGTAGAAACTCTCGTCGTGTGCGGGCGAGCATCTTGCCGTACGGCAGCTCAGGATGGCTTCCCATGCAGGGCAATAAAACGGGTCGTAGAATATCGTCGACGCAGTACTATGGTGTAATGGTGGCGCGGATGACAAGCAAAGGGGTCCTCCTATGAAAAGAAATGGCAACCCACATCATCATTTCTGGTTGTCAGACCAACTGACGGGAGACAGTGAGGTTGTTATCACAGCGGTATCTGGGCGTCTCTAGATACATCTTTGGCCACAGAATCTCACTAGAGTAGAATTGTCTTCAGCGCTGAATTCCGCTTCGAACTGAGCAGCAAAGACGTGTCCGGAGTCTCCTCAGACAGCTGGAATACCTATTTTAGGAGCTACGTGGTGTAGCCTCCAAGGGCGGTGCTACATGCAGTCGATCGTACAGGTGGCGAAGGCTGTCGTGGGATACGTGGTACCACGCCTTCTCGACCACGTAACCACGAAATTCTGCGACACTCGTTACACGAGTCACTCACTTCTCGTCCCATCATATGACACGCGTTCTCGACTGGAGACAAGTGCGGAGGTCGTGCTGGTCAGGGAACGTGCTGCACGTCTTGCACAGGACGTTGAGTCTCACAGGCAGTGTTTGGATGAGCATTGTCCTGTTGGAACAACGCATCACATTCCTGTTGTAAGAATGGCAGAAGAACAGACTTAACTATATTTTGCACATACCGGTCGCTGGTTAGCGTGCCCTAGAATTGTTGCTTATCGCATCCAAGACCATAAGGCCTGGGGGAGCGGGGGTGGGGGGATGCAGTTCATCTTGGTCGAATGCACTCTCAAGAGACAGTGGACAGTGCTCAACGGGCAATATATATATTGCTACAGTTCACAGCACCAGTCTAACATAGGCTGAAGCATAGCTCTCAGTAGTGTCAGGTCCAGACAAATACGCACGACGCCTACTCAGGCAAGCTTTCCCCCTTCACGAAAAGCTTCTGCCGCGTCTGGACGGACGGCACATTCCCCAATCATTGGGCTGTAATCCCCGTACCCAAGTCTGGCAAGGACAAACATCTTCCATCCGGCTACTGCCCCGTTTTCCTCACCAGAATTGTCATCGAGGGGAACGGACACATGAGCAATGATAGGCTATTATGGAGACTTGAATCTGCGTATATGGATTTCGTAAACACCGCTCTGCAGTCGACCAACTCGTCACTGTGTCAACATACATTATCAACATGCATCATGTAAGCTTAGGGACTCATGACCTTAGAGGTTAAGTCCCATAAGATTTTTTTTTAAGAATATAAAACCTACATTATGAAAAACATTCTGCGTGCGGAATTACCAGATGGTACTGTGTTTTATGATGTGGGGAGGGCTTACGATACCTGCTGCAGGACGGGCATCCTCCATGATATCTGCAGGTAGGGCTTACTAGGCCACCTGCCTCATTTTATTTCCGAGTTTTTGAAAGACCGGGTTCCCAAGGTACATGTGTGGCCGACTTTGTGGACTACCTTTACTCAGGAGAACGGGGTGCCTTAGGGCACTGTGCTGTGTGTATTCCTATTTGCCCAAGAGATAACCCTATCGTGGACTCACTGCTGCCAGGTATCTGAGGCTCTCTCTTCGTCCATGACTTTGTGCTCTGTTGCAGCTCTCAACGGACCTGTTTACTTGAGCGACCACTTCAGGAAAGTCTCGACCGTCTTCACTTGTGGAGCACCTACAATGGCTTCCACTCTTCCACGGAAAAGACTGTCTGAACTTCTGGCGGTGTAGGGAGTTTATGACATCGATCTTTCATCTCGGTCTTGGCGCCCTCCATTCGTCAAAATCACGAAACTCTTGGGGCCCATACCTCATAGAAAACTTTGTTGGTCCTGCCACACATCTTATCTGCCAGCACACTGTACCCTATCTCTAAACATCCAACGTCTTTTAAATGGTTCTTGATGGGGAGCGGATTCCATACTCCTTCGCCACTTGTACCAATTCCGTGCCAGCTCAAAAATGGTCCATGGGGTCTCGTTCACTCATCTGCACGACCATCAGTGTTACGCAGTCTCAACGCAATCCACCATCGATCCATACATTTTACATCTGAGCTTTCCACACTAGCCCACACTAGCTCTGTGCAGGCGCTGCCGAACTACCACTATCCTCTATACCTAACCATTCATCCTATGTGTCGTTTTTTGACAACTCCTTTAACTGCCACTGTCGGGTAAGGGCAACATCTCTGGTGCCTCCTGGAGTTTGATGACATTTACTGCTATGGACACTTAGTCTTACATTACCTGCCCATTTCCCGTTATCTGACAGCCCTGCACCCACCTTGGCTGTGTGCAGAGGTCCGCGTTCGTCTTGGACTTAGTTCACTTCCCAAGGAACTACTCTATCGCTGCAAGTTTCTCAAAGTTTGAACACAACGTGGACACAGCATCGTCGTCTGTGTTGATGGCTCTAAGACTCAGTGTGGTATTGGATGTACCATTGGGAACAAACATTTTAGTACTGGCCTCTAGAACAGTGCTAAGTTTTTACTGGAGATCTTTCCAGGCTGTTTTAGGGTACCCAGTACATCTGACGATACATGCATCTCAGCGTGTAATAAGCTTTGGTTCACATAGCCTCCTCCACAACCTCAGTGAGCTTTACACATACCACCCTTTAGTCCATCGAACCCGCAAATGCTTGAACTCCATCGCTGTTGATGGAGCCTTCGTGATGTTCATATGGGTCCTGTCAGCAGCTCGTGGTCTAGCGGCCAGCGTTGCTCCCTCTGGGTCACAGGGTCCATGGTTCGATTCCCGGCCGGATTGGGGATTTTCTCTGCCCAGGGACTGGCTGTCTGTGTCGTTTTCATCATTACATCATCATTCGAGGAACTGGCTACATTGGACTGTGTAAAAATTGGGACTTTTTACGGGCGCTGATGACCAGGCAGTTCAACGAGCCACGAACGTTATCATGTGGGTCCCTGGTCACGTCGGAGAATAAAGTTGACGATGCTGCTGTCAAGACTGCTATCCAAATACCTAGGCCTTTTAGCCATTCTGTCCCTTCAGATGACCTCTGTGTTGGCGCATGTAGGAACATTGTGTCCATGTGGTGTGAACACGGGCCTTCTCTACATGGAAACAATCTCCCGGAAGTCAAAAACCTCCCAACCACTACGACGACTTCATCTCACCTCTCTCATAAGGTGGAGATACTTTTAGTTCTGCTGCGTATAGGGCACTGTTGTTTCAGGGACCGTCAGCTATTAAGTGGAACCCCCACACCACTCTGTTGTTAGTGCAACCAATCACTGACAGCGCACGACTTCCTGACGCAATATCAATTTTATCACCGTTTACGCCTTAATATAGTTTGCCGTCTGAATTATCAGATATTTTAGCAAGTACAGCACGAGCCGTGGGTCACACTTAACTTATTATTCGTTGTACGAGTAGTAATATAGCGAACAGAACTTAATTATCAACTGTTTCAGCATTCTCCTCAAATGGTAAGCGATAGCTGTTAGCTGTCTCTCTGCTCCAGTCGATGGGCCTCAGAGTATTATCGACATCAACTTCACCTGGTAACTGATCATTTCAAGTTATGGAATGGGCTCTTATGACTTCAGCTGCTTAGTCGTCTAGAGCAACAACAACAAAAACAACACGGAAAACTTCTGCTGTAGTTTACAGACAGAAGAACAAACTTTTTGTCCTGTTAAGAGTGGCTCAAAAATCAGTAAAGTTTAGAAAGACACCTTCTTCTAAGATGTTTGTGAATCCCTGGTGATTCCTATTGTTATGCTAATTGATTAATTGATTTATGACCCCCCCCCTCAGGGTATAATCCATCATTCTGAAAAAATCCCCACCCCTTCCCCAACTCCTTCCTCACCCATCTGGCAAAAGGGAGACTTATTAAGACATCCCTTCCCAGTCCAGTTCTGAGCCAATTTTCCTCCTCCTGGGAAATTCTCTTCCTCTCCAACACTTCCCCTTTCCTCATCCCCACCTCGAAATTTGTGGGAAAAAGACTCAGGCTGTGCTGAGCCACTGGAGATGTAGGATTCACGAAATTGAAACAGTGTTAATTGACATAATAAGCCCTTTTTAACCACTCCCAGAAATATTGTGCCACTTTTGATATAAAAAACTGGTGGTACCTCCACTCTTGTAATGTCACCTCCCATACTATTGTGGATACTGGTGTAGTTAGGTCAAAACGCTTACTTAATCCCAGAATCCATCAGATTCCTGGTAATACTGTGAATTTTTACTGATCGCTATAGCTCAATTGGGTATTTGGTGGAAAGTAACTTATCAAATGGACTGACTGTGTGTAATATTGCAATTTGTGTGAAAAAAGCTCGCCTAAAAGACGCACTGTAAGATATATTTTATCACGCTGTTTGGCGACTTCAGGCATGCCGGGAACTGCTCTGGATGGAGCATGGTGTCTTCTTGTGCGCCTATTGTGAGAGGTATGCACATCCTACAACCATGTCAGCAGTTGCGGTTCCATTTCTTGTAAGCTACTGGTATACCTCCACCATCAGCTAGGAGAGGTTCAGTTGCAGCATTCTTCCTGTACCAGTCAGTGGACGTTATCCCACAATATCTGACACACTGTGGTGATAAATTTTAAGGTGATAACACAACTACCTTTCATATCAAAGAAAACACCATTCTTCATAACGATGCATTGCTGTGAGCCTCTGGTCCACAATGCCACTCAGAACTTCCTACAACTGATTATGGATGAATTTTCTGGGAAACCAAACTGACAGTTACGCTACACCCCGGGTTCTTCAAATACACAGAGATCATGGGTCAGTACACACTACTACACCAGACGAAAAATGCTTAAATAACACATTCAAATTGTAGTTAAGAAACCACCACTCATAAACAATGGATCATAAGGCAATATACACACACATGGGAATCACACATACATTTTGCAAATCAAGTAATTAAATTTCGAAAGAAAATACCGAGTATAGCGCCAAATACACCAGAGGTCTTTTACGCACAGATATTTAAGGACACGATGACATCGTAATAATGTCAGAGACAGCAAAGGACTTGGAATAGCAGTTGAACGGAATGGATAGTGTCTTGAAAGGAGGATATAAGACGAACATCAACAAAAGAAAAACGAGGATAATGGAATGTAGTCGAATTAACTCGGGTGATGCTGAGGGAACTAGATTAGGAAATAAGACACTTAAAGTAGTAAAGAAGTGTTGCTATTTGGGGAGCAAAATAACTGATGATGGTCGAAGTAGAGAGGATACAAAATGTAGACTGGCAATGGCAAGGAAAGCGTTTCTGAAGAAGAGAAATTTGTTAACATCGAGTATATATTTAAGTGTCAGGAAGTCATTTCTGAAAGTATTTGTATGGAGTGTAGCCATGTATGGAAGTGAAACATGGACGATAAATAGTTTGGACGAGAAGAGAATAGAAGCTTTCGAAATGTGGTGCTACAGAAGAATGCTGAAGATTAGATGGGTAGATCACATAACTAATGAGGAAGTATTGAATAGGATTGGGGAGAAGAGAAGTTTGTGGCACAACTTGACCAGAAGAAGCGATCGGTTGGTAGGACATGTTCTGCGGCCTCAAGGGATCACCAATTTAGTATTGGAGGGCAGCGTGGAGGGTAAAAATCGTAGAGGGAGACCAAGAGATGACTACACTAAGCAGATTCAGAAGGATGTAGGTTGCAGTAGGTACTGGGAGATGAAGGAGCTTGCACAGGATAGAGTAGCATGGAGAGCTGCATCAAACCAGTCTCAGGACTGAAGACCACAACAACAACAACAACATTTAAGGACACAAGCATCCTCCTCGACGAAAACGATTCCACTGTACACTAAACATAGCTGGCAGAAAAAACCTTCTGATCACACACACTCACGATTATGAGTGGTGCAACATGCTCTGACTGCCAGAGGTGCCATGCCTAGTCCTGCTGTGAGATGACAAGAGACATACACCAGTGTGAGCCATACTCGCACTACTGTGCGTATCTCCAGCCATACCAGATGGCAGAGGCCGGAGAGACCGTCACTGTGACCACCAGCCATCAACTGATGAATTTGTGTGGGTGAAATAATCATCCACCACAAACGCTCACCATATTGAATTTCCTCACGCAACACACATGTCCAGTTCTATTGCAAACCTACCAGCACACTGAGTAGTTCACTATTCAGCCATCAAGGGGGCGCTATCACAAGGATTTGCCCACGTGGCTGCTGACTGGTGTATTCTTTGCACCTGCCAGTTGTGTGAGGCTAAGTCGTGGCTTCCGGTCGACCGCTGGCCGTGGAGAGTGTTAGAAAAGCAGGTGTGACTTCCAATTGCAGCTTTAACCACATTAAAACCCAGACATAGGGTCCCCAGTTTAAAAAATCCACTTCACCCAATCTGAAACGGGGATGTTGTTGTCCATACAACTCGAATTTCTCGTGAGAAAAGTTGATTCCTTCCTATTATACGAGTTATTTTCGAAGACAGAACAAATCAGACAATACATGTGTTTTCATATCGCTAAAGTATTGTTGTTGTGAAGGTTGAGTATAGCAGTATGACATAAACTACATACCTTCAAGTATTTATCCATCTTGTAAAAAATTCTGTTCTTATCAGCTTCATATACATTATGTCCTGCATCAAGGGACTAGAACATTAAACCCATTTTTGGCTAATGATGCTATACACTCACGTCAATGTTATGTATCAGCGTATAAGTTCGATAGTACAGCTGATTTTATGTGTACAGTCACTCCCCATGCGCAGATAGGAGACTGAAAATTCATTAAAACGTTCCAAGAAAAAACGCCTGATTACCTCTCCAATTCGCAAAACATATCTGTAGTACTATCCCCAACACTTCGACCCACTGGACGACATGTAACATATCAAATTCACTGACTAATTAATTAAATCGTGAGAGACCCTTCAAATGGTGAGTAATTCTTTTCTTACAGTTCGATTACCCTCTCCAGGTAACCGAAGGTGGAGTCTCTGGAGGGAAGGCTATTGTGTCTAGGAATTCTGCATGCTCAGTTTGCTAGAAAAACTATCAAAAAACTCGTATTAACGAGTATTATTACAAAAAGACGAGTACAATTACTTAACTTTCATAGATGTGCAGCAAGCAAAGGGTGACATACTATATAATCAGTCTTCTTCAGAATTGACAAACACAAATCTGTACTACGTAGAGACTGCTAATGACAGAGGCTACGAGGTGTCTGCTAATGAAGTGGCTAACGTTGAAGCTGTTATCGAAGAAGGTCGTCACCACTTGGGCACGGCGCTTATGTCGTCTTCACCTAGGGGCCGCTGCTGTCGCGTTGTCATCCTGGAGGGAGGTCGGTCTGCGTGTGATTGGCTGACCTCTACTCACAGCTGTCTCTTCTCTGTCGTTCCTGACTGGTGTGCCAGGGCTGAAGTTCCTCCCCCCCCCCCCCCCCCACCGCCATAGTGGGTGGAGAGGGGGAAGGCAAGAACTGCGGCTGCAAGGGACGTCAGACTTCCAGGCGTACCCTGCCATCCAGCCTTCGCTGTGATGAAACCTCCCCAGAGAAAACACGCAGAGGGTTATGTGTCCATCTCCTGAGGCTCATACCGTGATGAAGAAGGTGTCGGCCGCTTCGGCGTCGGTGGGTCCAACTCCATCGGTAGGTCGAGTGGAGACGGAGGAGGCGACTCCCTCTGGCGGCTGCAGTGTCCGCACTGTCCTCGAGATCCGTGAATATGGCAGAATAGTTACAGAAGAATCACTGTGCACGTGACAGTGGAGAAATTGGTTGTGTTGTCGGCGCTGCTGTCCATCTGGGCCTGAAATGAGATACATGCATGCATCAAGTCGCCTTTCACCCACTGACAGCTGCTGCTAAAATCCCTGAAAAGTACATCATGAGGGGTGAAGTGATACTTGCGGCCTTTCTACGGCACCGAATGGCGAAGAGGGTGGAGCAGGTGGACCAGTGTCTGATGGCGGCGGCCGTGAGGAAATTCCGCCGGCGATGGTCAATTCGCGGATGCGAATGATAGTAGGCGAGAAACAGTTGCAATGCTTGGTACCTGGTGCCATCTGGTTCTGGAAAACATTCCGTTTCGAAGTTTGACTGTGGATGGAATGGTGCACCAGTTAGATTCTGTATGCCATTGCGTTCACAGAAAGGTTCAAATTCATGACATGAACTGAGGGCCGTTGTCCGACACTATGACGTCAGGCAAACCTTCTAAGCAAAAAATAGAGGAAAACACCTGAATTGTGCAACAAAACTGTTAGCTTTGTCTAAACCTTCAGAAAAGAGTTCAGGGAATTCTTTCAGCAAGCTAGCTATGCTGTCTTTGGCACTGAATGCAGTCACTGATTACACATTGTCGTGAATTTAAAGCCAAATGAATCAAGCTCGAATATTTACTCACAATCGCGTGATTGTAGCACAGCGAAAGTCACAGTTTGCGTATGCAATCAATACATGGCAGGCAAAGTACAATTTATGAGAACGGGAATGTCTTGTCCGTTACAAGCCGTCAGGCGCAGTCTAGTTTTAGACAGGTGTGTAGAGACTAACAGTTCATATACAGGGTGAGTCACCTAACATTACCGCTGGATATATCTCGTAAACCACATCAAATACTGACGAATCGATACCACAGACCGAACGTGAGGAGAGGGGCTAGTGTAATTGGTTAATACAAACCATACAAAAATGCACGGAAGTATGTATTTTAGCACAGACCTACGTTTTTTTTAAAATGGAACCCCGTTAGTTTTGTTAGCACATCTGAACATATAAACAAATACGTAATCAGTGCCGTTTGTTGCATTGTAAAACGTTAATTACATCCGGAGATATTGTAACCTAAAGTTGACGCTTGAGTACCACTCCTCCGCTGTTCGATCGTGTGTATCGGAAAGCACCGAATTACGTATGGATCCAAAGGAAACGGTGATGGACCTTAGGTACAGAAGAGACTGGAACAGCACATTACGTCCACATGCTAAAACCTTTTGATTGGTGTTTTTCACAGACGCACATGTACATTACCATGAGGGGTGAGGTACACGTACACAAGTGGTTTCCGTTTTCAATTACGGAGTGGAATAGAGTGTGTCCCGACATGTCAGATCAATAGATGTTCATCATTTTTTGCACACAACTGCAATCTCTGGCGTAATGAATGTCGTACATGCCGCAGTATATCTGGTGTAATGTCGCCGCAGGCTGCCACAATACGTTGTCTCATATCCTCTGGGATTGTAGGCACATCACGGTACACATTCTCCTTTACCTTACAACACAGAAAGAAGTCCAGAGGTGTAAGATCAGGAGAACGGGCTGGCCAATTTATGAGTCCTACGCGTCCTATGAAACGCCCGTCGAACATCCTGTCAAGGGTCAGCCTAGTGTTCATTGCGGAATGTGCAGGTGCACCATCATGCTGATACCACAAACGTCGACGCGTTTCCAGTGGGACATCTTCGAGCAACGTTGGCAGATCATTCAGTAGAAACGCAATGTATGTTGCAGCTTTTTGGGCCACTGCAATGAAGTGTTTGTTATAACACGCAACTGAACGTCGGAGGTTTCAAGCTTCAACTTTAGGTTACAATATCTCCGGATGTATTTAACATTTTACAATGCAACAAACGGCACTGATTACGTATCTGTTTATATGTTCAGATGTGCTAACAAAACTAACGTGGTTCCACTTAAAAAAAACTTAGGTTTGTGTTAAAAAACATACTTTCGTGCATTTTTGTGTGGTTTGTATTAACCAATTACACTAGCCCCTCTCCTCACGTTCGGTCTGTGGAATCGGTTCGTCAGTATTTGATGTGGTTTACGAAATATATCCAGTGGGAACGTTAGGTGACTCACCCTGTATATTACGATTCAGCAATGTAACAGAGGCACCCATGTATAACCTAAATTTCACACATTTTCCACTAAGTAGCACTGAAGAAACTGTTTGCACGCTAGTTTGCAAATGCCTGCAGCAGGCCTTGATTGCACTGCATTGATCACATGGGCGTTGTGACCAGATTTTTGTGAGTGGCCAGAATTCTTATGTTTGTTCCATTGAAAACATACGGATTGTACGTGGCCTTTTTTGCCACAGAGATAACACTGTGCTTGTGTGGACTGGCAGTCTTGGCGTTTGTGCCAGGAATAGCACCAAGAGCATGACTTAATTCTATTCACTGATGTAGCCACCTGTTTAGGGAACTGTTTATGTGGCTTGGCAGGAGCGCGGTTACTGCCTGCTGGACCGGTCGTGAGGACAAACTGCTGGCTGCTCAAATTGATCGGCCGCGACGGCACCTGAATCATACTGATCTACAATTTGCTCTACGTGATGAAATGGTGGATCTGACTGTTTAAAAATCTCTTCTCTAAGTTTGACATCAGTTACGTTATACACTGTCGCATCATCCAACATAACATTTGAATATAAAACAACGCAGCCGGCACGAGTGGCCGAGTTGTTCTAGGCGCTACAGTGTGGAACCGCGCGAAGGTTCGAATCCTGCCTCGGGCGTGTATGCATGTGATGCCCTTAGGTCAGTTAGGTTTAGTTAGTTCTAAGTTCTAGGGGACTGATGATGTCAGGAATTAAGTCCCATAGTGCTCAGAGCCTTTGTAAAACAACACAAACACATTTGAATTTGCATTTCCTCGTTTTAGTCTGCAAATCTGTTACCCACTCACGATAAATTGGTTCTTATCTTTTGTTGATACGGAGGAACTGGTAACTAGCTGCCACGACATTAACTTGCTGGTCGTCACAGAGAACCTCCAACCTCATCACAGGAAGGGTCACTTGGAGTGGCGTTCGGGAACAACTTCAGAATGAGGCGAAAGACTGCACTTCCTACCACTGACAAAAAGTAATGTAGTTTTATAGTACGTGATGGTTTGTGAGAAACGGTGTGGGTTTCATACTGTTGCAACCATTCATGCCATTCCTCTACATGTGTTGCAGTTTAGTCGAGTGGGCGCGCTGCATTTGTTGCTTGGTTGGCCAGTAACTCTTTTACCCATTTAGGGTTGCAATCTGCTGTGTCTGAAACTAAAACATCTGTGTTAGCTGTGTTGCATCTATCGCGCCTGAGCAGGGTGTGGGGGAGTTGGGTTGTTCATTTTGTAATTGGCCAATGCAATAAATAGACAATGCAAGCAACAAAAATAAGCACAAAAGCAAAGAAAATCTCTGCAAAGCCCACCTGAAATCACTGAATAGAAAAAAAAAAACACTAAAAGATACACATAAAATATGTAAACACACCCCTGCAAAGAAAAGACAAGGTAGAATTAAGGCGGCAGCAAAATACAAAAACCCATGACAAAACAAAACAGAGACAATTGTAACAGCTGGTGGCTCTGGGTTCGAAACTTTAACAGGTTGTCGCTATCTTATGGCTCCTATATCATCACCACCATGTTATTCGTGCACCTCGTCGCAATGTTATTGTGTCTAGGAATTCTGCATACTCAGTTCGCTAGACAAACAATGAAACAAGTCGTATTAGTGAGTTTTATAGCAACAAGACCAGTACAAATACTCAACTTTTATAGATGTGCCGCAAGCAAAGGGCGACATAGAATATAATCAGTCTTCTTCAGAATAGACATGGTCTAGCCACGCGGAGTGGCCGCGTGGTTCGAGGTACCTTGTCAAGAATTGCGCGGCCTCTCCCGCTAGAAGTTGAGTTCTCCCTCGACCATGGATGTATGTAGTTTAAGTTACTTCAAGTAGTGTGTAAGTCTAGGGACCGAGGACCTCAGCAATTTGGCCCCTTTGGAATTCACACACAAGTCTGTGCTACGTGTAGAGTGATCGTGATAGAGGCTACGATGCGTCGGCTAATCGAGTGGCTGACGTTGAAGCTGCTGTCGAAGTGGACCGCTACCAGTCGGTCGTGACGCTTATGTCGTCTTCACCTAGGGGCCGCTGCTGTCACGTTGTCGTCCTGGAGGGAGATCGGTCAGTGTGCGACTGGCTGACCTCTCCTCTCAGCCCCCTCTTCTCTGTCGGTGCCGACTAGCGTGCCCTCGCGTACTTTCGCCATAACAAAGGCAACGTTCTTTTCAACAAACATTATTGAAAACAGACATTTGAAGTAGGCTGCAGGAGGATTCTAGCGACATCAACATACGTTTCACGTAAGGACCACGAACATAAGACACGAGAAATCAACGCTCTTATGAAGGAATAAAAAGAGATTTTGTTTCATCGCTCTATTGGCGATTGGAATAGGAAAGTAACTAATTAGTAGTGATACAGGACACTCACCGCCTAGCACTGTACGATAGCTTGTGAGGTGTAAACATAGAAATAGTAAATTTACTCTCCCGCCGGCGGTTGTAGCCGAGAGGTTCTAGGTGCTTCAGCACGGAACAGGGCTGCTGCTGTGGTCGCAGGTTCAAATCCTGCCTCGGGCATGGATGTGTGTGATGCCCTTAGGTTAGTTAGGTTTAAGTAGTTCTAAGTTCTAGGGGACTGATGACCTCAGAAGTTAAGTCCGATAGTGCTCAGAGCAATTTTACTCTGCCAATTATGATCCATTTAGAGATACATAAAACTCACAGAAGAATGTTGTCTCTCATTTATCGAGAAAAAAAAGACGGATCTTCTGCTACTGATTGTCTCTAGGTAAAAATCTTCCTATTAGCCCCTACTTTCCTCACTGCTGTCACTTTGTGAGATATGTGAGGGGTTGTAATATGTCTTTCCACAAAAGAAACCCTATTGAACTCCTCTCTCAGCTCCCCTTTTGTCAAAGTAACTCATGCCTACAGTATTCTCACAAATCCTTCAGTCTTCGAAATACAGCATTAAACTCCACCTGAGTTCTACAAGTAAGAGACGTTCTGCATCAAGTCACAGACCCCTGCGTACTTCTCTGTAAAACCCATGGCATTATGACAGCACTGTTCCATTACTTAGAAGACAGCCTAATCCTCCATCTGTCACTGACTAGGTGGAGAGCTATCACAACGGAAAAATGTGGTTTAGGAAAGCACAGGAGAAAATTCACAACCACGCTTAGTATATGCGGACAGCAGAAAGATATTCATAAGCATAACATGCACTATTCATTTACGTCAGATGGGTGTGTATATATATCCCCCTGCACCTTTCCTAATCATATTGATCGTATTCTTATGATTACTACGCTAGAGATATTTTTGTCGAATTGTCATAAGTTTTACTTATTTTCCGTCTGCTTTCTGAATTTTACCAAGATTTTCGTAATTCAACAAATTTATCGCTATTACTCGAAGTCCAAACCAACAGTCTCGACGACTTGTCAAGTCAATGAAACGCCTCATCACCTCGTAGTGCTATCAGCCAATGACAGTGCAACATGGTTCGCAATTTCTGTACCATTGCTAAAAATCACCCCTACATTAGTTTGTGAGTGCCATATACATGTGGACATACCGTGAACCGAACCCTGGTACACTGCCTACATCACATAACTCAGATACTCTTATTGTCAGAAGTAGCCATCAGCAGAGAAGAGGTGCAAAACTTTCGTTTCTTAGCCAAAACACATCAAAAATTCGGTAAGATTTCATTAGTACTTGTTTTCTCCGCCTGTATGAATGAAAGTCACAAAGTATTCACGCATTCATAAGATAAAGTAGGAGACTCAAACATCACATCAGCAACTTCGATGATTGCCATTCGCCCACTACATGCAATGTCTCTTGAAGGAAGAGAATATGACGAGTTCCAAGTAGTCAATACATTCGATATTTTTCTTTCGGAAAGAGAACAACTGTTGTTCCAAACAACCACAACCGACGGACACAAGTGATATAGACTGGTGTTCTCATTCCAGTACCGTATCTGTTTTGCAAAGACTGTTGTACCCCAATCTTACGTCACCTGTCCAGTTACACAAGATCCCTCTCGATGCATGCACGCTGGGGAGGTTAACACTCATTATTGGTTTATAACAGACAACTAAGAAGAAGGAGAAACGTAAGATTTATTGAGCTCCAGACAGAAGGGGTTTGATGCATTTTACGTAAATCACTTCTGCTAACAAATGTGGAGAATTGTTGTAGTATTTTGATCCCATACCAAGGAGTTACTGGGAAGAGAGAAATGATCGTATAACATCTCGATCGTATAAACTTTAGGATTTAGCTTCATCTTGGTATTTTACCACACTTGGTTTATATTTTGAGTGTATGAGAGAAAGTGACTCAACAAACACTTGAATTATTACATGATTATGTTGTGGTTGTAATGCTTGAAAAACGAATATCCCAATGTTGTAAGGGATATGTGAAAGCAAATAATAAATATATGCATGCCTAAGATGTAAAAATATGTAGAATTATTATTTTGAAGCAAATAATTTATATGCCTGGGCTATGGATCAGTATTTACCATACGGACAGTTCCACTGAACTTAATTTAATTCTACAAAAATAAGTGAAATTTCTAGCAAATCATCACTTGGATACATATCTGAATTAGACCTAGAATACTCAAAAAAATTGCAGGATTTATACAATGAATTAGCACTTTCTTCTGAAAATAAAATTGCTCCTGGAAATAAAGAAAGCATATTATTGACTACTATAGAAGGCAAGCATAATTATTTTGTTTAGTATATAAGTTATAGACAGTATCTGTGTCTAGGAAAGAAGATAACAGCAATACACAAAGTTATTATAATTAAACAACCAGATTTGTTAAAAAATGTAAGTAGATTACAATACAAAGAACAGATGAATGATTTTTCGCTATATATTTACAAAATCAAAATATCATGAGAAAAAAACTTGTGATATCAAGATACATTTACAAGATACTTTTACAACAAACAGGCTGAAGATATCTATGATGACATGATATCTATGACTGAGATAAATTTGATACAATTAACCAACAAATAATATATACAATATTCCCCAAGTAAACAAGAAAGTTTTAGGAAAAATCAAAGATTATTCTAATGGTAAAATAACTGAAGAATTACGTGGTTTCAGAGCAAAAATGTATGCTTATAAAACAAAAAAGAGAAAAAATAGAAAAGTGCCAAGAAATTTTTGTTAAGAATAAAATAAGCTTAGAAGATGATAAAGATTGTTCAAGAATAGGGAACAGTATAGAACTCTGGATTTAATAAGAAGCATTAAACATGAAATTTATTTAGTTGAGTAAATCAAA
This sequence comes from Schistocerca gregaria, assembly GCF_023897955.1. NCBI lineage: Eukaryota > Metazoa > Arthropoda > Insecta > Orthoptera > Acrididae > Schistocerca > Schistocerca gregaria. Next base: position 90,870,624 of record NC_064922.1, on the reverse strand, counting down.
AGGCACTGAAACCACATGATGAGAAAATATTTATTTTGGAAAACAGAATAGATGAACTACTGTATGGACACTACACATTATTATCAACATTTGAAACTAAAAACATAAAATATTAATAGGAATTTTATCTATATAAATGGAGGCTCTACTCAAGAAACTAAACAATGCTTTCAAAGTTTCTACTCATGAAGCTAAACAGTGTCATCAATACTAATTTGTTTTAAATGATTACCGATCTACAAGTAAATTTTTTATATAATATTAGCTGTTGTAAAGGAGAAGGAGATGAAATATGTTTGGAGCTAAATAATGATATATAGTGTTCGCTTTAAACTATCGAACCCCATCTGACATTGGTAGACCAAATTTTGCCCCTTTCCTTAACAAACGAATGAAAGGACAGCAATTTAAGAAAAGCCCATTATGAATCGATGTTAATGGTTACAGTCGCTGATGAAACTCTGCAACTGCCTAACTGTTTTCGCTGACGAAAAATTCTGAACTACTGAGACCAAACTTGGATCTGCTCTCACACCATCCTTGTTAATTAAATGCGCAAGCTATTTTACTTCCGTTGCTGTAAATTGACATTTATCGATGCTTAGTATTACTCGTGCTGTTATCAGTGTTTTAGAGACACGTCAGCCAGCTGTCGCACACGCTTTTCCATCTCCTTTGGAAACATCCTGACAGATATACATTGATTTGGTGTCAGTTCCCTAAGTACACCATACATTAATCTCTGAAAGGTAGTGGTTGCATTCTTGGGAAGTATGAATGGCATTTGACGATATCCGGAATGACATACTTGGAGGGAAAAAATTCTCTTTGGCCGTCCTCTTCGATTTTATGAGATTCGCTCTTTAAAATCGGTATTTTAGTGACATCTGGTGACTTTTCGGGACCAGAATTACCGATGCAACATATAGATTATCATTACAGTCAATAACACCGTCAGATGTTGTATTAACTCCAGAACTCGATGTAGGTTCTCGTACAATAGAGAATTATTCACTGTTGGTATTCTGTGTTGTGTGAGTGGAGTTGTTGATAATAGATCACTAGGATTAAACAAATCCATCAACTGCAGTATGAAAGCTTCCATTGCTTCTCTATCTGTAAATGTTTTACTTTGTGACGTAATGTAGACGGTTTGCTTACAGCAAAGGACCTCACAAGAACTATCCAGCTCGTCCTCCTCCAAAACATTAAAATTAGCAACTAGTAAACCCTTTGGCAGATTCACTTTGCTTTTGCCAAAATTGTCAAGACTAATTGGAAGCATAAAATCTTCGACCCTGTACAAAAGAATATGACGTATCCAATTAATCGTTACTTCGCAATGGCTCTGCAACATATAATAAAGCCTCAGGTGGGTCGGTATCTGTGCCCACCCAGAGCAACTTCCCTGTACCTTGCGGTATCGCATCATGCGAGAGTGCCTCCTTTGTCCACTGTTCATTTGCTACCATTATCATGATCGATGAAACTTGTGACAGTGTAACAGTTGCCCCAGTAGGAACAACGTCCCACCAAGTTCAGTTGAATGCTGCAAAAGATAGATTTTTGCGTGATGTTTAGCAAGAAAGTCGAATACCAGGATCGCACAATACCCTCACCAACACGCGGAAATGCTTATCGATGCTCTCTAAAACACGTATTTGCCATTTTAAAACTGAACAGCGTTCTCCCCGGTGACTTCACGTCATTATCACCTACTCTGCGCAACCTGTACCATGGGGACCGCAGTGTCTTTCTGCCCAAGAGATACATATTTACTAACGACACGTGAACCCCTACGTCCACCAGAAATTTTATGTTCCACCTGGGAAAGAAGCACACGTTTCTGCAGTCTCGTGTTCTACTTGTAATGCCATCAGACAGACGAGACACTCCCCTTCCCGTTTAACGACAGATTGTTAGGTCGTTGTTTGACCCGTGCTTTCTTCCGACAGTCAGGCTCTTTGTGGTCCACCTCCCCACATTCATAACATACGGGATGACGAGAGTGGTTCCTAATATGACCAGTGCGCCCACTCTTACAAACACTTCACTTCAAAAGAAAAAACACCGCGATCACTCTTTGTTCGTGTATCGATGTCGATCTCCTAAAATAGCGTAGCAATCCAAATGGCTGCAGATACATCACTTGGGTTCTCCATTCTATCCCGCTTGACAAACAAAATGGCTCTAAGCATTATGGGACTTAACATCTGAGGTCATCAGTCCCCTGGACGGATGACAACTTTAACCTAACTAACCTAAGAACATCACACACATCCATGTCCGAGGCAGGATTCGAACCTGCGACCGCAGCAGCAGCACCCCGGTTCCGTGCTGAAGCGTCTAGAACCGCTCGGTCACAGCGGCCGGCCCCTCTTGACATATCAGGAAAAATATCTCTTAGAAGCACAACTATAGCCCTGTTCTCTGCCTCGCGCAGTATCACTCTATCAGCCTCCGCATTCTGGTTGCTTAACACTTTTGCGAGTTCAGTTTCCTAATCCTTTCAGTGAAAGATTCCACTGGATCGTCGTACTTCTGCGATTGTCCGTTGAGTTTTTCACTAAAGAATCTCGCGCTGTTCTCCTTCCGACAGTGCTGTATTACACCGTCAGCCAGTTCATCAAACCTTTCGGCCTCATTGAAGGTCGCGCGGTACATAACGTACGTTTACGCGTCACTGACTAGCTATAATCTAGTCATAGTGAAGAACGTACCTTCCGGCCATTTTCCAAGTTTGGCAGTATCCTTTATATTATTAATAAAAATAGATACATCCTCGCTTGTTTCCCCCAAAAATGGCTCTATGAGATTAGCTGCTGCATGCTGGATGAAATGTATGGGTAGGCTCAACTTGTTTTTATTTACTCCTGAGTCACGGAATCCTTGGCCCCCCACTGCTTCCCGTTTCTATATTCTCCTATGCAGTGCTCCATTTTCTTGGCACTATGACGTTGTAGTTTGTAACAACGTGGGTGTCTGCCCCTTCTAAGTTTTCGTCGTTTCATTGCTCGTTATTAATTCATTATTATTTGTTGCTAAGAGGTCAAGTGTGTTTTCACAACCGTTTACTATTCGCGCAGGCTCATGAACTAACTGCTCGAAATAATTTTCAGGGAATGCACAGTTTTGGTTGATATTTTATGCGAACCTCCGGAATTAAACATGTATTCCCGCCAACATTTCGAGGGTAAATTTAAGTCACCGCCAACTATTATCGTGTGTCGGATGCGTGTTTGAATTAAAACTCAAGTTTTCTTTGAACCTTTCAGCAACTGTATCATCTGAACTGGGAGGTCGGTAAAAGGAGCCAATTATTATTTTATTCCGGTTGCCAACAATGACCTCTGCCCATACTAACTCACAGGAAGTATCTACTTCAATTTCCCGACAAGTTCAACTACTTCTGACAACAAAAAACACGCCACCGCCATCCGTGTTTAGCCTATCCTTTCGTAACACCGTTAGGTTTTTCGCAATAATTTCGGCTGAGCTTATGTCCTGCTTTAGCCAGCTTTCAGTGCTTATAACGATTTGAGCATCAGTGCTTTCTATTAGCGCTTTCTATTAGCGCTTAGAGCTCTGGTACTTTCCCAACACAGTTACAACAATGCTCTGTGACATTTCTGAAGCAAAACTAATAGTCTGAAAAATGGTTTTTAGGCTCACACCTCAGCATTGTAACAGCGAATACTATGGCTAGGTGTATTCCTATCAGCTATTCGTTCAAAGTGGTAACACAGGTTATGCAGGTAATATTATATGCAGAATATTTACCTCGAACACCAGAAAGACAATCACAATACACAAAATCAGTGTTCGATTTTCTTCAAGGTTTTTGCGTGAATTTTTCCGACAGAAGTTGTTGGGGTGGATAGCACAACAGTGACATTTACCAGTTGCCATTTTTAGTTTGTGTAGCTTTTTAACACCACAATGTCCCGCTTTCTCTAACAACAAACACACGCTGATGTAACGAAAGCTCACAATACTGTGGTGGACTGGAATGAGTAAGAAGAGAACTGCACCGCGCTGGTCTCAACATGCACTAGATCACAGAGCCTCTTTCGCACTGTGAACATTTTTACCATCAAATGAGTTAAGATTTGAATCTTTATAACACTTCACTGTTGCCATCTGGTAACAATTTGTAAATCTAACACTAATGTCTACCCCCCATCCCCCCACCTCAGCCCCCTGTAAGAAAATTAAAATTTATTCATCTTAAGAAAAGAAAAGTAAACAGTGAAATACAGGAAAATAAACAATAAAAAAACTTTAAATATCTTAGGAGCTATTAGATTTTCAATTGTAGGCCCGGATTCTAATCACCAAAATAAAAACTAAGTGAAATATCAATCCCAGAATCAAAATAGCTGTTTAGCGAGGTTATCAGAAGCCTGTAGTTAGTCAATGACCACAAGAGTAACATTTGAAAAGAATCGCATTGTTACACGTAGCGTTAAATAACCAACTCGTTACCCTTGTGATGTGCAATTATTGAGAAACCACTGCATGCCAAAAACATGAAGCACCCAGGAGACAGGGTCAGAAGTTAATGTGAAATCGTACAGGGGCGTCGCACCTCATGTTGCGCCTGTGTACGTCGGACAGCAGCGCGCAGGCAGCTCCGTACGTGGGGTGCGGACACGTATGCCACGGCATCCAGCAGATGGCTGCAGGTATCACTGCGGCGACCGCAAGGTGTCCCCACATTACGGACTATCAAACCGTACGTAGTTAGCACGGTATATTTAGAAAACAAAACTGCATTTTCTGTGAATATTGATGGTTTAATAACTTTATTTATTAGTGTGAATGATGGAGCGAATGGAAAGTAATATACAAATGAGTATCGTTATGTCTATTTATTGTATATACATTAGCGTGAGAACTGTGGTTTTGCAGAGAGAATCAATTATACTTTTGTGAAATGCAAGAAGCCAGTTAATGGGACTGGTGAAATAAAAAAAATAAAAAATATAAAAAAACACAATCCATTTATTTGAAGAGGGAGCTATTTTCAGGTTTGCCTTTTTTTATAAATTCCCTCTTTTAATAAACTGGTCATAAAAGCTGTTGGGCTGTGAATGGTGAAAAGTAAAAGACGCAGGATTGCGCAGTTTAATACTAGTATTAGATTGGCTATGATGTGTATCAGCCAGAGGACAGTAAGTTCGCGAGTATTGTGTGCAATAACAAATTTTCTTTCGAAAGTCTAAGGGGGGTTCAGAGCGTGTATAACGAGACCAATGTAGAGGTAATAATTTTGCTGAACAATGAGGAAAGCAAGGTCGTGGAGTGCCGCAAAGTGAACGCAAACGTGTGAGAAGGACGAAGAAGCGAAACTCCGGGTTGTATGTGTAGAGTGGGACTTTTGAATTAACCAGGGATTCTAATGGTTCTTTATTTACGTGAGCATTACGACACTCCAACCCCTGTTCTCGATACCAGTAATATCGTCCTACTTTTCTGCGAAGTAACAGACATATTTTGTGACAATATTAACATTTGGTTTTATTACTGTATAGGTACTCCGGTGTATCGATATATTACAGTGACATGGTTCTTGTGTGTGTTCATTTCTGTGAGACTGGAACCGTTTTGGTGCGAATGCTCACAGAGCAGTCTTTGCTTCACTTTGGAGAAGTTAAGTTGTTATTTCGCTTTGTAAAACAACAGTCAAGTCTTGTGTTTGGTTAAAGTGGAAATTAAATATACTCTCCTGGAATTTGAAATAAGAACACCGTGAATTCATTGTCCCAGGAAGGGGAAACTTTATTGACACATTCCTGGGGTCAGATACATCACATGATCACACTGACAGAACCACAGGCACATAGACACAGGCAACAGAGCATGCACAATGTCGGCACTAGTACAGTGTATATCCACCTTTCGCAGCAATGCAGGCTGCTATTCTCCCATGGAGACGATCGTAGAGATGCTGGATGTAGTCCTATGGAACGGCTTGCCATGCCATTTCCACCTGGCGCCTCAGTTGGACCAGCGTTCGTGCTGGACGTGCAGACCGCGTGTGACGACGCTTCATCCAGTCCCAAACATGCTCAATGGGGGACAGATCCGAAGATTTTGCTGGCCAGGGTAGTTGACTTACACCTTCTAGAGCACGTTGGGTGGCACGGGATACATGCGGACGTGCAATGTCCTGTTGGAACAGCAAGTTCCCTTGCCGGTCTAAGAATGGTAGAACGATGGGTACGATGACGGTTTGGATGTACCGTGCACTATTCAGTGCCCCCTCGACGATCACCAGAGGTGTACGGCCAGTGTAGGAGATCGCTCCCCACACCATGATGCCGGGTGTTGGCCCTGTGTGCCTCGGTCGTATACAGTCCTGATTGTGGCGCTCACCTGCACGGCGCCAAACACGCATACGACCATCATTGGCAATAAGGCAGAAGCGACTCTCATCGCTGAAGACGACACGTCTCCATTCGTCCCTCCATTCACGCCTGTCGCGACACCACTGGAGGGGGGCTGCACGATGTTGGGGCGTGAGCCGAAGACGGCCTAACGGTGTGCGGGACCGTAGCCCAGCTTCATGGAGACGGTTGCGAATGGTCCTCGCCGATACCCCAGGAGCAACAGTGTCCCTAATTTGCTAGGAAGTGGCGGTGCGGTCCCCTACGGCACTGCGTAGGATCCTACGGTCTTGGCGTGCATCCGTGCGTCGCTGCGGTCCGGTCCCAGGTCGACGGGCACGTGCACCTTCCGCCGACCACTGGCGACAACATCGATGTACTGTGGAGACCTCACGCCCCACGTGTTGAGCAATTCGGCGGTACGTCCAGCCGGCCTCCCGCATGCCCACTATACGCCCTCGCTCAAAGTCCGTCAACTGCACATACGGTTCACGTCCACGCTGTCGCGGCATGCTACCAGTATTAAAGACTGCGATGGAGCTCCGTATGTCACGGCAAACTGGCTGACACTGACGGCGGCGGTGCACAAATGCTGCGCAGCTAGCGCCATTCGACGGCCAACACCGCGGTTCCTGGTGTGTTGCTGTGCCGTGCGTGTGATCATTGCTTGTACAGCCCTCTCGCAGTGTCCGGAGCAAGTATGGTGGGTCTGACACACCGGTGTCAATGTGTTCTTTTTTCCATTTCCAGGAGTGTATGAAGATTGGTACAAAATTGTTTTCTTGATGATGTGACAATTAAGAATAAGAATATGTAAATTTACAAGAAGTTTAATAAAAATGTCGATCGGGAACACCAAGTCAAAAATTATTTCTACCATACCATTGTTCTGATCTGGGATTGTTTGATCATTAAGAATTTCCTGGAAGACGCATTTGTTAGGTCTTCAAATGTTGCTAAAATACAGATCTGGATCCTCTAGCAGTCAAAGTGGAATCACCCTAGAATCAACAAGGCGAGCCATAACAACTTCGACAAAATCTACGTAGGAATCCATTCAAGAAAAGTGCCAAAATTAATGACATTTTTTACAGTGACTTCATTATTTTCATTCTGACGATACGATCCACAGTCAATAACTTTGTTGTTGCCCGATAAAGTGAACATACACTGCGTGAGCAACATTATAACTCCGTGGAGTCGACAATCAATTACTAATCTGATTTCTAACCTTCTTTGCAAGTGGTGGTATTGTTAGAGGATTCAGTTATCTGCCTTAAGATGGCTACGATGAGTGAAAATGATTGCCTGTGAGAGTCAGAATTGTAGCTTCATATTAGCACAGACTAGACGGTGTTTTGTGTCAAATGAGTCACAATATATTTAAGTTTTCACTCTCAAGTTATCCATTGTTTAATAGCTCAGCTAAGCTGATACTAGAAATCTAGTAAATAGATTTTGTTGCATCTGCTGGATTCGCTACTGGTTCTACTACAGCTTTCCCAGCAGAAAAATATTATTCGTTTTTAGCAGAGCAGAGGTGTATTCGAGCTACTGAAGATCACCACAAGGTGTGTCGGCATTTCTTCTGTAGGATGAACAATATAAACCGTCCAGTCGCAGTACATCTACACACTAGCGGCGCGTATGTAAATGATTTGAGTCACAGTTCTCTGTAACAGACAGAACGGCCACAACAGTGGATTATCCCTGTTCGTTTAGTGTTGTCAACAGTGCTGGTAGACTATACTAACGTCACACGTTGAATGATCGCTGTGAAGGACACGGAAATGAAACATATGTGTATGAGACAGAGTTATCAGCACCTGGGAGACTGAAAGGGGCCCATTACAGATTACTTGACCAGCTGGTCGAACCTTGCAATATACATATCTGTGGGGCTTTCGGATGTGAACAGTGGCGCCATGTTGACCTGCATGGGAACGTAAAATCACGCTTAATCGTCCATGAAGTTTCTGTCGACCACGCCTGACCAGTACGACGAAGGCTCGCCGTATTGTGTACCAATCACTTTGCAACGGCAACACTTCTGAGCCTACCACCCGAGGTCAAGTAATGGGCCTTATGTCACTTTCTGAATCATCCCGCAGCCACTGGCCGCAGAACAGCAACAACTGGCCTAGGGATTACTGCGCCGTGCGTCTGGTGCCAACAACACCAAAACATGATCACCTGCGTTTGGGATGGTACTGCCACGGGGAAACATGTCCTCCTGATGAAACGCATCGTCTTGTGTTCAGCGGTGGACTGCGGCTCTGCACCACTGCGGGTGACCATCGGCGACAAGAAGGCCGGTGACGTGGGGAGAGGTCGCGTCCTCGTAATGTTTTGGAGAGGCACAGTGGTGCGGGCTTCAGGTCGTGGCACAGGGATACATCGTGGACAACACTGCGTCCTCACGTGTTACTTCTCATGCGACCGAATTGCAGTGATATTTTTCGGCAGGACAGAGCACGTCCAGAAATAGAACACAAGTTTCTATGAACTCTTTGCGTGATGTTCAATTCTTCCTGCGGCCAGCATGATCCACAGTTTTTTCCTCGACAAAACGTGTTCGAGAACAGCTTGAACGTCAACCCTGTTGCTGGATATCAAGAACCAGTTACGACGCTTTTGGGACAGTTTGCTTCTGGAGAGAATACAACACTCTTTTGACAACTTCCCCAACAAAGTTAGCGGATGCATTTAGAACAGAGGAGGTGCAAGGACATACTGATAAGGGGCTCATTTTGACTCAACATTTTAGTTGCTGTAATAACTCAACGTACCCCCTCAAAACGTGAAGTATCATTCCGCTTCCTCCTCCCGTTCTTACTGCTACAATTTCTTTGCCAGGCACTGTAATTTACTACGTTTTCATATTCATAGCCCAAAATGTGTTACTTGTTACACCGATATTTCCTCTAGTACAATTTTGGAAATTTTCCTTTGGAGGCCATTATTTTAGCTTACCACAAATTATTCTCTTATGCCAACGTTGATAACTTCCACTTAGTTTCTTGTCATTTTTGTGCGTTTGTGGATGATCTGGGTCCAGAAGAGGTCAGTGTGCTATCCACACTAGTGAACTCCAGCAAATTAGTACCTTGCGAAATTATCAAACCACAAAGTGATACTGAAAAAGCACCACAATATCTGTGCTACACGCAGAAGCTGGAGAGTTTCAGTTTATTAATACGAAAATGTAATAAAGATGTTTACATAAACCGAAAAATGAAGCAGTTATCTTCCTCTGGCTAACCCATAACGTTCCAGATAGTGGCACTTCTATGACTCTGGAAAGCCGACGCAGTGACTGCGCAGTTCGGAGATGGTGAACCACCTGACGGTATCTGTTAAAAATTAAGGTAGGGTCGCCTCATCAAAGTTGTTGTAGGACAGCTAGAATGAAAATAATGATTAAAATGAACGAGAATTTATTGACTCAAATTAATTTGATTCACACATCAAGTGTTGGCAAATACAAGATTTGTACTCATCGAATTAGAATCGCTGAGCATGAGGTACAATGATGAATCCCAATTAGTCAGGGAAATAAATTGAAACTGACTTCGACACTAATGTCTGAAAGCAGACGGCACCTGAAGTCTATTTGAAAGACAGGTAACTTGTTGGTCGAACTACTTGTCAGAGCCTCGGCAGCTCACAAACACAGTAATACTGGTGAAGCTAGGAACATGATCTTCTTAATACAAACTCTCAACCAAACGGTAACAACACAAGTTGCGGGAAGCACTCACAAGTTTAGAGCTGCGTAGGCTACAAGCTGCGCAAACACTGTCCCCGGCGCTTACAAGTAGCAGCAACAAGAAGCGGGACACCGTATAACCTGTGCTGGAGAGGCGACGCTCTGCGATATCAGGCAGGAGCGTTCACCAACCTGCATGCTCACCGGCTTCTCTCCAGTTCACTTAACTCTGCCCTCACACACGGAGAAAGCTATTACACGGGTCTTCCACCATGACGAGCGGCAGTTTCTCTTTTTCCACACTAAAAAAAATGGCTCTGAGCAATATGGGACTCAACTGCTGTGGTCGTTAGCCCCTAGAACTTAGAACTACTTAAACCTAACTAACCTAAGGACATCACACACATCCATGCCCGAGGCAGGATTCGAACCTACGACCGTAGCAGTCGCACGGTTCCGGACTGCGCGCCTAGAACTGCGAGACCTTTTCCACACTAATTTGCAGGGAAAGCCTGACTAAATTTGCCAGTTTGTGCCTGTTGTATTGCCTTAGCCTAACCAGAAATTGGCAATAGGTGGTGCTCTCTTTCATTATTGGCTGCACATTTACCATGCGAGAAGTCGCTCGTTTCCCACACAGTCTGCGAAAATATGGTGATGGTTACTACCCGGCTATGCTTCCAGAAAATGGCCACCTCCCTTTTTCAAGGTCTTCAGGGGCCACCAAAAGAAAAGCCCAGCACGCAGCAGAAAAATGACCAACGATACCGTCGACTGTCTTATGCTGCTTAGCCCGCCCGTACGAAAAATTCTGGGAACATAATCTAGGCGCCGCTGTTCAACCACAGGAAGGCTCAAGTATTGGTTGGCCACGCGAAGACACAGAATTTCGCCTATACATGCTCTGTCCCCTCCCCACTTCTTCAGCATCAGAAAGTCCCAATCAATACAACAGATAATGCAATTACTAAATGTCGCATAATGACACATTGAAACGTCCCCTTAGAAAAAATTATACACGACTGGTCTATATGAAACGCCCCCTTTGAAAAATTATACAAGACTGTGCTTAAACTGACACACAATATTTTTAGCGCAACGCAATCTGACTTCCAAAAATCCCTACGAAAGAATGGCCCTGACTAACATTAACCTATACGTTTCACAAATCACTTACCTCACAAAAATCTTCGTTACTCAAGCTACTGCAATACAGCGAGCGCCACTACTGCCAGCTAAATAAAAGATTCAAACTACGGAAGTCACTAACTACTGATAGGCACAGTTAGCAAATGAAAGATTTTAATAGCGAACAAACAATGTATTTACCTTTATAGTCATTATATATATATATATATCAGTTCATGACACCAATTCTTACAAATTTCAAAACTCCGCCATGTCTCTCCCCACGTCCACCACCGCTGGCGGCTCACCTCCAACTGCGCAACGCTACGCGCTGTTAGCAACCAGCTGCCGCTGCCCAACACTACAATGGCAGACAACAATGCAAACCAGCCACAGACTGCACACGTCACAGCCAGTAATTTTTATACAGAGCGCTACGTGGCGGCGGCGTTACCAATAAAAAAACCTAAACAGCCTACTTACAATATGACTAATAAGTATCAGTACAAACTCTTCAGTTCATAGTAACACTTGAGCTTTACTTCACCAGTTATTAGTTAGATGTACTCATTCTCCATTTCCTCTACATTTTCTACATCTACAACACATCCTGTTATGACGTATATTACTCGCTTCGCCTTGTCAGTGTTTTCCATGTATCTTCCGTCGCCAGTTCTGCAGAAAGCATTCTCAATCCTTCTGTTATCAGTCCACAAAACTTTCAGCATCCTTCCAAAATGGTTCAAATGGCTCTGAGCACTATGGGACTTAACTGCTGAGGTCATCAGTCGCCTGGAACTGAGAACTACTTAAACATAACTAACCTAATGACATGACATACATCCATGTCCGAGGCAGGATTCGAACCTGAGACCGTAGCGGTCGCGCGGTTCCAGACTCATACTTCCAAAGCACAATTTCTGAAACGCTTCGATCGTCTTTTTTCTTCCGGGCTTTTTCCTCAGTCCATGGTAGTGACCATACAGTCCTGAACTCCTAAACTACATTCTAAGAAAATTCATCCTCAGATTAAAGTCGATGTTAGATACTAGCAGATTCCTCTAAGCCAGGAATGATCTCGTTGACTATGCTATCCTGTTTTTGATGTCCTCTTTACTTCGCCTGTCATTTGTTATTTCGTTTCCATGGTAATTCAATTCCTTAACTTCATCCGCGTCGTGGTGCCCAATTACCCAGTCATTTTCATCGCTAATGTCATTTCTAGTGCTCCTCATTACTTTCGTCTTTTTTCGATCATCTCTCAGTTCATATTCTGCAATCATTAAACTATTTATTCCATTCATTACGTCCTGCAGTGCTTCTTCACTTTCATTTGGGATAGCAATGTCATCAGCGAGCCACGCGGTGAAACCGCGCGGTCTTGGGCGCCTTGTCACGGTCCGTGCGGGTCCTATCGTCGGAGGTTCTAGTCCTCCCGCGGGTATGCATGTTGTCTACAGCGTAAGTTATTTTAGGTTAGATTAAGTTGTGTGTAGGCTTAGAGACGAATGACCTCAGCAATTTGGTCCCATAAGACCTTAGCACAAATTTCCAAATTTTTTATCAGAGAATTTTACCATTGATATTCTTTCGCTCATTATTTTAATCCCACTCTTGAACATTCCTTTTATTTCCTTTGTTGCCGCTTCGATCTACAGATTGAGCAGTACTTGCGGAAGACTGTTTCCCTATCTTACACCCTTTTGAAGCCGAACGTTTCTTTCTTGGTTTTCATTCCTATTTACGTCCGACAACTTCTTGTTGGTGTTACGAATTTTTTTTCTGGCAACGTATTTTTTCCAGTAACTCGGTTGCATGAGCAGTAAATCTGACAGTATGGTAGTTTCCGCACTTATCTCCCCTTAATATTTGTGGGGTTGCGTGTAAGTTATTTTACAAAAGACTGATGCTATGTCTCCGGCTTCACGGATTCTACATATCAGCATGAGTAGTCACTTGGTTGCACTTCTCGCACTGATTCCAGAAATTCGGAAGAAATCTTAACAATCCCTTCTGTCTTATTTGATCACAAGTTCCCAGAACTATATTAAATTCTCCCCCTAATACTGGATCCCTAATCTCTTCGATACCGACCCCTATTTCTCCCTCAATATCGCCATTAAACAGGTCCTCTCCCTCCCAGAGACATCCAGTGTACTCGCTCTCTTCTTTGAGCGTAACAGTCGAATTCACATTCCACCCTTAATGTTGATGGAACGATCAGCTGCAGCTGAAGCTTATTACATATATCACCGAGTGGCAAATAAAGTTAATATAAGGCAGACAGACTGAATCTAGCACAGGTGTATACTCGCAGACGAGTCTCAACTCACATATCGATCTGATACCGCAAAGACCTCGACAACTTTGAAACCAATCTGGTACTACCCTCTTAGCCCATAGAGGGCACACTGAGTATACATCGTCTGTAGAGTAATTTTAAAGCTTTTAATTCATATTTTATACAATATTTAAGTATTTCCGTGGTTGTAAAGAGATATTTTATACATAACTATTTATACGTTATTATTGTACTTTTTTACGTTTTGATGATTATGTGAACCGGTTTTACACTGATTGGTTGACGTGAGGTAGAGAGAGAAGAGGTAAGGGGAGCATCTTCGTATTTAAGCGTATGCCCGTCACTTTCTGGCACCAGTTGACGTCACAGCAGCTGAGAAGATTGCTCCACCTACCATCTTCGAAAGATGCCATGGGTATAACAAGTCTTATTGTATTTTTTCGTTATAAGCATTTTGTCATATTTTATTGTCAATCTAGTAAGGTTTCTATTACTTTGTAAATTAAATTACAGGTCTGATGATGGTCCTGCGATGTGACCGAAACAGGTGCGATCGAGACTCAATTTTAAAAAGAAAATTTTTGTTTTAAATTTTTTGATCTCTGTTCCGAAAGTGTTTATTATCACTTAACAATCAATCTTCACACGCGCAATTCACGAATAGAGTAGGAAAGGAGGCAGGGGACAATCAGTTAATGCTACCAGAAGCACACTGTCAGGTGGCTTGCGTAGTACCGATGCAGACGTAGGCAGCATTTTGGCTGGCAGAGGCTCTGTTTCCACTTTTCTGAAGATGTAATATCCTCCGCATACTCTCTACAACATCGAGCTTACAGTACTGTGCAGCAGACTGAGCAGCACACGGCCCGGTACCTACGTCTCGCCTCGCCGCACTGTCCTACCTGCCGGCCGCACTCGCTCCGCCGCCTCCGACCACCTGCGCCGCGACGCCGAGCGGCGCCCCCGCGTCTGCGCATGCGCGGCGGGCCACGCGCCGACGCCGACGCCGACGCCGGGCGCGCGTCGGCCGGCCGCCCGCCTCACACGACGCCGCGCCGCGCCGCCGCGTCCCTCGGCCGGTCCCGCAACGTCGCGACGCCGACGCCGACGCCGCGCCGACGCCTGCCGCCGCGCCACGTGTCGAGGCGGTCGCTCGCGCTCTCCGAGTCCCAGCCGCAGCTACGCGCCGACCCGCCGCAAAAAGCGCTCCACAACTCGTGAGCGGACCAATATCGCGCGGTATTGCCGGTCCCGTCCACCGGCGTTCTACGGGATCCGTTTTTTTTTTTTTTTTTTGCCCGACGCGTGTGGAGCACTGCGGCTGACGGGCTTTCCGCGTGTTCCACTGCAGCTGTGCCGGCGCCTCAAGCAGCGTGCGGCGAAGCTCTCGTGCACGTACGTGCGTGCGTGTGTGTGTGTGTCTGTGCGTGCCTCCGTGTGTCCGTGTGGACGCATACGTGGGAGGGGGCGTGGCATCTCGGCTGCTTACGGCGAGGAGCGGTGTGAATGAGCAGCGCTGACGGACGAGTCTCAGGAGCAGGCAGCGGTGCGCGTCAGTGTCAAACGATACTGTGCCGTTGTGTTGGGGTATGTTATAGATTTTAGGCGAAGGAAGCTTAAGTGACTGCGCTGTAACTCCCAGTGGAACTCTGCACAACTGTCCACTTAATTCGTCACTGGATCTGCGTTGTATTTAGTTGACGCTAAGATTAAATGCCGGGCACAGAAAAGCGGTTTGTTTAAGTAAATATTGGTGTATTAAGGTAGAATATAAGTGTCTCCATAATCCGTACCATACAGTTCCATTCAGAAGCACATACTAATGCTGTCTTCCAGCTGAAGAGGGATTTACTTTTTTTTATCATATGTCATCCTCTATTTTCGTAAATTTTGCTTTGGTATTTCTCGTGATAACAACTGTTGTTGATAATGCATATACAAGTAATTACGAAATAGTTGAGTTTTAGCTCGAAAGGATATTTCGCATTTGTAAGCAAGTGACCAATGCTCTTTCCAAATTACTGTTGCAGAATGAATCTCTGCCTCCAACTCGTCATTTTGCAAGACGGCAGTGTTGATTAAGTAGTACTACTCTGTTAAATAGCGGCGGTAGCTGCTTCATGTTCTGTTTCGTTCATTCGTCGATGGCTGAATCGAATGCCAGTTGTAAGCGCTGGAGCAGAGTTACTTCCTGGCGATGAGGCAGACGGTGACTGGGGTGACTGAGGGACACTCGAGCTGCGTGGCCCGTGACAGCTATTAGAAACTGCTTGGCGATCACCCCAGTTCTTGTCGGTACAAGATGTTAAACAAACCAAAGACTAAAGTGACATGTTGCAATTTATACATCATGTAAACGTTATGGGAAACTAGATAAGTACAACGCAGCTAGTAGTTCTCATTATCGACCACTGCCAAGGATAAGTTCTGTATCGGATAAATAAGTTAAAATATAACAACTATTATCTAACACGCTTTAACACGAGTCGCAAACGTTAATAAACATTAATATCTATGTCCGAGCAATAAAAGAATACAATGATATGAGATGGTGAAAAGTTGGCGATGTTAGGGAGTCCTCTGTCGATTAGATTCTGAAAGTACAACTTCCGTCTAGAGTATTTACTTTGGAGCTTCACGCTGTAACTGTACCACAAACACGTTGTGAAACGCGAAGCGAAAAGTGATATACGAACTGAACCCGAAAGACCGCCAAGCTATGTTCTCGCCGTGTGACTCCTGCACCCCTCCACATCACTCGTACGTTCGGTGGCCTCCGGACTGCTGTGCCCTGTGACGTCATCCGTTCACCACGAAACGGCAGAAGTTAACCGCGAGCTCGTATGTTAGAGTCCATTTGCAAATACGAGGAATACGGCAAGAAGAACAGCACTCGGTTTTGTAAGACTGTCCTCGCAGATAAGACATCGGCACCCATTGTTCATTGGATATACTCAGATTTGTGTGGGGCTGGTAACGCGACAGGTCTTCCTGTACAGGAACTGCACTGGGGTCTTTATTCGAGAGGGCAGGAAGGCACGGGCGAAGGCAGAAGCGAGCAGGTGTGTGAGGTGCCCTCCGCGAGCCGCAGCAGCAGCAGGCCCGGCTAGTGTGCTGTGGCGTTGTGCAGCGCCCCCCGCCGCCATGGCGATGGTGGTGTCGGCGCGCTCCAAGGCGCTGTCGGCGGCGGTCGTCGCCCTGCTGGCCGTGGCGCTGCTCCTCGTCGTGGCCTCCGCCCTCGGCTGGTTCAGCCCGCCGCCCCCGCCGCCCCCGCGCCCGCGCCGCACCGACCTCTCGTCTTCGTCGTCGCCGACGCTGTCCTCGTCGACGTCTCTGTCGTCGCAGCCGGGCAGGCAACGCTTGGTGCCACAGGTGAGTGCAGCCCAAACTGTGGTCACTAATCGCATTTTTCGAGGGCAAATCGAAAAGTAAGTTATGCCTGTTTATTAAACCACATGCAAATAAACTATGTGATCACGTATTATGTTCAAGTATAATGACTTTTCTGGAGACTAGAAATCTACTCTGTAGGAATCAGCATGGGTTTCGAAAAAGACGATCGCGTGAAACCCAGCTCGCGCTATTCGTCCACGAGACTCAGAGGCCCATAGACACGGATTCCCAGGTAGATGCCATGTTTCTTGACTTCCGCAAGGCGTTCGATACAGTTCCCCACAGTCGTTTAATGAACAAAGTAAGAACATATGGACTATCAGATCAGTTGTGTTCAAAAATGGTTCAAATGGCTCTGAGCACTATGGGACTCAACTGCTGTGGTTATTAGTCCCCTAGAACTTAGAACTACTTAAACCTAACTAACCTAAGGACATCACACACATCCATGCCCGAGGCAGGATTCGAACCTGCGACCGTAGCAGTCGCACGGTTCCGGACTGCGCGCCTAGAACCGCGAGACCACCGCGATCAGTTGTGTGATTGGATTGAAGAGTTCCTAGAAAACAGAACGCAGTATGTCATTCTCAATGAGGAGAAGTCCTCCGAAGTAAGAGTGATTTCAGGTGTGCTGCAGGGAGTGTCGAAGGACCGTTGCTATTCACAATATACATAAATTACCTTGTGGATCACATCCGAAGTTCATTGAGGCCTTTTGCAGATGATGCTGTGGTAACAATGGAAAATTGTACTGAAATGAAGGAGGATCTGCAGCGAATTGACGCATGGTGCAGGGAATGGCAATTGAATCTCAATGTAGACAAGTGTAATGTGCTGCGAATACATAGAAAGAAAGATCCTTTATCATTTAGCTACAATATAGCAGGTCAGCAACTGGAAGCAGTTAATTCCATAAATTATCTGGGAGTACGCATTAGGAGTGATTTAAAATGGAATGCTCATATAAAGTTGATCGTCGGTAAAGCAGATGCCGGACTGAGATTCATTGGAAGAATCCTAAGGAAATGCTATCCGAAAACAATAGGTTACAGTAAGCTTATTCACCCACTAATTGAATACTGCTCAGCAGTGTGGGATCCGTACCAGATAGGGTTGATAGAAAAGATAGAGAAGATACAACGGGGAGCAGCGCGCTTCGTTACAGGATTGTTTAGTAATCGCGAAAGTGTTACGGAGATGATAGATAAACTCCAGTGGAAGACTCTGGAGGAGAGACGCTCAGTAGCTCGGTACGGGCTTTTGCTGAAGTTTCGAGAACATACCATCACCGAGGAGTCAAGCAGTATATTGCTGCATTCTTGGGGAATGGCGGCCCATTCTTCACGGAGTGCTGCGCCGAGGAGACATATCGATGTAGATCGGTGAGGCCTGGCACGAGGTCTGCGTTCCAGAACATCCCAAAGATGTTCCGTAGGGTTCAGGTCAGGACTCCATGCAGGCCAGTCCATTACAGGCGTGTTATTGTCCTGTAACGACTCCGCCACAGACCGTGTATTATGAACAGGGTTCGATCGTGCTGAAAGATGCAATCGCCATCCCCCAATTGCTCTTCAACAGTGGGAAGCAAGAAGGTAACATCAATGTAGGCCTGTGCTGTGACAGTGCCACTCAAAAACAAAAAAAGTTTTACTGTTGGCACTACACACGCTGGCGGATAACGTTTACCGGCCATTCATCATACCGACACCCTGCCATCCGATCGCCACACTGTGTACCGTGATTCGTCACTCCACACATCCTTTATCCACTGTTCAATCGTCCAATGTTTACGCTCCTTGCACCAGGAGAGGCGTCGTTTGTCATTTACCGGCGCGATGTGTGGCTTACGAGCTGCCGCTCGACCATGAAATCCAAGCTTCCTCGCATGCCGCGTAACTGTCATAGTACTTGCAGTGGATCCTGATGGAGTTTGGAATTACTGTGTGATGGACCGAATAGATGTCTATTACACATTACGACCATCTTCAACTGTCGGCGATCTCTGTCTGTCAACAGATGAGGTCAGCCCGTACGGTTTTGTGCTGTACGTGTCCCTTCACATTTCCAATACAATATCACATAGGAAATAGTGGCCGTACGTTTGTTTAGGAGTGTGGAAATCTCGCATACACCAAATCACCTGACCATGTTCGTAGTCTAAGTTCCGCGGGACGCCCCATTCCGCTCTCTCATGATGTGTAATGACTACTGAGGTCACTGATATGGAGTACCTGGCAGTAGGTCGCAGCACACTGCAAGTAATATGAAAAACGTTAGTTTTTGGGAGTGTCCGCATTCTTTTGGTCACATAGTGCAGGTAAGACGCTTAAGACAACATTAAATGTGACCGGTGAAACCAAACTTATGACCATCTCTCTAAAATAATGTTGTTCCACTTTTCAAACACAGTAGAACAGAGATTCTGCTTGGCATGGGTTCTATAAGTCCTCAACAGGATTCCAGAAGTATGTGGCATGTCTACGCACAGGTCAAGAAATTCTGGCGAATAACGAGATGGTTGTTTCGCGGCACGCAGCTGGCGTCCGATATATGTTCCAGTGGATAGGGACTAGACATTTACCAAGACATCAGTGTGAATTCACTCTAATGCCCCTCAAACCACTGTACCACGATTCTGACCTTGCAAACAGGGACAGTTATCCTTTTTGAATAAGTCACCGCAGTAGGTGGAGACTTCAAGCGTGAAGCGGTGCACGAGACCTACTGGGTGACATCTTCCAAAAGGATAACTGTCCCTGAATGAGATGTTCACTCTGCAGCGGAGTTTGCGCTGATATGAAACTTCCTGGCAGATTAAAACTGTGTGACCGACCGAGACTCGAACTCGAGATCCGTCCTCACAGCTTCAATTCCGCCAGTACCTCATCGCCTACCTTCCAGACTTCACAGAAGCTCTTCTGTGAACCTTATTCTGGAAACATTCCCTAGTCTGTGGCTAAGCCATAGCTCGGCAATATCTTCCAGGAGTGCTAGTTCTGCAAGGTTCGCAGAAGAGCTTCTGTGAAGAATGGAAGTTAGGAGACGACGTACTGGCAGAACTGAAGCTTTGGGGAGTCGTGCTTGGGTAGCTCGGATGGTAAAGCACTTGCCCGCGAAAGGCAGACGTCCCGAGGTCGACTCTCGGTCCAGCACACAGCTTTAACCTGCCAGGAAGCTTCATATCAGAACACACTCCGCTGCAGAGGTAAAATCTCATTCAGGGACAGTTATCCTTTTGGAAGATGTCACCGCAGTAGGAAGAGACTTCATCTACATCTACATCCATACTCCGCAAGCCACCTGACGGTGTGTGGCGGAGGATACTTCGAGTACGTCTATCGGTTCTCCCTTCTATTCCAGTCTCGTATTGTTCGTGGAAATAAAGATTGTCGAAATGCCTCTGTGTGGCTCTAATCTCTCTGATTTTATCCTCATGGTTTCCTCGCGAGATATACGTAGGAGGGAGCAATATACTGCTTGACTCCTCGGTGAAGGTATGTACTCGAAACTTCGACAAAAGCCCGTATCGAGCTACGGAGCGTCTCTCCTGCAGTCTTTCACTAGAATTTATCTATGATCTCCGTAACGCTTTCGCGAACACTAAATGATTGTGTAACGAAACGCGCTGTTCTCCGTTGGATCTTCTCTATCTCTTCTATCAACCCTATCTGGTACTGATCCCACACTGCTGAGCAGTATTCAAGCAGTGGGCGAACAAGCGTACTGTAACCTACTTCCTTTGTTTTCAGATTGGATTTCCTTAGGATTCTTCCAATGAATCTCAGTGCGGCATCTGCTTTACCGACGATCAACTTTATATGAGCATTCCATTTTAAATCACTCCTAATGCTTACCCCCAGATAATTTATGGAATTAACTGTTCCAGTTGCTGTCCTGTTATACTGTAACTAAATGATAAGCGATCATTCTTTCTGTGTATTCGCAGCGCATTACACTTGTCTACATTGAGATTCAATTGCCAATCCCTGCACCATGCGTGAATTAGCTGCAGATCCTCCTGCATTTCAGTACAATTTTCCATTGTTACAACCTCTCGGTATACCACAGCATTATCCGCAAAAAGCGTCAGTTGACTTCCGATGTTATGCACAAGGTAATTTTTGTATATTGTGAATAGCATCGGTCCTACGACACTCCCCTGCGGCACACCTGAAATCACACTTACTTCGGAGGACTTCTCTCCATTGAGGAAGACACGCTGCGTTCTGTTATCCAGGAACTCTTCAATCCAATCACACAATTGGTCTGATAGTCCATAGGCTCTTACTTCGTTCGTTAAAGGACTGTTGGGAACAGTACCGAACGCCTTGCGGAAGTCAAGGAACCCGTGTCTACGGGCCTCTGAGTCTCGTGGATGAATAGTGCAAGCTGGGTTTTACACAATTCTCTTTTTCGAAACCCATACTGATTCCCACAGAGTAGATTTCTAGTCTCCAGAAAAGTCATTATACTCGAACATAATATGTGTTCCAAAATTCTACAACTGATCGACGTTAGAGATATAGGTCTGTAGTTCTTCAAGCGTGGAGTGATGTGGGTGGTCCGCATTGAGGTTCACGTTGTTCAGTGGTGTCAGGATGCCTTCGGCCACCACCACACATCCCACAGAAGCCCACCTCGATGTACCCCATAGCATAATTCTCCCCTCGCCGGTTTGCACATGTGGCGCGGTGCGTATTTCGTGCACCCATTGGCAAGGATAACGGCGTGTAAGAAGGACTCAACTGTCGACCTGGTGTAACATGAAATGCCATTCACTCGACAGGCGACACGTTTCTATTGACCCACAGTGAAGACTCAGTGGTGTTGTGCCCGCTGCAGTCATAACTGGCGATGCCGTTGGGTCACGACTGTAGTACGCCAACAGGCGAACAGCTTTGTCGTTTCAGAGATTCTCGTTCCCAGACGCAGTGCCATAACAGTGTGCCCTTCGTCAAAACACCTTATATCAGAATGAGATTTTCACTCTGCAGCGGAGTGTGCGCTGATATGAAACTTCCTGGCAGATTAAAACTGTGTGCCCGACCGAGACTCGAACTCGGGAGCTTTGCCTTTCGCGGGCAAGTGCTCTACCAACTGAGCTACCGAAGCACGACTCACGCCCGGTACCCACAGCTTTACTTCTGCCAGTACCTCGTCTCCTACCTTCCAAACTTTACAGAAGCTCTCCTGCGAACCATGCAGAACTAGCACTCCTGAAAGAAAGGAGGTTCGCAGGAGACCTTCTGTAAATAAGGTAGGAGACGAGGTACTGGCAGAAGTAAAGCTGTGGGTACCGGGCGTGAGTCGTGCTTCGGTACCTCAGTTGGTAGAGCACTTGCCCGCGAAAGGCAAAGGTCCCGAGTTCGAGTCTCGGTCCAGCACACAGTTTTAATCTGCCAGGAAGTTTCAAGTTTCACCTATATCAGTCGATTTCCGCTTTTGCGGCCCGTATATTCCCAATAAAGACCGCCCATTCCTCTCTCTTCTGCTTACATTCTTTCCTTACAGCGTCATGTGCCCACAACACAGCCAGGAGGCATTTAGTCTCGAGGCAGGCAGTGTTCATAATGTTTTGGCTCGTCAGTATAAGTTAACTTTTCCACACACTCTTCAAGAGACTGTAAACATTTCTCGGAACGCGATTCCGGATGCATAGAAATCCCTCCAGCGCTTTGTGACCACCTGCATACAGCTGCCGTCGCCTACTCATCGTTCCAGAACAGTCGTTCACCGAGATCCTCTTCCGTCTTGGTGAACACCTGGTAATCGCATGGCGCTAGGTCCGGACTGTACGGACGGTGTTGCAATAACTGCCACTTGAATCGCTGCAGCAGATCTGACATTTGGTGGGCCGAGAGCGGTGTTGCTTTATTTGGGGTCCTCCGCGCTCGCCTCTTACAGGGTGTCTAAAGGATATTGCTTTCTTGTATGGCTGTACAACAATTCAAGGAAATCACATTAAAAATGGTTCAAACGGCTCTGAGCACTATTTGACTTAACTTCGGAGGTCATCAGTCCCCTAGAACTTAGAACTACTTAAACCTAACTAACCTAAGGACACCACACACACCCATGTCCGAGGCAGAATTCGAACCTGCGACAGTAGCGTTCGCGCGGTCCCAGACTGTAGCGCCTACAACCACTCGACCACCCCGGCCAGAGAAATCACATTAGTAGTGATTATTACAATAACGAAGATTGAAAATACTTAAATTTGGATTTACAACCTCTTGTCGCAAACGATGGGCGACATGCAAACCGTCAGTGTCCTTCACTATACGTTTACAATGTTCCATGTAAACATTCACACTCGCTCATTAGTCACTGCTATCGTTAATCTCACCACTCACCTCGACCTCTCTGCCAGTATCCGTCTGCTGCTGTCCTCCGAGGCACGCAGGAGCGCCGCTTGTCTTCTCTCTGGATAGGGACCGCGGCTATTGGCCTAAGTCTTTTTTTTATAGTGTGCGACTTAACTGCTAAGATCATCAGTCCCTAAGGTGACACACTACTTAACCTAAATTATCCTAAGGACAAACACACACACCCATGCCCGAGGGAGGATTCGAACCTCCGCCGGGACCAGCAGCACAGTCCATGAATGCAGCTCCTAAGACTGCTCGGCTAATCCCGCATGGCGCCGAAGTCGTCTCACAGCCTTCTCTGCCCTTGCGTTATCTTCGAGCCGATGGGTTTCGTTACGCGAGAACACATTACCCTCCAAAATAATAACACCGGCGCTCAATTTTCCCCGCTGCTTTTCTTTAATTGCCTTTCGCAACCTTTTCAGCGTTTGACAGTGCCAAGCAGAGAAGACTGTCGTTCCTTTCGGCCTGAATTCCACATGCACATCATCCTCCTGCCCAAGTTTGGCCCCTGGCCCTCTTTCATTGTGGTGATGTGGTGTGCACCCTTTTATCGACGTTCTCTCTACTTCGGAGATGAAATGGTGGATCCACGTCTCATCTCCTGTGGTGATTCGGCACAGAAACTCGTTGCTTTCCACAGAACACCGTCGCAAAAATGGCAGTGACGGTTATAAATGTTGTTCCTTGCTGTCTGGCACACAGTTTACGGTATCCAAAGTGCTGTTGAACAACGGAGAACACACTGCCATGCGAAATTTTCAGCACGCTGGCAATTTCCTGCAGCGTTAAGCGCCGATCCTCTCTCACGATCACATCGATGCGTTCAACATTTGCGACAGTACTGTACTGGTCGTTCTGGGTGTGCCTTCACGATTTTGGTCAGTGATATCCGTGCGTCCGGCGTCAAACAGCTGACGCCACTTTGCTATACCTGGGCGAGAGATTGCACGCTCACGATATACAGTAGCGATTTCGCGATGAATGTCCCTGCAATTGAGCCATTTAGCCCATTGAAATCTGATCGCTGCGCTCACATCCAATATCGAACGAACATCCAGCTGACGCGCCACTGAGTCTAGCCGGCTCTGCACAAACCATACCGCAGGACACCACACCACCCGTCCTATTGAAAGTGCCAGCAGTCACTGTCGCGTGCTACACTCTCGCCAAGATCACGACACACAACGTGCTCTCACGGCCAGGTACTCTAACTTATTACACTGTTGTTGTTGTTGTCTTCAGTCCTGAGACTGGTTTGATGCAGCTCTCCATGCTACTCTATCCTGTGCAAGCTGCTTCATCTCCCAGTACCTACTGCAACCTACATCCTTCTGAATCTGCTTAGTGTACTCATCTCTCGGTCTCCCTCTACGATTTTTACCCTCCACGCTGCCCTCCAATGCTAAATTTGTGATCCCTTGATGCCTCAAAACATGTCCTACCAACCGATCCCTTCTTCTAGTCAAGTTGTGCCACAAACTTCTCTTCTCCCCAATCCTATTCAATACCTCCTCATTAATTACGTGATCTATCCACCTTATCTTCAGTATTCTTCTGTAGCACCACATTTCGAAAGCTTCTATTCTCTTCTTGTCCAAACTAGTTATCGTCCATGTTTCACTTCCATACATGGCTACACTCCAAACAAATACTTTCAGAAACGACTTCCTGATACATAAATCTATATTCGATGTTAACAAATTTCTCTTCTTCAGAAACGCTTTCCTTGCCATTGCCAGTCTACATTTTATATCCTCTCTACTTCGACCATCATCAGTTATTTTACTTCCTAAATAGCAAAACTCCTTTACTACTTTAAGTGTCTCATTTCCTAATCTAATTCCCTCAGCATCACCCGATTTAATTTGACTACATTCCATTATCCTCGTTTTGCTTTTGTTAATGTTCATCTTATATCCTCCTTTCAAGACACTGTCCATTCCGTTCAACTGCTCTTCCAAGTCCTTTGCCGTCTCTGACAGAATTACAATGTCATCGGCGAACCTCAAAGTTTTTAGTTCTTCTCAATGAATTTTAATACCTACTCCAAATTTTTCTTTTGTTTCCTTTACTGCTTGCTCAATATACAGATTGAATTTGAGTAACATCGGGGAGAGGCTACAACCCTGTCTCACTCCTTTCCCAACCACTGCTTCCCTTTCATGGCCCTCGACTCTTATGACTGCCATCTGGTTTCTGTACAAATTGTAAATAGCATTTCGCTCCATGTATTTTACCCCTGCCACCTTTAGAATTTGAAAGAGAGTATTCCAGTCAACATTGTTAAAAGCTTTCTCTAAGTCTACAAATGCTAGAAACGTAGGTTTGCCTTTTCTTAATCTTTCTTCTAAGATAAGTCGTAAGGTCAGTGTTGCCTCACGTGTTCCAACATTTCGACGGAATCCAAACTGATCCTCCCCAAGGTCTGCATCTACCAGTTTTTCCATTCGTCTGTAAAGAATTCGCGTTAGTATTTTGCAGCCGTGGCTTATTAAACTGATAGTTCGGTAACTGACCATTAAAATTGCTAAACAAAGAAGAAATGCAGATGGTAAACGGGTATTCATGGGACAAATATATTATAATAGAACTGACATGTGATTACACTTTCACGCAATTTGGGTGCATATATCCTGAGAAATCAGTACCCAGAACAACCAACTCTGGCCGTAATAACGGCCTTGATACGCCTGGGCGTTGAGTCATACAGAGCTTGGATGGCGTGTACAGGTACAGCTGCCCATGCAGCTTCAACACGATTTCACAGTTCATCGAGACTGGCGTATTGTACGAGCCAGTTGCTCTTCCACCATTGAACAGACGTTTTCAATTGGTGAGAGATCTAGAGAATGTGTTGGCCAGGGCAGCAGTCGAACATTTTCTGTATCCAAACAGGCCCGCACAGGAGCTGCAACATGCCGTCGTGCATTATCCTGCTGAAATGTAGGGTTTCGCCGGGATCGAATAATGCGTCGACCCACGCGTCATAATACATCTGAAATGTAGTGTCCACTGTTCAAAGTGCCGTCATAGCGAACAAGAGGTGACCGAGACGTGTAACCAATGGCACCCCATCATACCATCGGCGTGATACGCCAGTATCGCGATGACGAATACACGCTTCCAATGTGCGTTCACCGCGATGTCTCCAAACACGGATTCGACCATCATGATGCTGTAAACAGAACCTGGGCTCATCCGAAAAAATGACGTTTTGCCATTCGTGTACCCAGGTTCGTCGTTGAGTACACCATCGCAGGCGCTACTGTCTGTGATGCAGCGTCAAGGGTAACTGCAGCCATGGTCTCCGAGCTGATAGTCCATTCGTGCAGATAGTTGTTGTCTTGCAAACGTTCCCATCTGTTAACTCAGGGATCGAGACGTGGCTCCACGATCCTTTACAGCGATGCGGATAAGATGCTTGTCATCTCGACTGCTAGTGATACGAGGCCGTTGGGATCCAGCGCGGAGTTCCGTATTACCCTCCTTAACTCACTGATTCCATATTTTGCTAACAGTCATTGGATCGCGACCAACGCGAGCGGTTATGTCGCGATACGATAAACCGCAATCACTATAGGCGACAATCCGACTTTTATCAAAGTCGGAAACGTGATGGTACGCATTTCTCCGACTTACACGAGGCATCACAACAACGTTTCACCAGGCAACGCCGGTCAACTGCTGTTTGTGTATGAGAAATCGGTTAGAAACTTTCCTCATGTCAGCACGTTGTAGGTGTCGCCACCGGGGTCATCCTTGTGTGAATGCTCTGAAAATTTAATTATTTGCATATGATAGCATATTCTTCCTGCTGGTTAAATTTCGCGTCTGTAGCACGCCATACTCGTGGTGTAGCAATTTCAATGGCCTGTAATGTATTTGATTCACCCTTGCAGTGTACTTATTACGCCGTTTTGTAGAGAGGTAAATATGGTATATCACTGCTTTGTAAGTATACATCGATTTTTCACCATCGATTATCCGTACTACAAATATCGGTATACTAATGCTAATTTTAGAGATATTTCTTTCCGATATTTTTTCTCGAAAAGTACCATCTATTTGTAAACCTACAGAGCATTTCAAGTAATAGAATTTCAGAACCTGAAACTATTTCTTTGTCTAGCTAGTTCAATAGAAAGAGAAATAAGTTTCCTGTAGGAGTCCGCGATCATTGTGAATATTTTGTGAATAAAACCGTGCGAATCACATAATATATAGGGTGACAAACGACAAACTGCAGGGACTGGTTCCACACTGGAAATGGAGGGAAAAGTTCCTATGAAAGAGTGTCAGGAAATGGGCGGTGAGTGTGGAACAGCCACAGATCGCCCCAGAACGCAGTACACAGGTGCATTGCATCCACGTCGCAACAGATGTTCAAAGCTGACTCCGTGGGATTGTGGATGATAGCGACAGTAGCGGTTTTTGATGAAGGATACCCATAATCGCACTTTGGTGGGCCACTTGCCTGGAGCTTGTAGTAGGGTTCATCTCAACACCTTGTCAAAATGATCAAATGGCTCTAAGCACTATGGGACTTAACGTCTGAGCTCATCAGTCCCCGAAACTTAGAACTAGTTAAACCTAACTAACCTAAGGACATCACACACATCCATGCCCGAGGCAGGATTCGAACCCGCGGCCGTAGCAGCAGCACGATTCCGGACTGAACCTCCTAGAACCGCTCGGCCACAGCGGCCGGCTAATATCTTGTAGGACCCGGTCCTTCAAATCTAGTGTATGCATACTCCGCCGCCTCCCTGCATGTTCGTCTGGCTGAATGCACTCATGATCACAGAAACGTCCAAAAAGAACTTTAAATTTTGTGTGATGCGGTTGGTTTCTGTGAGGGTGCTGGTATCGCCGTACTTCCCCTCGAGCGTTTCCATCTGGCTGGCCGTACACAAACATCATCTCGTCTTCGACATAAAAGTTTTCTGCGTATGGTACCGCGTCGTAGTGCAAAAATAAATAAATAAATCTACTGCTGCTAGAGAAACCCAACGTTTTGTTTGGCACCATTAGACCCAGAAAAAGACCGCTGCAACCGTGGCCAAAACGTTGGTTTTTTTCCAGCAGCAGTAGTTTTTTTTTTCACTATGACGCGAAACCATACCCATAAAACTTTAATGTCGACTGACTCTTGCTACGGAAGTCTACGCAATTATATCATCTCCTCTTTCCCGACATGCACACTGGACCATTCTGCTATTCACAATACGCTGCGTCAGTGACACAGTGTACAACACACAAGAAACACATGTCACGTGGTGGAAAGAACTATCATTCGTCAGGGCCAAATACCGCGACAACGTTGCCTTTCTGTACACGTGTTCATTGGACCTTTTTTCCTCATTTCCAGTCAGGTCATTGTCCTTTCAGTTTCTCTCTGCGTTTGTTTATTTATTATGTCGGTTCACTTAGTGCCATCATCAGATCAAAATTTAGGACTTTTAAATCTGACACGTAACGTTGTTTTACAAGCTGCCACTTTAATATCTGAGGACGGCAGTACCCGAAACGAGGTAATGTTTCCAAACAGTAGTATTCAATGAACTGTGGAACTGTGGATGAAGCCCGACCAACATTCATTACATACATTGATCAAAAATGATAGTGCTTCTAGCTGAAATCTAGGACGACTGATAGCTGAAATCTATTATTTACAAGGAAATTGTTGAGTGTATCTGGGAAGTCTTGCAACGTGCTGTTCAGAAGGAACCTCCACCCCGTCGTACTCTTACGGATCTGTGGACGGCCCCTCTTGATCCATGGATTCAGTTCCCTCCAGCACTGCTGCAGACATTAGTCGAGTCCCTGCCACGTCGTGTTGCCCACGTCTGTGTGCTGGCGGGGGCCCTACATAACATTAAGCAAGCGCGTCAGTTTCTCTTCGGTGTATATTGAGCTATCTGGACAGTTTTACTCGGAAAATACGAAGTGTTAAAAAAAAAGAAAAAGAGTTTCATCTCACCTGAGGTAGCATAAGTCAGAACTTGATGGAAAGTTCCAATAATTACAGGTACTGAAACCTAAAGCTCTTCATGTCCGGGCCGCTTTACTTGTGTTGCCCATACACGTCAGGAAACTAATTAACAGGTGCTGTGTATCACCGATTTCTGGTAGAAGGACTGCCAGCGCTATTCTCTAATGTATCCCACTACAGAAAAACCACATCTGTGGTTTATTTTTGGCGGAGCACCAGTGTATTTTCGGCTGCTCGTGCTATAGTACCTCACCGCAAGGCTTCATGAGGGATGAGCTGGTCAAGGAAGTCCGGTGGCGTGACTTCCCCTTTCGACGGTTTCAACGGACCTCAATCCATTGTACTTACGGCTATGTCAACATTTCAAGGCATTACTATAGGTCAAATCCTGAGAAATACTGCCGACGTACAGGAACTTGTGACCAATGAATGCGACGCAGTGCGAATGGAGTCACGTATATTTGAGGAACGGCGTGATTCACTGGAAAGAAGGGCAGAAGGATGTGTCAGGATGTGTAGTACCCGCATGCAGCATTAACTATAGTGTCTGCTTATATGCAAAACGGACAGGCGAGGACGAGAGGACAGTGTGGTCCATTTCGTCTATTTTTGAGCAATTCTCGCTCCTGTTGGGACATGCGTAAATTCTTCTAAATAGCGTCCGGTTCAGTAGACGGCAACAGTTGCACGTAGGAGGTGAACGAGTAGAACGAAGAGTATTTTATTGTAAAGAATCATCGCAGTGAAGAGATCTCGATTTTAGGACACGGCGCACCGGCTACTGTAATATCACGGAGAGGACTGTCTTCTAAGTAAAAAGAAAAAAAAACTTCTGTTTTCTCGGTCATATCCCCACCCCTCGTTCCAGCTCTTCTCTCTCGTCTTCCGTTCACACATTCTGACGAAACATTCAAAATTAGCTCCACAACAATCAATCAAAAAGCCAGCGATGTACAAGTGAGCAGCAACAATAACACAACATCTGTCACTGAGCATGGAGTCAGAAGTATCCGCACAGTTGACGTTTCGCCACGTTTTGTGAAAGTACATGTGAGGAGAAGTAGTTAGCGGAAATCTGTGAAAAACTGTGCGGAAACAGTTCACTGAGTAGCAGTTTATCGAGACATCAACCACAGACATGCAACAGAACGAGAAATGTAGGTACAGAAACGCACATAACCTCTGCCCAGGAAACAGTTCTTAACAAATTCACAATAATTTTCTTTATGGCTAGTTTTCAGATGAAATGCTGTCAAATGCGACTAAAACGAGCAAAAACACCGTTGTATAATAATGCAGAACATTTAGCGATGTAATTTTAAGGTGGGGGGTCTAAACAAAACAAAGTAAAATGTACATATTGCAATTATTAGGCGAACAACAGATAAATTATTATAAATTTGATTTTGTACTTCAGAGAAACTAAAAAACAAAAATGATCCACGGAAGATGACACATATGTGTAGAAACTTGTCTGGGTAAATACAATAAATAAGTAAATTGTCTTTGCATAAAGCTGATTTTCAAAATAACGTAATCATTAAATCACAAACACGGAAAATCGGGGAGAGGAGCTTCAAACCTTAGTAATGGTTCGACAAACTGTGATATAATTACGGCTCTGGCATTTGCACTTGCTTCGAGGTATCAATTATTAAATACATAAAAAAAGTTGCGCGTCACCTCGGTTCCGAGAATTCCGAAACCTATACAGCAAATTGGAATGAGATCAACATAAACATCAATTTCGCCCTTTTTATTACTTTTGAAAACCACTCATTACATGTTGTACCACCATAAAGTGAGACCTTCAGAGGTGGTGGTCCAGATTGCTGTACACACCGGTACCTCTAATACACAGTAGCACGTGTATTCGTTGTGGCATTCTATCGACAAGTTCATTGAGGTACTGTTGGTCCAGATTGTCCCACTCCTCAACGGCGATTCGGCGTAGCTCAGTCAGAGTGGTTGGAGGGTCACATCGTCCATAAGCAGCCCTTTTGAACCTGTCCCAGGCACGTTCGATAGGGTTCATGTCTGGAGAACTTCCTAGCCCCTATAATATAGCAATGTCGTTATCCTGAAGGAAGTCACTCACAAGATGTGCACGATGGGGCTACGTATTGTCGTCCACGAAGACGAATGCCTCTCCAATAAGCTGCCGATATGGTTGCACTATCGGTCGGAGGATGGCATTCACGTATCGTGCAGCCGTTACGGCGCCTTCCATGCCCACCAGCGGCGTACGTCGATCCCACACAATGCCACCCCAAATCAGCAGGGTACCTCCAGCTTGCTGCACTCGCCAGACAGTGAATCTGATTGGGTTGCCTCCAAACACGTCTCCGACGATTGTCTGGTTGAAGGCACACGCGACACTCATCGGCGAAGAGGACGTGATTCCAATCTTGAGCGGTCCATTCGACATGTTGTTGGGCCCATCTGTATCGCGCGGCATGGCGTCTTGGTTGCAAGGATGGACCTCGCCATGGACGTCGGGAGTGGAGTTGCGCATCATGCAGACTATTGCGCACAGTTTGAGCTGTAACACCACGTCCTGTGGCTGCACAAAAAGCATTATTCAACATGGTGGCGTTGCTGTCAGGGTTCCTCAGAGCCATAATCCGTTGATAGCTGTCATCGACTGCTGTAGTAGCCCTTGGACGGCCTGAGCGAGGCATGTCACCGACAGTTCCTGTCTCTCTCTATCTCATAGCTTTGGTTCACTCCAAGACGCCTGGACAGTTCCCTTGTTGAGAGTCCTTTCTGGCACACAGTAACAATGCGGACGCGACCTAACCGCGCTATTGACCGTCTAGGCATGGCTGAACTGCAGACAACACGAGCCGTGTACCTCCTTCCGGGAGGAATGACTGCAGCTGATCGGCTGTCGGAGCCCTTCCGTCTAATAGGTGCTGCTCATGCATGGTTGTTTACATCTTTTAGCGGGTTTAGTGACATCTCTGGTCAAAGGGATTGTGCCTGTGACACAATATCCACAGGCAACGTATGGTTTCAGGAGTTCTGGGAACCCGGGTGATGCATAACTTTTTTGATGTGTGTATATTTTACAGATAATTTTGGTAAAAGTAAAGTAGCCGAATCAGATTTTCTCGGCGTGTCTGATAAACAGCGTGCTTTCGGAGGTTCTGCCAAGTTCTTATTTGCATTTTGTGTGGGCAATTTCGACGACCGAGTCGATGCAGTACGCGCATACAGTAGAAAAATTTGCAGCACGTGAAGAATACGAGCCGGCCTAAGTGGCCGAGTGGTTCTAGGCGCTACAGTCTGGAACCGCCCGACCACTACGGTCGCAGGTTCGAATCCTGCCTCGGGCATGGATGTGTGTGATGTCCTTAGGTTAGTTAGGTTTAAGTAGTTCTAAGTTCTAGGGGACTGATGACCTCAGAAGTTAAGTCCCATAGTGCTGAGAGCTATATTTGATGAAGACGAATGGCTCGGTGGTCGAAAGGTTCTGCATGAAATGGAATAAAACAAATCGGAGGAGCATCCGGGCGTACACTTTTTAAAAAAAATTTGACATCTGGAAATATTATAAACACTCGGAGCAAGAGAATATCATATTGGAACAGATGTCTTCCACAGCAATCGACACTGTGCATCCAATGCTGCTAAGATCAACAGTTGCTGCAATTCTACGAAAACCAACTGCTGTGTGGAATGAAACACAAATTACGTACAGGAGGAGGTTGTACAATCACGCTACCACACATTTAACAGACGCGGCAACGTCATATAAGAGGCATCGACTGTTTTCTGAAGATGGTTCGACGATCACTACACAGGGAAATCGTTTATTGGGGAAAAGGCTTTCAGAAATGTTGTTTTTAAATTCAGTTCACAATAAATAAATTCTGATTTCCATGACAGCTCCTGACAGAGCGTAACTGTTATATGACGTGTTAGTACTACTACTACTACTACCACTACTACGTGATCAGGCCCAGGGAACCGCACGCATCTACAAGTTTCCTCCACTGTATTCTGTCCATTGCTGCTATCCGCCATCCGTTCACATCTATTAAAACTTGGTTTAAATCTTTACGGGGTCCATTCCTCCAACGCTTCTTGGGTCTCCCCGGCTGTCTCTTTCCTGTAGGTGTGAAATCCAGGAGCTTTCGAGGCCATCTGTGATCCTCCATCCGGGCCACATGGACGGCCCACTGCATTCGTTTGGCTTTGACAGTTCCTGCTATGTTGGGCTGCTGGTGTAGTTCCTCAAGCTCTTGGTT
This sequence comes from Schistocerca gregaria, assembly GCF_023897955.1. NCBI lineage: Eukaryota > Metazoa > Arthropoda > Insecta > Orthoptera > Acrididae > Schistocerca > Schistocerca gregaria. The sequence continues at coordinate 90,837,087 of NC_064922.1, read as the reverse complement.
GATCCTTATCCTCCATTCCCCTGTATTTGCATCCAGAACCAGCCCGAAGATCTTCCGAAGCACTTTTCTCTCAAAAACAAGGAGCTTATGGTAGTCCTGTTTCCGGATACTCCATATCTCACAGCCATATAGAACAACAGGCTGGATCAGGGTTACTTTATTAAATTCAATACTCCGAGAACCAGATATTGCGGCTACATTAGTGAAAACACAAACATTTTGCGGATTCGACTTATTTTTTAAAAATTTCCTCGTTCAGTGTTTTACACAAACTTCAATAATTTTTGCTGCTATAAGATGGATTCAAAAAGAAACGAGTCCGTAAACTAAATATCGCTCCATGTAGCGTCATGTGGCTGCCTGAGGGAGAATCTGTGGTCCTCAAAAGAGCGCTGAGGCCCCAGAACGATCACGTGACGGCAGGCGTCGGCCGTCGGACGTCCACTGCATCCAGTCTAGGAGTGAGGCGCTGGAACAGGAGCAGACGGCTCACCGCGGAAGGAGTGTGAGGATCAGAAATTCGCCGAGGAAAATTCGAGTCATTCCTTCTCGCTTTTTTAACGCCAAGAGCACTATCACGCTCCATATGTCACTGTTTCGTTAGCAGGAACCGACATGCCAGCAAACTGACTCACTTTACACCGATCAGCCAGGTCATCGTGACCACCTACCTAACAGCCGGAATGTCAACCTTTCGCACGGGTAACAGCGGCAATGCATTGTGGCCCGGAATCAGTGAGGCCTCGGTAGGCTGTTGGAGGAAATTGGCACTACATCTGCACCCACAAGTCCCCAAACTCCGCCAAATTTCGCGGAGGGGAGCGATGAACTCTGACGCCAAGTGCAGTCTCATCCCAGGTGTATTCGATCGGGTTAGATATGGCGAGCTAGGGGCCAGCACATCAACTGGAACTTGCCACTGTGCTCCTTCAAATTCTGGCCTTCTGACATGGCGCATTATTGTGGTGTGCGTACTGTAAGACCTTCGGTACACACACCATCAGATTATTTGACTTGTCGCTCTAAAGAAGTAGGCGAGTGTCAGCAATATGTATCGTGATCTTTTCGTGGCTTGTTTGTCTTCTGCCGTTAGGTCAGACGATAGAAATGCCGTTTGCATGCTTAGAGTAGCATATTGACGGTGACCAACTTTAAGCAGAAGTTGGTAAATTTTTGCACACATTTATTAAAATAATTACAAGCATAAACATTACATAACTTGATTCTGGATGCTATTTACAATTTGCAATCTGAACTTCCTTTGGTCTTGGTACATTAATCTTATTATCACATATCTCTGATACCTGACAAAGTGTTTATACATTACTCTTCATGGCTATGTACAGGAATATGATAATCTTATTAGGCGCAGACTGAAACTTGGCTATAGACTGGTACAGACTAAATGCAGACTGACTGATCGGAGGTCTGTACACTCATTATAATACTTGGCGCATTCAGGTATCATTGCGCTGGTGTGATCTGCGAGGAGAAAAGGTTCTACGTTAGCAGCAATCTCATTGGCTGCGTTACATATTAATACGCGGATTGGCGGAAGCAGAATTTGGTCCATCTCTAAGGCAGCGCCATCTCCTAGTGCAGAGATGGACGAGCGCTGCGCCTGCGCTGTTGTGCTTAGCAGGGCGTGCTCTAGTGGGAAAGTTGTGTACCCGCTGAATACGCGGAACAATATACACAACAATTATCTTGTTGAAATGTGCCACTGCCATCGGGAAACAAGATCGTCATAAAGGGGCGTATGTGGTCTGCAAGCACTGTAGATACTGGTTGGCCGTCATCTGCCTTGCACGAGCTCCACTCGACCCACGAATGCCCACGAGAATGTTGCCAGAGTATAAAGGAGCCGCCGCCAGCTTGCCTCCACATAGCAGCACAGGTGTAAAGGGGCTGTTCCCCTTGAGGACGACGGATTCGCACCCTCCCATCGGAATGCTGAAGAACATATCGGGATTCATCACACCATTCAACGATCTGTCACTACGCCAATGTGTAGTGTGGGTGGTCACATGCCCATTTCAGTCGTAGTTGCCGATGTCGTGGTGCTGAAATTGGCAGATGCATGGCCCATCGGCTGCGGAATCCCATCGTTAGTAGTAATCGGTGCACTGTGTGCTCACACTTGTACTCTGCCCAACACTAAAGTCAGACATTAGTTCCACCATAGAGTGTCTTCTGTCCCGTTTAACTAGTATCCACCGACTACGAAGACCATCTATAATGACCGTCCAACCCCACAACGTCTGGACGTGGTTTCACCATGGTTCCGCCACGTGTTGAAGGCACTCACCACACCAGACCTCGAACACCTGACTAGTCGTGCAGTTTCCGAAACGCTCGTGCCGAGCCTCCGGGCCATCACAGTCTGACCACGGTCAAACTCAGGTAGATTGCGCGACTTCCCATTCTACACACGGACAGTACTCTCGCTGATACTACATGCACCGTGCGTGTGTCTGAGTAGCAGTCGTTTCTCGCCAGGTGGCGCTGCTGTCACGTGGATGGGTTTGTATCGATAGTAGGTCGATGGTCACAATTTTCTGGCTGGTTTGTGTATGTAGAGCCTGGACACAAATGCCCGTGGTATAGAGTCAACTTGAGCATACCAAATTATGAAACCACTCGTGTTTGCAAACCCAAAAGGTATGCGATATCCAAACAGACGGTTCTAAATTCTGAATCCTATTTAAGAAAGAAGCTTAGTATTTCCTCTAATCGTAGTACGACGACTTATAGTACTTTCGTGTTAGAAATGGAGACTACGCGCATTACTTGCAATAAAAACGAGAGCCTTCTTGCACTAAACTGCCTGCTCATTGTAACTTAGTTGATACCGTGTGATTAAGTTTATCAGAATGTGAGTTCATGGCCTGGAAAAAATTGCGGTGTAATGGCACGTATCACTTCATTTGTTCCGATACAGTATTGGTTCAAATGGCTCTGAGCACTATGGGACTTAACATCCGAGGTCATCAGTCCCCTATAACTGAGAACTACTTAAATCTAACCAACCTAAGGACATCACACACATCCATACCCGAGGCAGGATTCGAACCTGCGACCGTAACGGTATCGCGGTTCCAGACTGAAGCGCCTAGAACCGCTCGGCCACGGCGGCCGGCGATACAGTATTGTTGGAAAAGCTCGAACATTGATGTATTTTATAGCACTTTCACTCGTTACAGACATCTGGGCTATAGAATTCAGTTTATGACTTCACTGCAAATGATAATGTACCTGAACACGGTGGTATCCCTTGGTTTTGCCTTCTCGATTCGTTCTTCGTAGAGCAAGAACCTGTCTGTAAGAAGTCACTTCACGAGCAACGAAACCACATCAAAACACCTCCTATTCCTTATTCTGCACTGAAGTGTCAAATAAACTGGAATACACATGCGTATTCAAATACAGAGATATGGCAGAATACGGGGCTGCGATCGCAACGCCTATGTAAGGCAACAAGTACCTGGCACAGTTGTTAGATCGGTACTGCTGTTACAATGGAAAGATATCAAGATTTAAGTGAGTTTGAACGTGGTGTTACAGTCGGCGCACGAGCGATAGGACACAGCATCTACGAGGCAGTGATAAACTGGGAATTTTCCCATAAGACCATTTCACGAGTGTACTGTGAATATCAGGAATCCAGTGAAACGGCGACTGAAGAGAATCGCTCAAAGTGACAGAAGTGCAACCCTTCCGCAAACTGCTGCAGATTTCAGTGGAGGGCCATCAACAAGTGTCAGCGTGCAAGCCATTCAGCGACACATTATCGATATGGGCTTTCGGAGCCGAAGGCCCACTCGTGAACGCTCGATGACAGCACGACACAAAGCTTTACGCCTCGCCTGGGTCCGTCACCACCGACACTGGACTGGTCATGACAGCAATGTTGTCTGGTCGGACGAGTCTTGCTTCGAATATTATCGAGTGGATGGACATGTACTGGTATGGAGACAGCCTCATAAATCCATAGTCCCTGCATGTCAGCAGGAGACTATTCAAGCTGGTGCAGGTTCTGTAATGGAATGGGGCATGTGCAGTTTGAGTGATGTGGGACCACTGATACGTCTAGATGCGGCTTTTGCAGGTGACACGTCCGTAAGCATCCGGCCTGATCACCTGCATCCATTTATGTCCATTGTGCATTCAGACGGACTTGGACAATTCCAACAGCACAATGCGACACCACACGCCTCTATGATTACTACAGAGTGGCTCCAAGAGGACTCTTCTGAGTTTAAACACATCCGCTGGACACCAACCTCCCCAGACATGAACATTATTGAGCATATCTGCGATGCCTTAAAACGAGATCTCGACACCTAGAACACTTGCGGTTTATGGCCAGCCGTCCCGGATTCAGGATGTCAGTTCCCTCCAGTACTACTTCAGACATTAGCCGAGTCCACAGCACGTCGTGTTGCGGCATTTCTGCGTGCTCTCGGCGACCCTACACGACATTAGGGAGATGTACCCCTTTTTTGGCTGTTCAGAGTACATGGGAGCAGTGCTTTGCGGTTAATAACCCTCACGTTGGTGTTTCTGATAATTCATAGTTCTACCTGGCAACGTTTTGTGCGCTACTGCTATCGGCGAAGTGTATGCAGTTCCACAAACCTAGTTTTACGTGCAGCGTCAACAAATTGCGTTCGATGCAGCCAATGATAAAAATGCTGGAATCGATCTTTCTGCGTAATCTCTAATGAATGTTATCAGCCTGATTTCATCAGGTCTTCCGTAATAGCACCATTTTTACCCCCTTGAATGAACTGGCGTAGTGAGATTACTTTGTGTCGGTATTACACCACTAAAGCCCTCGCTGCCGAGATTTCTCTGCAATCGAACTCGATGGAGAGACTCAAATCGCTGCACACCAGTTCTATCACAATCTTATCTCGCAGCGCATCTGGTTCGATAATTCTACGTTTTCATATTTTCTTTCGAACCCGCACAGTGCTTTAAGAGTTTGTTTAAATTGTGCACGTGATAAGTTCGCTCTGCTTACAAATAGATCTTGTCAGAATTTGTTTTAATGATATGTGAGATCATTTAGCCTTCCTTACATGATAGAAGAGAGACAGTCCTTTGATTAGTGATGTGCTAGCGCAGATCTCTGCCTAAGGTTACAGAAGTTAACAAATAAAGAGTAAGTTACGTCATTAGTGTGCATAGCCTGCATAGACTAACGCTCCCGATATTGCAGAAGGGGTGACTAATAATATGCCCAATGAGCTCATATGCTCGTTTAGTTCCTTTCTAGGAGGCTTGCTCCTTCCGTTAAACAAGTTCTGAATAATTTTCCGAGTCATGTAGTAAACATGTGAACTTTGCTTGTGTGTAAATATTTTTTCGTCAAATAAACTTTATCATTATCTCGGCAGGTAAAAGTAGTAGCTCTGCAGAATAATCTTGTCCCAGTTTGTCTCACCATTTAATTATAACAGCTTGATTGATGTGTAAATCGACGTCACTTGCAAAGTTACTGCGAAATCTAATGACAGAAAATATCGATAGAAAGCAAAAGCTGAACGCGCGCGTGTGTGTGTGTGAGAGAGAGAGAAAGTGAGAGAGTTGATTCTCTGTCGCAGTGGCCCCGAAGTCTGTATTCAGACCGTTAATGAACTGCACGCAAGAGGGCGCACAGGGCATGCGGTGAATTCGTGACAGGACAAAGAGTTAGGAGGGCTCCAATGAGGCAATCGATTGCGGAAACCTACTACTTCACTCGAAGATTTATTTTCGAGAAGGGGGAAAAACATGAATGATGGCATACTTCAGGCTGACTTATCTTCGTAGTAGGTCAGCGAAGTACAACTCCCTCAATACAACAGAATGTTGGACGTATTGCCCCCATTTCACAAGCTGCACTTCCCTTGTAATGGGCAGCAGACGTGTTTGAGCAGACCGGTAATCACGTGCACAATGCGTTGTATCGTGTCACGTCTTGAGTTCTTCTCGGTTCAAAATTTTGGAGCATGAATGGACTTAATGTGTTCTACAAAGAATATTTCATAAATAATTCACACAGCTTTTTTCTAGTTACACGCTTATTTATTTAATCAAATATCTCTTTACAGTCCTTCAGTATAGTCTCCCTGGTTCTCCATGACTGAATCCCTCCGCGCGGGATTAGCCGAGCGGTCTCAGGTGCCGCACAGTCCATGACTATGGACTGTGCGGCTGGTCCCGGCGGAGGTTGTGTGTATTTGTCCTTAGGATAATTTAGGTTAAGTAGTGTGTAAGCTTAGGGACTGATGTCCTTAGCGGTTAAGTCCCATAAGATTTCACACACATTTGAACATTTCACTGAATCCCAACGTCTCGGAACTTCTATTATTCCATCTAGGACACATGACTCGCGTAACGGTGGTAGAGAGCTTTTCCAGAGAAAGATGACGACGTGCACACATACATTTTCTGGGCTACTGGAACAAGCCAAAGTCTGGTGGACTCATGTCCGGCCTGTAGGGAAGATTGGCAACACTTGCTGTTTTCGGACTAGAACATGCCGACATGAGGGGCATCATTGTCGTGGGGAATGAGTGGCCCAGCCTCGAGGAACTGAGGTCGAGTGTTATGAATTTTTCTGCCCATGACTTAAGGCACGTATACGCTGCAGTTTGCAACTAAAAAGCTTGTAACTGTTAGCTTTGCTTGCAACAATTTTGTTTCAGATTTTTTGGATTGAAAGAAAAAGGTTGGAAACAAGCTATGTTAGCACTTTTTTACGTTTTAAAATATGCGAACTTTAAGTTTGAATGGTAGTGTTCAGTGTGGATTGAAGATGTGGACAGTAGAGAACGTAATTGCTGTTGCAAGTGCTTGGTATGCTTTAGCTACTTATACAGCCCCCAGAAGATAATGGATAAAACCGTCGCTAGGAGCAAGAGCTAGTTATAGCAGCAGAGCACTATTAGAAAATCCAAACAAGGATGATGTGGATCCACTGTCAGGAGAACTGAGGACTGACAGCAGTTTTAAGAACTTTTGAGAATGGCAAGCACTGACTTTGAACATTTGATGCTTCAAGTAGAACCGAAAATTGCTAAAGCTGATACCAACTGGCGATTGGCCCTACCCATGAAAGAGAAACTTGCATTGACTGAACGGTTTTTAGCAAATAGTGATACTTATGCAAGTTTTAGTAAAAAAGTTCAATTTCAAAGCTTGTCCCAGAAGTGTATGAGGCATTGATAGATGTGTTCAAGGACAACATTAAAGTAAGTATGGTAATTTGCTTATCATTTATTTAACTTGTAAATATCAAAGAACAATTATCTTTTGTTAAATTACAAGATGTAGATAGTTACAACATAGCATATTGTGCGTTTTGTTCGGAATCCTCAATATTTTCCTGTTAGTAAAGTATCCGGGAAGGTTGTTGAATTATTATCAGTTTCATCTGGTGCACTTGAAGGAATGCGGCTGCTTGAGATATCAGTCGAAGTTGTCTAGAACGAGTGAAAATTTGACATTTCGTCAAACAATGCCACATTATTCCTTTGTTTTGCTAGAGGCACTTTCTGTGAATTTATATTGCGTAGTTAAGTCGCGACATGTTCACCAAAGACATCGAACACGTCTCGTGCTTTGATGTACTCCCCTAAATTCATGATGACAGTCAGGGCTTCTTGGGCAACAAGTTTACGATTATAAATTCCTTTATTTGTTTGCTGTTTGGATTGACTCGGACCAAGTCGCTTTGCTGACTTGCTTGGACGACACAGTTTCCATATTAGTATTGCTTTTGTTAGCAGAGAAATTTTGTAATCTAGGTTGATTCTTACGAAGAAGAAGACAGCAACCAGCCAATATTAATTCTACTATTTGTTTAAGTAAATAGCGCCGTAACCGGTTTCGAACTGACAAGTTCATCATCAGACGGCTGTTCACACGATTTACAAGATGCACTTTTCATAATCGTCAGTTTTCGACTTTTATTCTTCCACCGTAGCGAAATATCCTTGGTGAGTTGGTGCCCTATGGTAGAAAACAGTGTTATAAGCGCCCTATGTGAACATAACTAACCTCCAAACGATGAAATACAGAGTAAACAAATATGTCACCTTAAGTGGTTTTAGTACTTACATCGAAAATTACGCGAAATTTCGTTGTGAAGTTGCAGGGTTGTATTTTGGGCGGAATTTTCGATGTAATGTAGCGGAACCACAGTTTGAGATAGGAAAGTTAGATATGGTGCAACATTTCTGAGCACAGAAATTACAACCAGGTGCTAGCTTGTTGACAGTAAGTTACTCTACCAGCGGTTGTGTAGTAGAATGGAGGCCACTGGGCCGTAGACCCGCTGAAAAGGGTAAACACAGCGGTTTGCATGGTGCAAGTTACAGGCAGAAGGGGCCCACTGGCCTACCTAGGTGTTATGAGTACATGACTCAGAGCGGCGCGTTTAGCAAAACAGAGGCGCACTGCTGCATATAAATAGGTGCCGGTTCACTAACAAAGCATTCAAAAGTGTGGCAGCTCTACTGGACAGCGGGGTGTGTCACACCACCAGCTAGACTCAGCAGCAGATCCAGCGGTAGCGTTCCAGTGCATGGCGGGTCGCTGGTTTGACACTCTGAGGTTTTTAGTATATAATTCACCCTCAGCAACAGTAGTCGTATATAACGAAAGTGACACAGGTTGCTTGTTATTCTGTTATACAAGGCATTTATGTACGAGAAAAGCCCGAAGATTTTTTTCCACAGAAATTTGCGTAGCTGCAAACATCTAGCATAAGAAGATATCAGTACTCTTTTCCATAGATATTTGTAATAAGCGCACATGAAACTTTGTACAAAACTACATTAATTCTATTCTGTCAGATTTTTCAAAAAACGTTTATTTGTACTCAAGTTGGTGAAAAATTTTGTTTATTATAAAAAACACATAACTTCCACAACACAAAAATGTACGTATTAATAACTGTGCTAAATTTAGTTACATTGCCTTAAAATTTAGAATTTTTTATGGTTTTTTCAAAGTATTGCAACTTCGCACGTATCCCCACTTAATTCTGTAAATTAAAATTTTATTTAATAATTTTATTGCCCTTATTGTATCACGTATTGGACTAGAATAAATAAATAAACGGCATATTTGGTTTGTGCCCACGCTTAATACCAGTGAAGCTGCAAATAATATCTTCGTAACTTTGCTATTTTAAAAGATAACATTCATCCCTGAGCGAAGCTAGAAATTCCCGCTAAAACGTTCGTGTCGGCCGTGTGACCTCGCTATCACATCATCGTCAGACGCTGTGTATCTTGAGCCTTCCTGCATGTTTCCCGGAAATCTCCACGGTGAATAAAGTTCTGTCCAGCTTCAAGAGCAGAACCAGTTTCTGGCGACAGAAAGTGAAAGATATCTGCCTGTCCTTGTCTGGATGAATTGAAGCACAGCAGACCGGGGCACTGAGCGATATGCCGGTTGTATTCCGCTAAATTCTCTTTTGCCAACTGAAGTGCCACGCATTTTAGCGCCTGCGGCTAGTCTTGACAATAAGGAATGGAAGTTGGAGTGATGAATGTTGTGTTACTTAACATTGAGTATCCAATGAAAACTTTCAGCCGCCTATGTCCTCTCTAACAATACAAGTAATTAACGTTAGCTTCTTCCACCTGCAGCGCACTACTAAAACAAAGATTTGCTTCTCTTTTTGTTTTATAGTGCGGGCTCACTTGCGATTGAAGCCTGTATACTGCCCTGGGAATTATGTGCTAGAGGATGAGATGACACTCCTTCCATCAACATGGGAAGTGTGTCACTCAGAAGCACAAGAATACACTTGGGCACTTAGCGGGCTATTAGCAGGTTAGGCTTATTAAACAGTCTCTGAATATTAGATCACTCAAGTTGATTACAAAGGTGTACTGATCACTCTTCAAAACTATTGCGTGAAGTTTCTCAAAGAATTCTGGTGGTTGTGCAAAATAAAAGAGGCCCAGATAAGATATCATGGCCAGTCCAACACCAACCGTCTGCTCCAGGCGGTGAGAATGTAAGTTGGGTTACCTGTCTTAAGGGGCATGATGTATCTCCTTTGGTCCTCTTATACTTTGCTCAACTTGTTCATGGCTGCTGCAACTACACAGGGTCCCGTCTCCTGGGCAATAAACATCATTAGAAGTAAGCAGACACGTGGGATAGTGAAGATCGAAGGTACTGCACTATAACGCCCGTTATCTGTATATAACGCGAGGTCCTATGGTGGTAGGAGTTAAAAATTGCACTTGCCATGAATTTAATGACTGCAGCTGCTGCACTCGTATTACTTGCCACAAATTACTGTACGTAACACTCGCTCCGCGTGCAAGTGATCGAATACAGATTAAAAGTTTCTCATAGATGCAAGCAAGAAGTGTATTTTCCATATCGCAAGTTTTTTCTCTCCGGTGATCTTTCAGTTTTCCAACCCTTCTCTTCTTTCTCTTAAATGTTGGGCAGTCGTGGAAACGTAAATTTTTATCTTATGCATTGCACGTTTCTACTTGGACCAGAATAACCTATGAAATTCCACACAGATCCCATTTTTATGCCTGCTAAACCTGTACCTGCAGTTTGATGGATAAAGATCGGTCCAGTAATTTGTGTCGCACCAATTGACAACTCTTTGCTGTTTTCACATCGTGCACATTCTCTTTATATAACTGATGAGGATTTTCAGACTTCAATGTCGATTCTTCTGCGGACACACAGAGGACTAATGGGTTACACTGACTGAAATTAGATAACACCGTGCGTGAAATCTCACTACCAGCTCAAAACGGGGCTGTTGGTAGCAGCTGGGCCAGGTATCCACAGGTATCCAAGGTTGCTGCAGCGACCAGCACAAGTACGTGAGCGAACCTCACCACTCCACTCCCAACTTTGGGAATCGACTGCTTGGTGGCTCGGCTCATATGTGGCTTGCGTACACCTACTGGCAGCAAAAAAGAAAGGTAGTGGAAACTCTTAAGCTTATAATCTGTCATACCTAGATTTTCCAATGGGCTGATAACGAATTCGGAAAGTGCTTCAGAGTAACCGAGGCCGCATGGTTCCACTAGGTTCCTGATCGACAGCTCCTACAACATACCAATGGCTACAGTTGTTTGTTGTCCATATTTGCAAGACCTTGTAGTGATAAATGACTGGACGGATTGGAAATGATGATGCACAGCACACCACCGCAACGTTTTGGTGGTGGTTGGAAGGTTGTGGGGTTCACGGAGTCTGCTGCAGTTTTCCTTAGATGTTTGCCACACATCACCGTAACTCATTGAAGAGCAAGAAACTGTTACGCCTGCCTAATATCATGTAGAGCCCCCGCGAGCAAGCAGAAATGCCACAACACGAAGTGCTATGGACTCGAACAATGTGTGAAGTGGTGCTGGAGGGAATTGACACCATTAATCGTGCAGGCTGTCCAGAAATCCGTTGGAGTACGAGGGGGTGGAGATCACTTCTGAACTCCAAGTAGCACGACACACAGAAGAGTGTTTGAACTCAGAAGACTGTTGGTGGAGCCACTCTGTAGCAATTTTCGACGTGAGGGATGACGCATTGTCCTGCTGTAACTGTCCAAGTCCGTCGAAATGAATATTGTACATGAATGGATGCAGGTGATCAAACAGGATGCTTACGTACGTGTCACCTGTCAGAGTCGTATCTAGACGTATCAGGGGCCCCATATTAAACCAAGTGTACATTCCCCACACCATTACAGAGCCACCACCAGTATGAACAGTCCCCTGCTGACATGCACGGTCCATGGGTCCATATCCGTGCTTGTCCGACCAGACAACATATTTCCAGTCCAATGTCGGTGTTGACGGGCCCAGGCGAGGCGTAAAGGTGTGTTTAGTATTGTCATCAAGGATACAGAAGTGGGTCTTCGGCTCCGAAAGTCCATATCGATGATGTTTCGTTGAATGATTCGCACTCTGAGACTTGTTGATGGCCCAGCATTCAAATGTAGAGCAATTTGCGAAGGGATGAAGTTTCGTCGCGCTGAACGATTCTCTCCAGTCGCCGTTGGTCTCGTTCTTGTAGGACGTTATTCCGGCCTCACCGATGTCGGAGATTTGATGTATTATCGGATTCCTGATATTCACAGTACACTCGTGAAATTTTCGAACGGGAAAATCCCCACTTCATCGCTACCTCGGAGATGCTGTGTCTCATAGCTCGTCCGCCGTCTATAAGACCACGTTCAAACTCACTTAAATCTTCATAACCTGCCATTGTAACAGCAGTAACCGATCTAACAACTGCGCCAGAGACTTGTCTTATATAGGCGTTGCCGAACGCTGCCCCGTATTCTGTCAATTCACGTATATCTGTATTTCAATACTCATGCGTATATCAGTTTCTTTGTCGATTCGGTGTACGTTGCAGTAACTAATCAGCGATCTAACAGTATTAACTGTCTGTAGAATGACACATATTGGTATTAAATAACAGAGCGTGACCTTAGCTACGTTGTAAGCTCAATCAATGTTCAGTTTACTTAACACCCAAGTCCGTTTGCGCGGCTATGAATGATCACCAGTGGAAGGAATGCTATATTTCACTAAATCCAGTCGCTTGGAACTGTAATACTTTTCTGAGATGGCAAAGTTTCCCACAGAGTAGACTAAGAGTAACTATCACAGACTATCACACAGTGAGTTCTAAAGCACTGTGTACAAGTAACACCTGTTCGAAAACAACTACCTACGCTGTACGGTGATGGCTCTATTTCATCGAAAAATGTTAAACTGGATCGCTTTTTGCAAATTGTCCACAACATGCGATTGCTACGTTATCGTAAATGACGATTTCACTCCATAATTGTAGTAAATCCGCCCGACCTCTGGTCACAAGGATTGTCGTCGCATTACCGATTTCACCAAGTGGGACCATGTTCACACCTATTTAAAAACTAGACAACCTGGCTTTAAAATATTAGGAAATTTAAACTGATCTTAACATGGTCATCACTTACTAAAGCTGACAGTTTGATGAAAATTTTAGTGATAGTAAAATGGAATAAATGATGCAAATTTGAGGCGTTTCCCACATCCCATCTGACATTACGGTGAGAAACAAAGATGTAAACTTGCATAAATCATCTCCCGGCAACTCTATCCGATGTTACTCACAGTCATCGACAAGTAAATAGTGAAAACTGACCTCACGACGTCCTATAGTGCTATTCATTTTATGATGATGCTGCAGGCCCTCGAGATATTTTCCTTCTTTCAATGTAAGAAAGCTACATTTTAAGCATATTTCCCTGTACCTTTATGCAGTGTCCAGTCACACCTGTCGAAAGAGTGAATAACCACCTTTTGGAGCGCGACCACTGTGAAATTTACAAAAGTCAGTGAGGTTCTGGAAGGTACCGACAGTGATGTGGGGCCATTCCCACTCCAGGGCCGTTGCCAGCTGCACCAGGTGTCTCGGTAGAGGATCCACGGCTGGCGCAGCCCGATCAAGGTGGTACCATAGATTCTCCATTGGGTTTAAATCAATGGGATTTGGTGGCCAGAGGAGTACGGTAAACTCATCGTCGTGCATTTCGAACCACGTACCTAGACTGCGAACAGCCAGCACATGCCATTGTGCTGAGCGAAAGCCGGCTGCATGTAGGACTGGACATTTTGCAAAGGATAGATGCATACTTTCCTTGACCTACTGTGCCTTCCAGAAAGACGAGATCAGTCAGTTAATGCCATGAAAATGTTCCCCGGAGCATAACGCAGGGTGGCTGCTTTCAGATGTTTCAGGCTTTACACGCTAACGACCATCTGTCCGATGGAGACGTGACTCATCAGAAAAGGCTCCAGTCACCTCTCAGTGTACGTCCAGCTACAGTGTTGGGGTGCAGATTCCGACCTTCATTGCCGATGTACAGCCATCAGCGTGGCTGACGCTGACGCTATATGATGAGCCGCGTCCTTGGCTGGAGATGGTGCAGTTTGTACTGAATTGTCATTCCTGCAGTTACGAAGGAGGAGAGAATATGTCACCTGGCTTCTAGATTCGTCCTTGCTGGTGAATACCTGTAGACGAAGTAAACACACTCTGCTGGGGGATTAGTAAAACTTAATCCCTAAGCAGGTCAGGCGAACGCATGTAAACACACTGTGCTGGGGTATTAGTAAAACTTAGTCCCTAAGCAGGTCTGCCAACACATGTAAACACACTCTGCTGGGGTATTAGTGAAACTTAATCCCTCAGCAGGTCAGGCCAACACATGTAAACACACTCTCCTGGGGTATTAGTAAAACTTAATTCCTAAGCAGGTCAGGCCAACGCATGTAAACACACCCTGCTGGGGTATTAAACACAATCCCTCAGCAGGTCAGGCCAACGCATGGTTGGCCTGTAGGGGTTGTTGGCCCAGTGCTCGTATGAGCCAGTTGCGGGAATGGCCCGCTTTCTCTTGGAACATTCCTGGCGATGACGCGGATCCTATCTCGGAGTGTCAGGATCCCGGTATCCTTGGCGCGTCGAATAGCCCCTCGGAAGGTGCCTGGCAGTCTTCAGGACTTGATTCTGCATCTGCTGCAGAGTCACAATGTGAACATCTGCAGATTTTCCCCAGAACACGGCCGCATACTCTTACAGTGGGCGAACCAATGTTAGTAATAGCGTGATGCCGTGTTGCGGTGGCAATGACGACTGCGGGTATAGCAGCGGACACAAGGCGCGAAGGCGTCATATTGCTCTCCCTTTCACATCACGGATGAGATGCTTCCAGGTGAACGTCCCTCTACATGGGATAAGTTCTCTCAGGATTTTGACTGACGTGAGCCCTGGCGTCGCACCCGCGTTGGAAGCGGTTTCTCAGCACTTGGACGTTCATGTTGCGAGTGAACAGGGCTATATCATCAGCGTACAGCACCAGTTCATCTCCTAGCACTTTCGGAGCGTCGGCAGTGTACTGCGTGGGTGCTTGAACCCGGGCCTGAACCGGAGCCGGTGCGCAGCAACGTTAGCTGAGCGGTCGTCGAGCAGACGCCGTTGGCACCCACCTGTTTCATCGCCCTCGCACAAACCTGCAACTGTCTTTCACCCCTGTCAGCTATGGTCCACTGTGCACCGCAGATGCATTAACTGTCGTTTTGGATGGCGTCATTTTGCCATGCGCAGTACATTTGAACCAAACTGCGTGCAGAGAGTTTGCAGACGTAACTGTTTAGGAAATGCTTCCATCCTTGGCCCGAAAGCCAACGATGACGCCCTTTTGGACGTCAGATAAATCGATACGTTTCCACATCACAACAACTCCACTGTTCACCACATGCACCGACAGGCTTGATATACGCTCTTCTGCTAGTGCTGACACCTTCCGTCTCTGAATGGCGACTACACTCTGTTGTCGAATAAGGACAGTGAACACATTAACGAGATCGGGCCGTGTTTTATTAACCTATTGGCAGGGGAGTTACTTTAATCACAGAATACGTGTGCCATAGCTTCTTACAACACAAAATGTGCACTAGACTTCCAGTCTCCGTTCAGTTAACTGCTTGATGAGTGCAAAAATAAAAATGAGTTTAAAAACATACCTTTGTGGAACAATTACAAGTTTTTAGGCCCATAAGAGCAGGGAATACGAGAGCTAAATACAGGTCGTGTGTGTATGTGTTCTGCTCTCGATTTATCTGGACGGAACATTGTAACGCAGTTTAATTGCTGTACTTCAATTAAGGACTAGGTCAGTGGCCATACAGAGTCATCGTTCGTTGGAGAAAGTTCGTAATTAAAGCATTAATAGTTCAGTATCAAGTCTGCGTAGACGAACTGACATCTGCTTATCAAAGTAATCAAAGAACTGCACTTTTTGTTCCTAAATTAGAATTATGCAGAAACTGAGTGACATTTTCATGAATAACACAAAGAGAAATTATGAGATTTATGCATGAAGCACAACCGAAAGTGGAAATATCGATTTTCGTTACTGGCATCTGAAATATATATTTAGCGGAGAAACGTCCTTTAGTCAGAATAAAAATTTCTTAATTGCATCATTAAACGACGCGAGTCTTGTGAGTGTAATTCTAGGTTCAGCTAATAATGAAAACAGTGCTTTTGCGTCGCCCTTCGCCTTTTCTTTGCCCGTTACGAGAAAAGTTTCGTTTATTACGTCAACGACGAAGACTAACTATTACAAACCCCAGGTGCGAGTGTGCGTAGTGCTACTACTGCTAAATCAGTTCTTTTATTTACTTATTTATTTATTTATTAGAATAACACTTTTGGACAGTGCGATAAATCGACTTTGGTTTTGCTTCTTTGTGTTTAATTTTCGTTGCTCCCAGTCTTCCTTCATCTTTCGCGTGTGCCGTTCCTTTCCTTCCTGGGGCCAGTTACTTCCTTTTGCGGATCTTTTTCTTTCCTGAAATATTGTCTTTTGTGTTGCTTCTCTTATCTATTATCTCCATTCTAATTCCTGTTTTTTTCGTATCATTATTAATTTCGGTTAACCACGTCGGTTTGGATTTGAAGCTGTTTATCAAGTTGAAGATCTGCTTGGTTAATCTGTTATTATCCATTCGGTATATGTGGCCGTAAAACTTATTCTTCTTTTCCTCATTACACTCTAAATGATCTTAATTTGTATTCAACATTGCCATTACTCACAGGTCCCAGAATTTTCGAAAGAGTACTTCTTTCAGTTTCATCCAGTTTTTCAAAACCCCCTAGCCTTGCATACAGTGTTTCACGCCTTTCCACTATTTGGTACTTAGTATCTT
Organism: Schistocerca gregaria; assembly: GCF_023897955.1. NCBI lineage: Eukaryota > Metazoa > Arthropoda > Insecta > Orthoptera > Acrididae > Schistocerca > Schistocerca gregaria. The sequence continues at coordinate 90,820,339 of NC_064922.1, read as the reverse complement.
GTTCCAGGACAAGGTTTTTTGTTACGTAACGTTTTTTGTTATTTGCAATGCCATTTCCATTTTATGTACTCTGTTTTCTTTTGTGTTGCTTGTTAGCCATTCTCCTAGATATTTAAAACATTTTGCTTGTTACGAATTTTAAGGTTCTGAGGGGCATCATTGACATTCGTCGTTGAAAGTGTTTTTAAATGATAATTTTAGTCCTATTTTGTCTGCTTGTTTCTGTAGTTCTGTGATTTGTTCGTTGTCGCTATCCAGCGAGTCAATAATTAATGTCATGTCATCTGCAAAAGCTACACAGTCAACGGCGATTTTATTTGGGTCTCTTCCTAGATGAACATTATTAGCATTTATGGATTTTCTCCATTCTCTCTTTACCTCCTCTGACGAGCATTTAAAAATTAGGGGAGATATACAATCTCCTTATCTATCTCCTGAATTTATTTCAAAGGGTATTGACAGCTCCCACATAAATTTTATTTTTGGTGTTTTGTTTGTTAGTGTTTCTTTAATTATTTCTGTTGTTTTATTTTCGAGTCCAAATTCCTTTAAAATGTTTATCAAGTCATTTCTGTCAATTTAGTCATTTATTTTTCTACAAAACCTATCATATATTTGACGTTTCTGATCTTCCTCATTTCCATTCTTTAGATTTAGTATGTACTTTGTACAAGACCTCTCCCTAAATCCTGTTTGATACTCTGCCAGTTGTGGGTCTAGTATTCCCTCAGCTCTCCTTAAAAGTGCTATGGACGAGACCTTATATGTCACTGATAAGAGGGAGGTCCCTCTACAATTGTTAGCATCAGTTTTCTTTCCTTTTTTATATGGTAGTTGTATTGATGCGGATGTCCATTCTGATAACAAGGTCTTTGTTGTCAAAATTTCATAAATGATTTCTGTTTTCACTAGAGTTTTTCTACAATTCAACAACTTTCACGTACTGTCATTTTAAAGTTTCTTTATTATTTTCTGATTTCTTCTATTGCCGGTGGCTTTGAGTCTGATTGTATTTGGATTACATTATCAGAATGAAATTCATCTTTTGGTGGACCGCAAATGTGTAGTTCTTTGGACCACAAGTAATCTGCAGTTGCTGTAAAGAATATTTTGCGGTTTTGAATCTATAAACTGAAAAACTAGGTGGCGCGTACTTCTTTGAACTATTTTTCACTGATTTATAAAAGTTCATTTTTCTGTTTTGCGTAAAATGTGACACAATTGGTTTTTTAATTTCTCTTTTGTACACTGAAGCGCCTAAGAAACTGGTGTAGGCATGCGCATTGAGAGATATGTAAACAGGAAGACTGCAGCGCTACGGTCGGCAACGCCTATATAAGACAAGTACAACAAATGTCTGGCGCAGATGTTAGATCGATTACTGCTGCTACAGGGACAGGTTATCAAGATTCGAGTGAGTTTGAACGTGGCGTTACAGCCTGCGCCCGAGCGATGGGACACGGCGTCTCTAACGTAGCGATGAAGTGGCGATTTTGCCGTACGACCATTTGACGATTGTGCTGTGAATATCAGGAACCCGGGAAATCATCAAATGTCCGACATTGCTGCGGCCAGAAAAAGATCCTGCAGCAACGGGACCAATGACGACTGAAGAGAATCGTTCAGCTTGATAGAAGTGCAAGTTTTCCCCAAATTTCTGCAGATTTTAATGCTGGGCCATCAACAAGTGTCGGCGTGCGAACCATTCAACGAAACATCGGAGCCGAAAGCCCTCTCGTTTACCCTTGATGACTGCACGACACAATGCTTTACGCCTCTCCTGTGCCCGTCAATAGCGGCATTGGCCTATTGATGAATGGAAGCATGTTGCCTGGTCGGACGAGTCTCGTTTCAAATTGTATCGAGCGGATGGACGAGTATGAGTATGGAGACAACCTCATGAATCCGTGGACACTGCATGTAAGCAGGGGACTGTTCCAGTTGGTGGAAGCTCTGTAATGGTGTGCGGCGTGTGCAGTTGGAGTGATATGCGACCCCTGATGCGTTTAGATACGACTCTAAGAGGTGACACGTACTTAAGCATCCTGTCTGATCACCTGCAACCATCCGTGTCCATTGTGCAATTCGGCGGACTTGGGCAGTTCCAGCAGGATAACAAGGCACCCCACACGTCCAGGATTGCTACAGAGTGGCTCCAGGAACACTCTTCTGAGTTTAAACACTTCCGCTGGTCACCAAATTCCCTAGGCGTGAACATTACTGAGCATATCTGGGATTTCTTACAACTCGCTGTTCAGAAGAGATCTCCACCCCCTCGTAGTCTTACGAATTTATGGACAGCTATGCAAGATTCATGGTATCAATTCCCTCCAACACTATTCAGGCAATAGTCGAGTACATGCCACATCATGCTGCGGGACTTCTGCGTGTTCGAGGGAGCCCCACACTATATTAGGCTGGTGTGCCAGTTTCTTTGGCTCTTCAGTGTGTTTTGTACTCTGATATTTTCGAGATATTTCGTTGCTTCCACAATTTTTTTCCTGTTCTTATCATTTTTATTTGCGTTCCATATGTTCCAAGCTCGTTATGTCTTTACAATTCACTCTTCATGATTATCATTCCACCAAGTATGTTTCCATTTCCTTTTAAGAGGAATAGTTTCTATTGCAGTCTCATTGAAGTAGATATCCAACATATACGTGTTCTCTCTTCTAACGCCACTTTGTAATCTTTTCTGTAGCTCGCTTCCGTTTGTCAAACTTTCTGGGTTTGCATTGGTCTAGCCTTTAATGATATGTAGATAGTGTCCTGAATCTAAACCGGCGCTTTTGGCAACTTTTGCTCTTAATACCGCCTCTACAGGGCTTCTACTTGCAGCAACGTGATCAAGCTGTCTTACTCCACAAATCGGATTTCGTGGTATCCCCGTAGTCTGTTCGCTAGGGAGTTTCTCGAAAAAGGAGGAGAACACTTGCGTTTTCGTCCCGTCGAAAACAAGGTAATTAGAAACGGAGCACAATCTCGGATTAGGGAAGGATAGAGAAGGAAACCGGTCGTGCCTTTTCAAAGGAATCATCCTGTAATTTGCCTTAAGCAATTTAGGGAAATCGCGAAGAACCTAAACCTGGATGGCCGGGTGCAGGTCTCAATCGTCGTCCTCCATAATGCGAGGCCAGTGCTTCAACCACTGCGCTATCTTTACTTTTTTTTAAGAATGTAGATTTTAGTACTGTGTTACGCTGCCCGTATAGGTTGCAGAGTCTTCCTCTGCGTGCGTAAGTTCTTGTAGGTGCAGGGAATTTTTCTGCTATTGATAAATGCAGACTTTTCTAGAATGAAATTTTGACTGTGCAGCGCAATGTGCGCTGATACCAAACTTCCTAGCAGATTAGAACTACGTGCCGGACCGAGACTCGAATTCCGGATCTTTGCCTCTCTCAGGGAAGTGTTATACTAACTGAGCTACCCAAGCACGACTCAGGACCCGTCCTCACAGCTTTACTTCCGCCTTCCAAACTTCACAGAATCTCTCCTGCAAAACTTCCAAGAATAGCACTGCTGGAAGAAAGGATAGTGCGGAGGCATGGCTTAGCCAGAGGCTGTGAATGTGAAGGTTGAAAGGCATGTGACGAGGTACTGGCCTAAATAACACTGTAAGGACGTGTCATGAGTTGTGCTTGGGTAGCTCAATTGGACCCGGGAACGGTAGCTCAGCGTGTTCGGTCAGACGGCTGGCTTGCCTCTGTAATAAAAAAAACCCTGATAGAACATATCAACAACGAACTTCAATGGATTTCATTTGACGTCCGCTACAATCGATGACAACGAAAACGCAAAAAGAAAGTTTGGGAGAGCACTTGCACGTGAAGGGCAAAGGTCACGAGTTCGAGTCTCTGCTCGGCAAACAGTTTTAATATGCCAGGAAATTACATATGCTGACGTTCTTTGTCAATTCTTTTACTTATTTCGTGATACAGTATTTAATTGTATTTAATTTCGTTTTACTTCGCTGCTGTAGCAGAAAGCAAACATGGAGAAGACGTAGAGCTCAAAATTTTCCGAATGAACTTGCACGCTTTCTCCGCGGACTGCACTCATGAGATCTTCTCATGGAACCGGTGGGCTAAGAAGTATACCGGTCAAACAATGAGACACCCCGGGACTCGTCACGGAAATACGGTGTCACACAGCCTCTGACCACCGAATAGGAGAGCCTACAAGCTTCCTGACGAATGTCACACGCAGCGGAAGCCGCTGAGTCGTCGCGGGGATGTTTGTCGTCACGTGTCACGCGCCCTGCGAGGTGTTCTGCGTGGAAGTGAGATCGGGTGATTTAGCGGGCCAGCCGAGCTGCGGTAATCTGCCTGAGTGTCGAACCATGGACGTGCGAGAGCGGACCCGTGAGCACGGATTTTGTCATCTTCGAAAGCGAGGCTGTTCGCATCATAATCGATTGCAAAACAAGGGGCAACAGTCACCAAGAGTGTTGAAGCGAACATGCTGCTTCTTGTCCATGGTAAACTGAATGAGTGGGTCCAAGTGACGGTACCAACCACAGCACAAACCACACAGAACCACGTCCGGCCTGAGCTGTCCTTTCCATTCGCTGAGCTCGACATCAAGCATCATGTGAACAGTGGCAGTACCAGCGCTCGTCGGACCACACTAGACGCTAGCACTCAGCTACAGTAAAGTGCCTCTGTTGTTTGCACTATTGAATATCTCCAGCTTTATGTGTCGCTGCCATCACCACCATTCAGCTACGTAGCACTGTCCACATGTACCTGCACGCAGTTCACTGTACAGCTCTGTAACGGAAACTGGTTGAGATCAACTGACAGCAGCAATTTCTGTCGTGTGTTTTGCTTTTTATGTCTCATCTTATGATGTCTTCCGTAGCCGTAAGTGGCAGACAAGTAGACAAGACCATGAACACAGAGACACCAACAAACTGGATATTGTCGGTGTGATAAGTGACGCGTCCAAGCAAGATTCCCGTCATTCTGTCACATCGACGCATCTTGGTGCACCGAATTTATACAGGGAGGGGCAAATAAAAGTGGCCGGAGAACAGAGTTCCATCGTACAAAGAAACGCAGCAGAGGAAAGGAAATACAGTAGCAGCCTGACTGTAGCAGATGTTGAAAGTGACCAGCATTGATGTCTTGGCACATTTGGACCATGGTCACCAAAGTCCTGAAAGCGGATTGAAGGTGGACTGCTGGAACTTCTGAAGTCTGATCCGAAATGTTGTGCAGCAGATCTTGAAGAGTAAGAGGGTTGTTGCGATACACCTCCGGCTCGACTACTCCACTAACAAAGTAATCACGCACTGACAGATCGGGTACCTGGGTAGCCAGCTATGACGTGACCACACTGACCTCTGCCAACAACTCTGTCGGACGTGAAGATTGTGTAAACGTGATTCGAGTTTCGGCCGGCTTCATAGGCAGATGCTCTTTCCTGTTGGAAGTGACTGTAGGCCCTTCCCTCCCCCGTGAATGCTGCCGCATATTGCCAAACGCGCACGACGAGAGAGCCGTGGAGGCTCACGCCTCTCGCTGGTTCCGCACCAGCGCTCCAAACAGACCTGCGTGTCGTGCAGAGTGCGTGACGAATGTCTTATCCTCTCAGGTTCGCAACGGAGCGACGTTTCAACCATATTCTTACCTTACCCCTCTTACGAAAGCGTCTGGATCCAATCGAATATATACACTACTGGCCATTAAAATTGCTACACCACGAAGATGACGTGCTACAGACGCGAAAATTAAGCGAGCGGAAGAAGATGACCTGATATGCAAATGATTAGCTTTTAAGAGCATTCACACAAGATTGGCGCGGGTAGCGACACCTACAACGTGCTGTCATGAGGAAAGTTTCCAACCGATTTCTCATACAAAAACAGCAGTTGACCGGCGTTGCCTCGTGAAACGTTCTTGTAATGCCTCCTGTAAGGAGGAGAAATTCGTACCATCACGTTTCCGACTTTGACAAAGGTCGGATTGTAGCCTATCGCGGTTGCGGTTTATCGTATCGCGACATTGCTACTCGCGTTGGTCGAGATCCAATCAGTGTTAGGAGAATATGGAATCGGTGGATTCAGGAGGGTAATACGCAACGCCGTGTTGGATCTCAACGGCCTCGTACCACTAGCAGTCGAGACGACAGGCATCTTATCCGCATGACTTTAACGAATCGTGCAGCCACGTCTCGATACTTGAGTCAACAAATGGGGACGTTTGCAAGACAACAACCATCTGTACGAACAGTTCGACGACGTTTGCAGCAGCGTGGACTATCCGCTCAAAGACCATGGCTGTGGTTACCCTTGGCGCTGCATCACAGACAGGAGCGCCTGCGATGGTTTACTGGACGACGAACCTGGGTGCACGAATTGTAAAACGCCATTTTTTCGGATGAATCCAGGTTCTGTTTACAGCATCATGATGGTCGCATCCGTGTTTGGCGACATTGCCGTGAACGCGCATTGGAAGCGTGTAGTCGTCATCGCCATGCTGGCGTATCACCCGGCGTAATGGTATGGGGTGCCATTGGTTACACGTCTCGGTCACCTCCTGTTAGCATTGACGGCACTTTGAACAGTGGACGTTACATTTCACATGTGTTACTACCTGTGGCTCTACACTTTATTCGATCTCTGCGGGAGGACGACGGTTCAATCCCGTCTCCGGCCATCCTGACTTTAGGTTTTCCGTGATTTCCCTAAATCGTTTCAGGCAAATGCCGGGATGGTTCCTTTGAAAGGGCACGGCCGATTTCCTTCCCCATCCTTCCCTAACCCGTCTCTAATGACCTCGTTGTCGACGGGACGTTAAACACCACTAACCTAACCTAACGATCTCTGCGAAGCCCTACATTTCAGCAGGATAATGCACGACCGCATATTGCAGGTCCTGTACGGGCGTTTCTGGACACAGAAAATGTTCGACTGCTGCCCTGGCCAGCACATTCTCCAGATCTCTCACCAATTGAAAACATCTGGTCAATGGTGGCCGAGCAACTGCCATGGTCATAATACACCAGTCACTGCAGTTGATGAACTGTGGTATCGTGTTGAAGCTGCGTGGCCAGCTGTACCTGTCCACGCCATCCGCGCTCGGTTTGACTCAATGCCCAAGCGTATCAAGGCCGTTACTACGGCCACAAGTGGTTGTTCTGGGTATTGATTGCCGGCTGTGGTGGCCGTGGGTTTCTAGACGCTACAGTCTGGAGCTGCGCGACTGCTACGGTCGCAGGTTTGAATCCTGCTTTGGGCATGGATGTGTGTTATGTCTTTAGGTTAGTTAGGTTCATGTAGTTCTAAGTTCTAGGGGACTGATGACCTCAGCAGTTATGTCCCATAGTGCTCAGAACCATTTGAACCATTTTTTTGGGTACTGATTTCTCAGGATCTATGCACCCAAACTGGGTGAAAATGTAATCACATGTCAATTCTAGTATAATATATTTGTCCAATGAATACCCGTTTATCATCTGCATTTGTTCTTGGTGTAGCAAATTTTAATGGCCAGTAGTGTATATCTGTTCTGCAGTGAGACTTTCATGTCCAAGAGTCGCACAAAAAGAGTAAATCGCGAATGTTGTGAAGTGGCAACGCCATTCGACGGGGGACAGAAAAGAGATGGTGAAGCGAACAGCCTGTAGTCCGTCCTGTCCAGTACAGGAATGAGTTTCTCGACAAAAAATCATGAATGACGTATAAAACAACGGAGCCCGTCAAAAAGTTCCGTCAACCCAGGAGACTGTGAAGAAGACTGGTACGGCACGCAGAAATTGAACAGTGAGTGACCATGCATCAGAAAGCGCTGTTTTGGTCTTCAGGCGCAAGGCTGGTATCGTTCAGCCCTTCACTTCCTCGCCACTGCTGCAGTCTGTGTCCTGGACGACGCGCTGAATACGCTGTAACCTGGCGTCCCCGTACTGTGCTGTCCGCCCCCCTTTCCTCCACAACCCAACTAAATTTTCCCTACTGCTTTCATATATCACTTCGTTTGGTTAAAACCCCGACACAAATTCCTTTTACCTGCACTTAGATTCAGCATCTGTTAAGCGATCTACCTAACTAATAGACACAATTCTTCTTTAGTACCCCGTTTAGCTCTCTTATTATCTCTACTGTTTGTCGTCCACGTTTACTTCGCTACAAGACTACACTTCAAATACCTTCACAAAAGATTTTCTAACACTAAATCTACTCTGAAGACCCAAAGAAACTGGTACACCTGCGTAAAATCGTGTAGGGCCCCCGCGAACAACACGACGTGGTATGACTCCAGTAATATCTGGAATAGTGCCATGAATTCTGCAGGGCTCTCGATAAATCCGTAAGGGTACAAGGGTGTGTAGATCTCTTCTGAACAGCACATTGAAGGCATCGCAGAATATGCTCAATAGTGTCCATGTCTAGGGAGTTTGGTGGGCAGCGGAAGTGTTTAAACTCAGAAGAGTGTTCCTGGAGCCACTCTGTAGCAATTAGAGACGTGTTGGGAGTCGCATTGTCCTGCTGGAATTTTCCGTCGGATTTCACAACTGACGTGAATGATTGCAGGTTATCAGACAGAATGCTTACGTACATGTCACCTGTCAGACTCGTATCTAGAGGTATCAGGGATCTCATATCACTCGAACTGCGCACGCCCCACACCATTACAGAGCCTCAACCAACTGGAAAAGCCCTCTGCCGACATGCAGGGTATATGGATTCGTGAGGTTGCCTACATACTCATATACTTCCAGCCACTCGATACAATTTGAAATGATACTCTGTAACACGAGATTCGTAAGACGTCACTCTTCCATAACAACCCAACCTCAAATCCGGTCACGGGAAAAGCCACGTATGACACTAGCCTACCGTGACATAAGCTAATGTTACCCTCTGAGAGGATGTAGGGAAATTTGACCGCGCGTGTGTCTAATGCATGAGGGTACCAGAATGTAATTTTGAATATAGTGAGATTAACAGAAAAACTGAACAGACTTTAACTTCAGGGTTAATGAAAGTAGAACATTTCATATTCAAATGAAAATGAACGCTCGCCAACACAATTAGGCACATGAATTCGAAAATATATGTTAAAAAATTTAAATATTAGTTATTGAAGTTACTTTCATTAATATTTCCCTTTGAATAGGACACAGGATACAAACGGACATAGGGCACTTTGAGCTGTGTGTAGCAGCAGTCACCAATACTGCACGTACTAGTAATCACAGAAAGCAAAATTTGTACCAAACTCACACTAATAACGGCTACACTCAAGATTGTTACTTCGATCAGTACTGAAATCTTACTGCAGGAAGTGCAGAACCAAATTTGGCCAGGAGAGGGGTCTGACTTAACTGACATATAAACACCACAAAAAATAAAAATAAAAAGTACCACAATTACACTGTTTCTCCTCCCATTTATAGAAATTTATCAAAATTCCTTACTAGTAATAATGTTCTATTTACGTTTCTAATATGAGAAGAATATTGTATCACTAGTCAAATTCTATGATTATAACAGTAGCCAAAATTAAATTAAATTAAATTAAATTCTTGGCCTCACTTGGAATAGTTTATGTTTTTACTTTTCAACGCAAAAATTCGTTCATGTTAGTAACCAATGCTAAATTAAGTTTCAAATGAGTATAACTTTTGCCTTTTTTCATCACCTGTTAAGTAGGTATTTTAGACAGTAACATTTACACAGTCTGGCACACATTTTTTGAAAAACGATACTTTGCAATAAGTTGAGAGTATTTTAGTAAAATTCTAACTAGCTTCACTTTTAATAATCCTTGCACATATGAAAAACGTAAATAAACAATAATAGTGCATTTGAAACAGCATAATCGGTTTTATAAACCCTTACAAGAGGATCATGATTGGGATAAAAGTTATGGTTCTAAACACAGGTTTATAGCACTTGGATCATTATTAAAATCACTCACACAAATTAACTGGCCCATGCTCTGATACATAACTGTATGCATGAAGATGGTATAGCAATGGTGAAGTAGTGGTGGCAAGCGACGTAGCGGCTTACTGTACTCACAGCTCTTGATGTTTGACTTCTCCATACAATTTCTGCTTGGTGACGGACTTTTTAGAGCCATTCCTTATTGCCGAGAGTACCATACAACAGGCAAATCCACATCCGAGGCAAAATTCCTTGCGAAGCGGCCTCCAACTTCCTCCCTGGGTACCGTCGATATGTACCGTGCTACGGCTAGCCACTTACTGCGTACCGTTCCCACCAAGTATCCGCCCAGTTCGACCCCCAAAACTACCTACTACATCGCGCTGAGCCACTTCCGTTTTCGAGGGACTTCCTTACATATTTACATTTTACAATACAAGTGGCCTAAGCATGAACCAGCTTCCAATATACAACGTTTTTCTTCTAAATATACACATATTAAACAGTTTCATTATTTTAAACATCATTTAATTTTTTCCATGTATACATTACAATAAATTTCCTGTCGAAAATGAATGACCTTAACCAACAAAGAATACACACTTCTTAATTACAGATACAAAGTTACATAATATAAACCCATTTCTTATCTATATTAAGTGTAACAACTCGTCCGACCAGGCAACTTGTTTCCAGCAATCGACAGTCCAATGTCGGTCTCTACGGGCCCAGGCGAGGCTTAAAGATTTGTGTCGCGCAGTCACCAAGGGTACACAAGAGGCCTTCGACTCCGAAAGCCCATATCGATTGTGTTTTGTTTCATGGTTCGCTACCTGACCCTTGCTGATGGTCCAATATTGAAATCTGCAGAAATGTACGGAACTGTTGCACTTTTGCCATGTTGGACGATTCACTTCAGTCGTCGTTTGTCCCGCTCTTGCAGAATCTTTTTCCGGCCGCAGCGATGTCAGAGATTTGATGTTTTACCGGATTCCTGATATTCACGGTACACTCGTTAAATGGTCGTACGGGAAAATCCGCTCTTCATCGCTACCCATCACTCGTTCCCCGACTATAACACCACGTTCGAACTCACTTAAATCTGCTGTTGTAGCAGCAGTGACCGATCTAATAACTGCGCCATACACTTGTTGTCTTATATAGGCATTGTCGACCGCAGTACCATATTCTGGCTGTTTACATATCTCGGTATTTGAATAAATGTGCTTATGCCAGTTTATCTGGCGCTTCAGTGTATGTCCGATGTAAAAATATTTTTCTCATTAAGAAAATCTCTCCTTGCTTGTGTTTTTATGTCCTCTTTAGTTCTTCGGCTGTCAGTTATTGTGTTCGTCAAGTAGCAGAATTTGTCTGCTACCTTCAGTTTCTGATTTCCTAGTATAACCACTATACACCGTTCCGATCACCGTCAGGTTTTTAAAGTCTCGAACTTCCACGCAAAAGAAACATCTCGGTATTTATGACGTCTGAAATATGCGTCGTACAATGATATAATAACATCATCAGTGGCATATGTGGAAAATTTGTCCATAGTTTTTGCGAATTAATATTAGAATTGCAATGAATTAAATGTCTTGTTTGGTGCCCAATATTTGTTGCGTTAACAGGGAATATGTAATAAGGAGTAATTTTCTCTTCTCATTATTTTATGTTTGCTGCCAGCGAGAAAATATCTCTAAAAGATTCGTTATTATGTGTAAAGTCTACTGTAAGCCGCTAACAGCTGTCATTCTCAGCTTGGGGACGATTATAGTCAGGATAACTTGCGCCTCACTATCTACACACAGTTTCTAACATTACTACTTGATTTATTGCGTTATTTACTTATTTATTTATTTATTCTACCTGTGCAAGACGTGAAATTTTTAAAGTTCTGGTAGAGCATTAATACCATAGATCAGAGATTAATAAAAGTAACATATAAAGATTCAGTTACAGAGGAAATTTAATACAGTACAAATAGAAAGTAATAACATTTGAAATATAGTGATTAATATGTAGAACAAGAATTTATAAAATTAAGACAGGAGGGTAAAAACAAAAACGAACGAACGAACAAACAAGCAAATGAACCGTTGCGCTGTCCATAGCTCGTGCCACGTCTCCTTGAACACGATCTGAGGGCATGGCTTTCTTGTCGTGAGTGGCGGTGGGGCCGTCCTTCAGGGAGAGGACGCGAGTGAAGCAACACGGACAGCGCGGCTGTGCGGGGCAACGGACAGGCTGTTTGTTCCGCTGCCCGTGTGACTCCCAAGTTTGTCTGACTGGGCGTCTCCCGGATATGAGGGACGCGCACCAGAAACTTGAGCGACTAGATTTGGAGGCGGCCGGCGGCTCGTTATGCATCTCCTGGCTGCTCCCGGCTTTTCCACTGTGTGTCATCGCGCAGCCGCTTTTAGCTCCTTGCTGCGGCGCCGAGACCACGCGGCGTTCTTGCAGACTGCTCTCGCTCCCTCCTGCGAGCGTGACAGCTGTGACTGGCTCGATTCCTGCGCGTGTCTGCTTCTTGCTGCTCCTGTACTGGACTCTGTCCAGCCTTCTGTTATTATTCCCTGTTCCCGTATCCCAGCTGGCGATTTGAGAAAGGTGTCGCTCGTATGAAGACATAATAGCTTTAATTTGGTAATTTTCATAAAGTTGTCATGATATCGTTTGTTTTAAAGTATTGGAGTTTCGGACTGCTGGGGGTTATGCAACTTCTTTTAAGCTCAATGTGTCATTTTTCGTTACACTGTTTTCTTTTCCTTTTTTGTGCCTGTATTTTGGTGAGTTATACTTCTAAGTCAAGCTCGTGTTTAATGCGTTCTCGTATTCCTTCCACCTATGTTTTCCGCCCTGCGCGACGATAATTTACCGCTTCCTTTTCGTGGTACGATTAGAAAGTGAAGCTCGGTTGGCCGGTGAACGTCTTCACGGTAGGGTGCAACCGAGAGTGGTTCCCTTATCCTCTGAACTGTTTCGTCTATGTGGTATCAATAGCTACAAAGTCACGGCGTACGTACAAGTTCGTAGGCTGGCACTACGACACCGACACCGACGACAGCGCCCTGTAGCCGGCGTTGTTCAGCTCTACGAGCGCCGCTGCAGATTCGGCCCACTTAATTCCGAGGAGACGAACTAGCAACATTGTTTCTATTTCACAGTCCGCGAACCACTACTTGTACGCAAAGTTAAGTAAAGGTGATTTTAGTTCACATTGCAGTGCCGGGAGTTCTACCTCACCTGCTCTTCCTAGTTTCCTACCTTCGGCCTACCTTTGTTTTCAGGAGCAGACCCACGCGCAGCCTTCCAGGCGGGATACAAATGTCTGCGCTGCTAATGTGTAGTCGGATGACTTAAATTTTTACTCGTTTTACTTAAAAATCACTTCTCTGTCCCTAAGCTATCTTTGTATGTTTGTACCTTGGGACGAGTACCTACTGGTTGCTTAAGAAAAGATGAAAAGATGGTGGGCAGTGTTGCTGGCCTGCCCTAAGTGATTTCGCGGACGTTCGTCATCACATTGCCTGATGCGTAGTGGTGTCATATCAAGCAAATATAATTGTTTCCCTTTCTTCTAATAAACTCCTTTTATGTAAGGCTGTATTATTTCTTGTTCTAAAGATGGCTCCCGGTTTTGAAGGCTGTTTTCCTAATATGTTATACTTGTTTTATAACACGGTTTTCTCGGCCAATCTTGACTTTCATACTTAATCGTATATCTACTTACACTAAAGAGCCAAAGAAGGTACAGCTGCCTAATATCCTATACGGCCCCCTCGAGCACGCAAAAGTGCCGCGACACGACGTGACATGGACTCGACTAATCTCTGAAATAGTGCTGGAGGGAACTGACACCATGAGTCCCGCAGGGCTGTCCATAAATCCATGACAATACGAGGGGTTGGAGAGCTCTTACGAACAGCACGTTGCAAGGCATCCCAGATATGCTCAATAATGTTCATGTCTGGGAAGTTTGATGGCCAGCGAAAGTGTTTAAACTCAGAAGAATGTTCCTGGAGCCACTCTGTAGAAATTCTGCACTTGTGGTGTGTCGCATTATCCTGCAGAAATTGCACCACGGACACGAATGGATGCAGGATGCTTACACATGTGTTACCTGTCAGGGTCGTATCTAGACGTATCAGGGGTTCCATGTCACTCTAGTGCACATGCTCCACACCATTACAGGGCCTACACCAGCTCGAAAAGTCCCCTGCTAACAGGCATCGTCCATGCATTCATGAGATTGTGTTCGTATCCGTATAAGTCCATCCGCTGACACTTGTTGATGGCCCAGGGTTGACATCTGCAGCAATTTGCGAAAGGATTGCACTTCTGTCTCGTTGAACGATTCCGTTCAGTCGTCGTTGATACCGTTCTTGCAGTATCTTTTCCCGGCCGCAGCGATGTCGGTGATTTGTTTTACCGCATTCTTTATATTCACGGTACACTCGTAAAATGGTCGTACGGGAAAATCCCCACTTCATCGCTACCTCGGAGATGCTGTGTCCCATCGCTCGTGCGCCGACTATAGCACCATGTTCAAACTCAGTTAAATCTTGATAACCTGCCACTGTAGCAGCAGTAACCGATCTAAACACTATGCCAGACACTTAGTGTCTTACGTAGGCGTTTTCCATCGCAATGCCATATTGCGCCTGTTTACACATCTCTGTGTTTGAATACACATGCCTATACCAGTTTCTTTGGTGCTTCAATGTAAGACAGGAAAAGGACATTTGAGGTGACTGTTTTATGTATTACCAGTAACTCTTTTTAAATTGTTTTATCTGGCTGGATGATTTTGACTTGAAATGTCAAGGTCCTGTTGGTAAAGTTACTTTTCTTGAGGACCGTTAATAAAAATCTTGATAAGAGTGTTGTTCATTTCTTGTTTTGTCTAGTCCTTCCACTGCCATGTATCCCGTACCAACAATTCTCTTCATATTCCGTGGAGAGGCGAGTATTATGTGGTGATGACTGCTGTTTTGTCAGCTGCAGAAAGATCACTGCCAATACGTGTGTCTGTTAGGTTTCTGCACACTACCAGATGATGTTCACCCTACAGGTCACCACACTGGAAAATTTGATCATCGCTGCTGAGACCCTTGGTCGTTGGAGCTAATGTCTCAACGAGGAATGTCTCGGATGTTTGCTGTTTCTTATTCCCCACTTCTGAAGATGCTTTCTTTCAAGTGCTTCCTGGTACTGAGCCCCTATTTCGGTGTTGCTTACTGACAGAAGTTGGTAGTAAACAGTGTGTCCCATTGCTACCAATCTGGTTCTGTACAGTATCAACCAATTTGGCTCGCACAACTGGTGCAGAATATTCTGCAGCGGAGAAATATAGTTCCAGGGCAGATGTTCGAAGCACTTTTGGTAGCGCGTCCGAGCTGATTATTGTAGCTTTACAGATGGTGTTGTTCCGTTCAGATATTTTTTGCGTTACTGCTTCGCAGTGGTCGTTAAATGTCAGAGAACATCTTTACTTCAAGGTATGTGGGGGTGTCTTAGGTGAACAGTTCTTGATCTCACAAAGTGACGTTCGATTTTCTTTGAGCTTTCCCACTGAAAGTTTTGTACATTAAGTGAAATGGTAGTAGATCACAGTTTGTTTGGTATGTTACCATTGGGTGCATCTGTGAATCCAAATACAACGAAAATTACGTGTTTATTCGAAATACTTCCACTTTAAACGTCGTTGGATGCTGAAAACATGAGCGATACAAAGTCTCTGGTTTTCAGAGGTTCCACTATTGCGTAGAGCAGAGGAAACAGTCGAGTCGCAGCCTTCAGCAGTACAAGTTGTTCAGTCGTGCAGAGAGAGTGTTATACCATGGCGGAATGAGCAGTTTCGATAGCGCTGTTTGAGATGTTCCATAATTTGTAACCTAATGGTGAACGATGATTTTTAAGATAGCTGTATCAAGGGCAGCACTTCAGAAAAAAGTACCTTATTTCGAGTTTATTAGCTGCAAGCGTGATTTCAGTAATTGTTGCTGTGCAAAGATTTCATTGTGTCTAACAATACCTGTACGCTGGTAATGAGGGAGAGCTATCAATCATCGTGTATCATATCGTTGGAATCAGGTGTTCTGCCTGTAGTCCGAGTAATACCGACTCGATATTTAAATGCCGAAACTCGACCTATTCATGACGTGGTCCCTGAGGCTCTCAGAAAACACCTGATGATGACGTCGAGATACGGCGTCCAAATATCTTGTGGGGGTGACTCGGACCACTGGCAAGGACACCCTGTTTCAAAGAGATGATAATGAATGTCCGGCGAAAGTCTAAGAGATTATGTCAATCATATGTTCAGTATTCTAATCAGCCTTTCTCATTTAGGTTAGATCAGTTAGTATCGACTTAGGAATTCGAGAAAGGAAACTTCGTAACAGAACTATTTTGTATAATCGGAGATTACGATGTACGATAATGCATAGTATGACAGCTTTGGTGGATTGTTCATATTAGTTCGAGTTTACTTTAATGTCACTGAAAGGAGTGAATATAATCTCAAAGTACTTCCTCTTGTCATTTACACGTATATTACAAAGGATATCCCCTTTGTTAAAAAATGGGTTTAGTGAAATTTAAAGAGCCACGCTTTGGACATTTGCGTGAACAGTAATGAACAATTTTGTAAAGAGAATAAAATTAATTTACTGAAAAAGCAATATAAATAAGAAAGGAAGACCGATTGCCGCTCAGTGATTAACTTCAGCTCATCAGTCTTGCAGTGCATCCAGAGCACAGTCAAGTTACCCACTGCAAGGTAAAACTTTGTTGTGGAGCCTGTATGAACTTTTTGTCAGAATATGAAGAATACTCTTCAAATAGCAAAATTTCATGTAAGTTCAAAGGATACTTTTTTTCTTTGGAGTGGGGCACGTTCAAATTACGTAACAGTTATTACTTCTGAGCATTTTTGTGCATATTATTTTTCTAATTTACAGATAGGTTGGTTGGTTGTTTTTGGGGGAGGAGACCCAACAATGAGGTCATCGGCCTCATCGGATAAGGGAAGGAAGTCGGCCGTACCGTTTCAAAGGAACCATTCCCGCAATAGCCTGGAACTCTTTAGGGAAGTCACGGAAAACCGAAATCAGGATGACCGGACGCGGCATTGAACCGTTGTCCTCCCGAATGCGAGTCCAGTGTGAATTTACAGACAGTTGATGCATTGTAGATTACTTAAAATCACATTCCTAAAAAGCAATTTGAATAAATAAGTTCATGTTAAAAAGATGGGAAGCCTCGCCGATTCTAGACCAGAATCTGTTAACGGAGTTTAGAGGTCACACAGTTTTCAGGGTTTTAGAGAGTAATTCATTTGCACACAGTTTCACCATACAACTCTCAACAAACGTACACCTTTCTCTATTTCTTAGGTGAAATGCACAAAATTTTATTCTTTCCACGTTTTGGCTTCAGATAGGTATCATTATACAGTATAGGACGGCCGGAGAGGCCGAGCAGTTCTAGGCGCTACAGTCTGGAACCGCGCGAACGCTACGGTTCAAATGGTTCAAATGGCTCTGAGCACTATGGGACTTAACATCTGTGGTCATCAGTCCCCTAGAACTTAGAACTACTTAAACCTAACTAACCTAAGGAAATCACACACATCCATGCCCGAGGCAGGATTCGAACCTGCGACCGTAGCACTCGCGCGGTTCCGGAGTGAGCGCCTGAACCGCTAGACCACCGCGGCCGGCGACCGCTATGGTCACAGGTTCGAATCCTGCCTCGGGTATGGGTGTGTGTGATGTGCTTAGGTTAGTTAGGTTTAAGTAGTTCTAAGTTATAGGGGACTGATGACCTCAGAAGTTGTCCAATAGTGCTCATAACCATATGAACCATTTATAGAGCATACGCTGATAAACCAAAACATTGTGACAACTGCCCACCGCGATATTGGTGCCGCCTGGTGGCGTTGTGGGGACGTGACCCGGTAACGAAAGAAAGGTGGACCACCATGGCGAAGACATGGGCTGCAAATGGGGAGATCCACTGAGATAAGTGAGTTTGACAAAGGGCAACATATTATTACGTAGGGGCTATCAACGACTATCCCGAAAAGGGCGAAGCTGGTCGAATGTTCACGTGCCCCTATAGTGAGCATCTACGGAAAGAGGTAGGACAGTCAAACTACTACCAGGCGCTGAATAGTTGGAGGAGGCTTGTTTCCGCTGTAAAGTAGGACAGATGGTGATCTATGGCATATGTGCCGAAAGAGCACAATGCTGGTGTGCGCGCAAGTGTTCATTGCTGAACATGGAGAGATCCCCAGCAGGCCAGCCCTGCATACTGCATGTTTACAAGCTACGACATCGTCAGTTGGGACTGCAATAGGCATGGAACCATCGGGATTCGACCGTCGATCAATGGAAACTTGTCGGCTCCTCGGGCAAATCAGGTTTGTCCTACACTAGGCTGATGGTCGCCTCCACAAACGCCGAAATCGAGGCGAACGGTGGCTCGAAACGTGGGGCGCACCACGAACGCAGGCTGTTGGGAGCAGTATTACGCTATGGGAGACATTCTCTTGCGCTTTCATGGGACCTTTCATAGGAATAGAAGACAAGCTGACTGCTGCGAAGCACCTACATCCCATAACGCTGGATGTCTTCCCCGACGGCAATGTCATCATTCAGCAATATAACTGTCCGTGTCTCAGAGCCAAAACCGTGGTACAGTGGTTTGATGAGAGTGATAGTGTACTCACGTTGATGCCTCGGCTACGAAATTCGTCTCATGCAAATCTTGTGGAAACTATCTGTGCCGCTATTGGTCGCAGATCAGTGGCCCGTTACGCGAATTGCGTGACCTGTGCTTAGACACCCGATGTCACATACATCCACAATCCTACCAACAAACCGTGGGCTCCCTGATACGCAGAATCAGTGACGTATTTCGTTCCAAGGACATAAACGAGCTAGTGAGCAGGTGGTCGTGATGTTTCGATTCATTAGTGTACCTCTTAATTAATCGATAATTACACCATTTTAAATTGTTGAATTCGATCAAAAATTTTATGAAGTACTGAAAATCAAATTCTAGTTGCCCATGCAGCCTCTCACATAGGCAACTTGTAACCTGGAGTGGATGAGCAGGTGACTGTTTGAGCCGACGGCGTTGTGGCAGTCTGTGTTACTAACGTACAGGCTGCTTCAACATCTCTGGCGACACGTAAACTCTGAAAACGCCTCCCACGACTGGGATTCGAACTAGAGATGGGTAGTTCGAGAACGAACGGGTGCAAAGGAACGGTTCACCATGATGAACGAAAGGACCGAGGAACGAATTCCAAGGAACGACCGGTTCATAGTTCACTTCGGTCGCAGCGGTCTACTTATAGTTACCAGGAACGAGGAACGATCGGTTCATAGCTCACTAGTTCACTTCGGCAGTTCTCGTTCCAGCCTCGGTCGCGTGCTCGTCTCAGTCTCGGTCTCCCTCGGCCGCACTCGTCGTTCTTCGCACGACCACGTGACTCAGTTCCACTGCCGACTGTTCCTAGTTAGTTCAGTATCCAGTTGCTCGTTTCGTTCACTGCGCTCGCCTATTTTACATGTGTTCCAAACTGTTCTTGCACTTGGTTGTGGCTATTCAGCGTCCACGACCGGTAATCAAAAAGTATTTTATTGTTATGTAAATTCCATAAAAATTACGTTGTATGTAATAGGTACGTCTTATTAGGTAACAGAAGGGCATATCAGCTCACTTCATTATATCGATGAACAGCAGAAGACATGCTTACAACAAGGCAAGATTTTTTAGTTATTCATATATTTTTTGGTTTCATCGACTTGATTTAGCAGCTAACTTTAAATAATTTGCTTAATTTTTTGTGTAAGAAAATTCATATAAAACGATTTTCGTGTATATTTAATATACAAAACACTACATTTTGGAAGGCTCTAATTATTTTTAAATTTGGTTGTTTCCAATTTGCATTACCTGCTAGTTTGGTTTCTTTGGAGAGAAAAAAAAGTGGGTTGTGTGTCATTTTGGCTCAGTAGGAAAAGCAGTGCCACTCCATTTGAAAAGACATAGATTGCCATAAAATCGTATTTACTTATTATCTCAAAAACATTTGTTCAAAAGGTGCTTTTAAACCAGAAACTTTGTTACTGCGAACTTAATTATTATTGTTATTATTATTATTGCTGCATTAACTTTAATAATGCAACATAAAAACCTAATTTCTACTAAGCGTGTGACGCAAATATGATAAAACCACATTTTAGTTTATGCTTCCATAAAGTCTCTACTTCGAATACGTACTCAGAGACAACGTGAAGTATATATAGGGTGTAAACTATTATTGTATACAACGTAGCATAGCTATGTAGTGGAAGTCGAAACGAAGAATTTTGTGAAAGACACTTGTGGTCTATTAAGTTGGGAAACAGCTACCAACAGGTTTCCAAGACTACATGTGCTATAGCCCATGCACGTCGCGTGAGATTTTCATGTTAAATTCTCCAGCTCTGTACACATCGCCATCTATTGTTTCGCAATTGTTGCTAGCATTAGCTGGTTATTTCTTCACTGCCTAATTATTACATGTTTGTCTGTTTGTTGTATCTGCTCGTAACGGGCAACACATCTTTTGACGAGCAGTCTGTACTCGGGGCCGGATTTCCGTGCGCCACCCTATATTATTTCCCTGCGATCAGCCACACTAGGCTTCAGTTGGCTAAACGAGAGGTACTGCAGAATCACAGAAATTACTCCTAAAAGTGTGTAAGAATTCTGTTATGACTAGAGACTGTATATTCCAGGGGGGAGGCAAGTGCCCCTCTTGGTGCCCTCCATCCTTCAGTCACCTACACTACAAGTTTTCAGTCTTTCATAAGAACCATATACCAAGCACACATGAACGGTGGACGAGTAAAAATGAACGGTTCCCAAAAAAAGAACGATCAGCAGTGATTTAGTTCCCAAGAATGAACGAGTTTGCCCATCTCTAATTCGAACCGATGCTCCCAGGATCTAGGATGTACGAAAGAGAGTGAGGCGCGCATGTAGTGGTGCCAGACAGCACCTCTGGTAGGGACGACACACAGACACACACGCACAAACGCCCGACGGGCAGGCTTTCGGCCGCGGTGAGTGGGTCGATGCGACCCCCGGCGCCGTCACACACGTGGCGACGCGCCATCAGCGGCCGTGTATAATGCAGCCCCTCCGGCAGTGGCGGCGCAACCCAGGCCGGCCTGTGGCAGGTGCGCGTACAACGCCGCAGCCGAATATCAATACCCGCCATTTACATGCGGGTCTTGCGGAAAACTTATTTGCATTGCGCGGCCGTTACCGGAACAAGTGTTCGGGACATCGATAGCCGTAGAGTGGCCGACCGCACAGCCATCTCCATCTTCTCTGCGACCGTCTCCGCTACAAACTCGTTTAATTGCGAACGTGATCGATAGCTATTACTCTTGCTACTACACTGAAGCGCCAAGGAAAATGCTATAATGCGTATTCAAGTACAGTGATGTGTAATCAGGCAGAATACAACGCTGCGGTCGGCAACGCCTATGTAAGACAACAATTGTCTGGCGCAGTCGTTAGATCGGTTATTGATGCTAGACTGGCAGGTTATCAAGGTTTAAGTGAGTTTGAACGTGATGTTATAGTTGGCGCACGAGTGATGAGACACAGCATCAAAATGGTTCAAATGGCTTCGAGCACTATGAGATTTAGCATCTGTGGTTATCAGTCCCGTAGGACTTAGAACTACTTAAACCTAACTAATCTAAAGACATCACACACATCCATGCCCGAGACAGGATTCCAGCCTGCTACCGTATCAGTCGCGCAGTTCCGGACTGAGCGCCTAGAACCGCTCGGCCACCGCGGCCGCCAGACACAGCATCTCCGAGGAAGCAATGAAGTGGGGATTTTCCCGTACGACATTTCACGAGTGTACCTTGAGTATCAGGAAACCCGTAAAACATCTCCGACATCGCTGAGGCCGGAAAGAGATCCTGGTCGAATGGGACCAACCAACGACGACTGAAGAGAATCTTTCAACATGGCCTTCCGGAAAATGTTCTCGGTTTGAAATCCGATCCATCAACAAGTGTCAGCACGAGAACCATTCAACGAAACATCATCAGGATGGTCTTTCGGAACCGACCTTTGATGACTGCACAACACTTAGCTTTGCACCTCGAATGGGCCCGTCAATAGCGACATGCGACTGTTGATGACTGGAATACGTTACCTCATCGGAACAGATTAGTTACAAATTGTATCAAACGGATGGTCGTGTACGGGTATGGAGACAACCTCATGAATCCATGGACCATACATGTCAGCAGGGGACTGTTCATGCTGGTGGTGGCTCTGTAATGGTGTGGAGCATGTGCAGTTGGAGTGATATGGGAGCCCTGATAAGTCTAGATACGACTCTGAGAGGTGACACGGACGTAAGAATCCTGGTGTCAGTTCCCTCCAGCACTCGACACGAGTTTTTCCATGGCACGTCGTGCGGCGGTGGTTCTGCCCGCTCGCGGGGGCCCTACATGATATTAGGCAGGTGTACCAGTTTCTTTGGCTCTTCAGTGTACACATTAAGTAGAGAACAAAAGCTTCTGAAATACGATGACACAGATTAGTACCGATGATTGAAACGATTTATCGGATGGCCAACGAATCTCTGCTGAATCGATAAAGGGGGAGAAAATGTATGGCGCAACTTGACTAAAAGAAGAATTGATTAGCAGGAGACGTTGTGAGGCATTAAGCAGTAGATGGTTCGCATGGTGGGAAGTGTATGGTGTAAAAATTGTAGAGGGAGTTCAAGTGGATGCAGCTGTGCACAGGACAGCCGCACCAAGCCAGTCCTCGGGCTCGAGACCATTACAACGGTCCATTTACCAGTTCAAAAACTTACCTACGTAAATCACTGTGTTCAAGTCCCGTAAAGGACTTACGTAACTTAAACACAGCAGGTACTTTCTCAGTTTACATTAGGAAGAGCCAGTAAGTTTAATGAAACATAGTGGTGAAATAATGCACCAAAAAGACAATTTGTATTCCATGAAACCATAGCCTTTTCTTCTACCAAACGATTACATATCTATTATCTACAAAAAGACGATATTTCAGGTTCACGTAATGTGACTGCGGTACATTCTGAAAATAAGCTGCTTGAATGTTTTTGGAGGAGTGATAGCCCATTCTTCCTCGAGAGCCAAAACGAGAAGAGGTACAGATGTTAAGCACTGATGGCCGGAACGAAGCCGCCATTCTAAGCCATCCCAACGGTATTCCATCCTGCTCAGGTCATGACCCTACACAGGTCAGTCCTTTTCAGGAATGTTATTGATTGTCCACAAACCACTGCCTCACGGATACTGCTTTGTGACAGGGGGAATTCTCGTTCTAATACAAGCAATCATCATGCCCGAACAGCTGCTCCACTTTCCATTACGACAGAAGCTGGAGAAATGAGTTAAAATTTGTATCACAGCCAAGACTGGAACTCACTCTCGTGCTTACTAGGCAGACGTGCTGGCCGCTGCCCCAGCGCCGCAGTGCAGCTAGCGCAGCTACGTTGACTATCCCAGTCGAATACCCTCTTTAACACATACTTTAATTCAGTCGTTCAGCACATTTTCTCCTTTTCAAATCGTCAATACCGCTGAGGCTCACCGGTATTTGAGTAGCACCACAGCTTTGTATGTAGTGGGGAAATCCGGCCTGTACCTCAGGCATACCTTCAGCTTCTATTACTGTCGGAGATAGTGTTGAGACTCTACATGTCTCGAAGTATATTAAATTCAGTGAGATCAATAGATCACCCGCGCCTGAGTTAGAGGCAGGATTTTCCATTACATGTGAGTACAAATCTTAGAAGCTAGATTAAGAAAAGGGCAAACCTACGTTTCTAGCCTTTGTAGACTTGGAGAAACCTTTTGACAATGTTGACTAGAATACTCTCTTTCAAATTCTGAAGGTGGCAGGGATAAAATACAGGGAGCGAAGGGCTATTTACAATTTGTTCAGAAATCATGAGTCAGTTATAAGAGTCGAGGGCTATGAAAGGGAAGCAGTGGTTGGGAAGAGAGTGAGACAGGGTTGTAGCCTCTCCCCAAAGTTATTCAATCTGCATATTGAGCAAACAAAAGAAAACTTCGGAGTAGGTATTCAAATCCATGGAGAAGAACGGAATGGACAGTATCTTAAAAGGAGGATATAAGATAAACATCAACAAACGCAAAACGAGGATAATGGAATGTAGTCGAATTAAGTCGCGTGATGCTGAGGGAATTCGATTTGGAAATGAGACACTTGAAGTAGTAAAGGAGTTTTGCTATTTGGGGAGCAAAATAACTGATGATGGTCGAAGTAGAGAGGAAGTCACGAAGTCATTCCTGAAAGTATTTGTATGGAGTGTAGCCATGTATGGAAGTGAAACATGGACGATAAATAGTTTGGAAGAGAAGAGAATAGAATTTTTTGAAATGTGGTGCTACAGAAGAATCCTGAAGATTAGATGGGTAGATCACATAACTAATGAGGAGGTGTTGAATAGGATTGGGGAGATGAGGAGTTTCTGGCACAACTTGACAAGAAGAAGGGATCGGTTGGTAGGACATGTTCTGAGGCATCAAGGGATCGCCAATTTAGTACTGGAGGGCAGCGTGGAGGGTAAAAATCGTAGAGGTAGACCAAGAGATGAATACACTAAACAGATTCAGAAGGATGTAGACTGCAGTACGTATTTGGAGATGAAGAAGCTTGCACAGGATAGAGCAGCATGGAGAGCTGCATCAAACCTGTCTCAGGACTGAAGACCACAACAACAACAACAGCATGAGTACAAATCTGCCGTGCTATTACAATGTCGGAGAGGTTGGCAGTACTTATAATTTAATAAGGGGGAAATGGGCTGAAGGAGTGGACTGAAGTGTGTGTTAGGAGGGCATTGGTCTAGGATAGTCAATGCAGTTGGGGTAGTTATACTGTTATGGTGGTGTAACGGCTATCACATTCGCCCAAAAAGGAAGAGATCTGGGTTAATGTTCCAGCCGTAGTATAAATTTTAATAGTATAAATTTTAATTTATTTCTTCAGCTTGTGTCACTGGTTGGTTGATGGATTTGGGGGAGGGGAACAAAGAGCGAGGTTATCGGTCCCATCCGTGTAGGGACGGATGGTGACGGAAGTCGGCCGCGCCCTTTCAGAGGAACCATCCCGGCATTTGCCTGAAGCGATTTAGGGAAATCTCAAAAAAACTAAGTCACGTACAGGCTTGAACCGTCGTCCTCTCGAATGCGAGTCCAGTGTGCTAAGCAGTGCGCCACCTCACTCAGTTAGCTTCTATCACTATCGAAGATAAAGTTGAGACTCATATGGCTCAAGGAAAATTTAATGCCATTAGATGAAGAGCCAGTCCACCATTCGTTTTAGGTTCCTACTCACAGCCATTGTGTTAACTGAACTAACACTAGCACTGTGGAATTCACGAGTGATTGCTACTGCTTATTTTATTTTTTAAATTTTTTTAGACCTATCTGACGCTTCCTACATATCGGTACTTGCGGTCTGCATCGTCTTGGCATACCTGACGTTGTTCGCTCGAGTTTCTGTTATAGAATAATATCACGAACCATTGACTTTAGAGCTCCAGAAAGGCTGAATTTTCCGTGGTGGATTTGTTACCCACGCGACATGCACTGAGCAGTCCGCGCCCCTGGTCAGCATGCGCTCCTGCTGTAACTGCTTCTGTGCTCACAACACACTTCTTCTCGCGACGTTTAATGGTCGATTCTGCATTGCACAGGGGGATCCGCATACTTCTGATCAGACATGCACTTAGTCAAAAGTGACATCTCTCCGTGCTACTTGCCATAGACTAGATCTTGCAGTCACATTGCTTGACGAATGGTTGGTAAAAACGAGAAAATTGGTTAGTGATTTCCTCGCAAATTCAACAGCTGCATGATCCACTTATAAACATACAGTACATAACAATACGAGTCAGTACTTCAGGAGTCCCGTCTGCTAGATTGTTGGTATGAAAATATCAGACATCTTTCGAGTGGGCCAGTCGGATATTATATGTAAGCGTTAGCGAGTACCGATATGCCACCGGCTGGAATGGTCGAGCTGTTCTAGGCGCTACAGTCTAGAACTGCGCGACCGCTACGGTCGCAGGTTCGAAACATGCCTCGGGAATGGATGTGTGTGATACCCTTAGGTTAGTTAGGTTTAAGTAGTTCTAAGTTCTAGGGGACGGATGACCTCAGAAGTTAAGTCCAGTAGTGCTCAGAGCCATTTTTGAACCGATATGCTATCTGACTGGAAGTCCCTTTTTGATAGTGCAGGAAATGTTTCGTCAGTCACGTGTCTCCTTGGTGGCACGCAGTTTGTGCGTCTGTCGGGCGGGATACTTCCCATTCGTTTAGCCCCAGTTGAACTGATGCGACACGGTTCGTTCCTTGCGCTCTACCTTCCCGCATACTGATCTTGCCTGCTTCTTAGTTTTTGGATTCCTCTAATTTCTCACATTCAGCAGAGAAAATCGGCAGCGGCACGGAGCACTGGACGCATTTCCTCATTCGCCATGTTCCTGTTTGGCACGTCGTTTGTCTCCGGTTTGGGCCGCGTCGAGAGAATTCGTAAGGCTCCAGTTATACTGGAGCTGACATGTGATTACATTTCCACGCGGATTCAGTGCATAGGTCCTAAGAAATCAGTACCCAGAAAAACCGCCTCTGGCAGCAATAACGGCCTTGATACCCCTGGACATTGAGTCAAACAGAGCTTGGATGGCGTGTACAGGTACATCTGCCCATCCAGCTTCAATACGATAACACAGATCATCAAGAGTAGTGACTGGCGTATTGTGACGAGACAGTTTCTCGGCCAACATTGACCAGACGTTTTCGTTTGGTGAGAGATCTGGAGAATGTGCTGGCCAGGCCAGCAGTCGAACATTTTCTGTATCCAGAAAGGCCCGTACACGACCTGCAACATGCGGTCGTGCATTATCCTGCAGGGACTGAATGTCGGGTAGAGCCACGGGTCGTAACACATCTGAAATGTAACGTCCACTGTTCAAAGTCCCGTCAATGCGAACAAGAGGCGACCGAGACGTGTAACAATGGAACCCCGTACCATCACGCCAGGTGATGGGCCAGTATGGCGATGAGGAATACACGCTTCCAATATGCGTTCACCGCTATGTCGCCAAACACGGATGCGACAATCCCGATGCTGTAAACAGAACCTGGATTCATCCGAAAAACGACGTTTTGCCATTCGTGCACCCTGTTTCGTCGTTGAGTACACCATCGCAGGCGCTCCTGTTTCTGATGCAGCATCAAGGGTAACCACAGCCACGGTCTCCGAGGTGATAATTCCATGCTGCTGCAAACGTCGTCGAACTGTTCGTGCAGATGATTGTTGTCTTGCAAACGTCCCCATCTGTTGACTCAGGGATCGAGACGTGTCTGCACGATGCGTTACAACCATGCGGATAAAATGCCTTTAATCTCGACTGCTAGAGATACGAGGCCGTTGGGATCCAGTACGGTGTTGCGTATTGCCCTCCTGAACCCACCGTTTCCATATTCTGCTAACAATCATTGGATCTCGACCAACGCGAGCAGAAATGTTGCGATACGATAAACCGCAATCGCGATAGGCTACAATCCACCTTTATCAAAGTCGGAAACGTGATGGTGGGCATTTCTGTTCCTTACAAGAGGCATCACAACAATGTTTTACCAGGCAAAGCTGGTCAACTGCTGTTTGTGTATGAGAAATCGGTTGGAAACTTTACTCATGTCAGCACGTTGCAGATGTCGCCACCGGCGCCAACCTTGTGTGAATGCCCTGAAAAGCTAATCATTTGCGTATCACAGCATCGTATTCCTGTCGGTTAAATTTCGCGTCTGTAGCACGTCATCATCGTGGTGTAGCAATTTTAATGGCGAGTAGTGTAAGACAAGTGACTGGAGCAGTAATTGGATGGCTTATTGCGGCTACAACACCACGTTCAAACTCATTTAAGTCCTGACAACGTTATCAAGATTTAAGTGAGTCTGAACTTGGTGTCAGCGCACGAGCGACGGGACACAGCATCTCCGAGATAGAGATGAAGTGGGGATTTTTTCACGAGTGTACCGTGAATGTCATGAATCCGGTAAAACGTCAGATCTCCGACATCGCTGCGGCCAGTTAAAGATCCTGCAAGAATTGGACCAACGAGTACTGAAGAGAATCGTTCAACGTGACTGAAATGCAATCATTCCGCAAATTTCTGCGGATATCAAAGCTGGACCATCAGACGAGTTTACTTGCGCGATCAATTCAACGAAACATTATCTATATGGGCATTCGGAGCCGAATACAGACTCGTGTGCATTTGATGACGCCACGACACAAAGCTTTACGCCTCGCCTTGGCCCGTCAACACCGAAATTGGACTGTTGATGAATGGAAACATGTTGCCTGGTCGGACGAGTCTCGTTTCGCATTATATCGAGCGTTAGGAGACAACCTCATGAATACATGGACCCTGCATATCTATTAAATGTCTGTCCATAATGTTGGAAAGTGATATGAAATGGAACGAGCACATACTGTCAATTGCGGGGAAGGCTTGTGCAACATATTCTTGAATAGTGCTCGATTGTTTGGGATGCCCACCACGTCGGGTTGAAGGAAAACATTGAAGTAATTCAGAGGCGTCCCACCCCCATACTCATCCATGATCACCTGAAAAATTGGAAATTTGTGGTAAGGTCTTTGAAACATGGGACTTAGGGAAAGGCAGGATTCGGTGTGGATGGGACCTTACTCAGTTACCGTTGGTTGCTTAATTTATCTTAATAATGAATACTTTACTTAGAACCAATCGCAAATGAGATTGACAATAACGAACAATTATCAAATTTGACTGTTAAGACACAATGTCTAATAAAAAATTCTTAAGCAAGTTCCTCTCACGGCTGAAGGCCTGATTGACCATAAATTGAAATTATTTGTCGGCCGAAGGCCCTAATAGTAATAACTCCTGAAACTGTTTGATGGCTGAAGGCCTGGATAGCAAATTCTTAAGAACATTTAAACTTCTCCAAGAGATACTAAAATATTTTTTTAAATCATAAATGTTTCACTATTAAGAGAAAATATATATTTAAAAATTCTTAAGACAAATTGTATTCACGGCTAGAGACATTATTTTGGCTGTAGGCCCCAATAGTAATAACTCAAAATTAAAATTAAAAAAAAAAACAATCATCACAATCTGATCAAACCAAGAGAGAAGCAGGCCTCAGATAGTGCTCCAACGATCGACCTGGGAAAGTCGCTCAACTTCGTAACCGATGAGACAGACAGCCAAGAGGTGTATTCACTTAACCAGATGGCAACTCAAACTAGTCACAGTTTAAGCGCAGACCAACACTCTTGCAAAATCTACTTAACGTCTGGTATCCAACACGACGAAGGAATAACCCAACTTACATCTCATGTAAAGTGGAACTGGTGGACAGCACTGCGTCTTCAGAATCCAGCGTTTAGAACATCCAGAAGCAGAAGGAACCACTACAACCAAGGTAGTCAAAAAGAAGAAAATATCTGTACCACAATCAAGGAGGCTGTCGAACTACACGCCTTACCGGACAGCAGCGGCAGGGTGAGGAAAGGTACACTGTCACGAAGATACGCTAACCTCCAGGGCAGGTAACTGAGGCGTTGTTGGCCACCTAACAGAAAAATACCGGTGGTTGAACTTCATCAATAAACACAAGAAATTCAATAATTAATAATAAGAAATGGAGGATGAGTAATTAATTTCGCCAACTCCAAACAATCCGCTCTTTGCTCTTCATCTCAGTGACCCTGCGAGCAGCAATGTGCAAACAGATTGCGTGATCTGAACATAGTGGACTTTTCACTACAGTGTTAATGTTCACTCAACTCAAAGGCCCTGGGTCCAGTGGACAATGAGGTTGTGGCCCTCGCAACTGCAGGCCCTCGATCCAGTAGTGCCTGTGTGCCACCAGCAGTCCTGGCATGCCTTTGCACTGCTGCTCCGTCCCAACCGAACTACCGACACATCAGACGCGGAAAAGACCTGACGTCCTTCCTAAGATAGTACTACAGTACTAGATATCGATAACAGCTGCTGCTGACACTCGCAGACAGACACGCTAGCAAACGTAGTGGCGCCAGTAAACACAAGAACAAATCGAACGACGCTATCCCTATGAGACGATGCCAACCTACCAACGGCACCAACGCGAGCCGCAACACGGCTCCGTCTTATGGGATCAAACTGCTGACGTCATTGGCCCCTAAGCTTACACACTACTTATTTTAACTTAAACTAACTTATGCCAAGGACAACAAACACACACCCATGACCAAGGGAGAACTCGAACCTCCGACGAGGGGAGCAACACGGGCCGTGACAAGACACCCGAGACCGCGCGGCTACACTGCGCGGCATATCTACCTGACATCGCTGAAAGCCCAACAGGATTTTATTAATTCAAATCACCATGAGATCGTGCATTCGTACACTGCTGTCTAATATCAAATTGTGCGTCACAGCCTGATCTGCACTACTGTAGTAGATCATAAACAGTTATCGTTTGCACTCTGAAATTCCACTGAAAGTTTAGATATTTCTTATCCTTTGACAAATTGTCACACTCAGAATATGTTGTCAGTGAATTTGTGTGTCCAAAGAAGCGGTCTTCATCCACGACTGGCAAGTAGCACACTGCAAAGTGATTCAGGAGTCACTTCCCTCCCGACAGCTCACTGTCTGATTGGACCACTGGCTTATCTGGCTCACTGGTTGAACGGGCTCACCACTGCTCACAAGAAGAAGCGCGTCGTGAAGTAACTCAGAAATCACTCTGCTCCCAACGTCACACATGCAGCACATCACAAACAGACTAAGGAGTCACTACAGTGTCTGTCCTCTTGGCTCACTCAATGATTCGGCCAACAGCTCACTTTCTTAACAGTGTGAACCCATCTGAGCTCAGCTCTACCAGATATTACCCTTAATAATAATACAAGTTTATTTTTTATTTGCTTAACCTTATGAGATTGAAGCCTTTAGAACACCTTTAAAATGGGCCATTGCTTCATATGTAATTCCAACATTATTATATAACAGTAAATTAAAAAGATCATAACATACTAAATAGGAATTACCTTCTTTTTCTGCATGCATTAGGATTTTGCATAGTATGCTCTCTTTGTTGCAATTATTGACATTTCCACCGTTTCCTCAGTCTTCCTCAAGATCTTTTTCTCACTGGGTAATAATTCATCATAATTGCGGTATTTTTTCTTTCTTGTGACACAGTCCTTCGAGTTGTCCCTATATTCCTTAACGAGCTTATTTAAGCTTTACAATCCCATTACTTCTCTGATTCATCCTCATGTCACATAGCGCGTACCAGCTAATCTTGTTAGGAATTTTTTGCACCTCCTATGCTTGTGTTCTATGTTCATTTCTGTTATAGTCCATGACTCACTTGCAAGTGTCATTATGATACTGTCGCCTCGTGATATAAAAAGAAAAGGGAGTCAGGTTTGAGGTCATAGATGTATTCGCTTGTCCGACCTGTGTCTTCTCTGCGGTGGAGGATGTGCTCTGGTTCCGACGCTCTACTGTTCTCGAGGATCGTCGATCTGCCGCTAGGTGGCTGTGACGGTCTTGATACTTACTAAATTAACGAACAAGCCCGAAATGAAAATTTACGTAGGCCTCGTGTCGTCGGTTAGCGGCAGAACTCACAAAAAAATAAACTTTAATTCTTGTCAGACCAGATGTGGGGACTGGATCGTATCGAGCTAGAAATTGGTACACAGTAAAAATACTTTAACAATGACTGCGGCTTAATTCCATATTAACATCTGATTATTATCCACTCGAAATCAATGAGTGGGAGCTTGGCTGTTACACTTATAGACACACTTAAGTACAAAGTGAATGACAGTACGGTGTTCAGAAAGTGTTCAGCAAAATTTTCGCTCGTCAGGAACGCGAAACAACCAAGATCAAAGTCTCAAGCTCTCGTTGTAAATCGCGAAGACGAAGCTGGGCTGTCTGCTCAGTGTAGGTCACTGCTAAAAAAGAGTTCTACAAACTGTTTCTTACTTCCACCCTAGTTAAATGAGTCCTCTTTCCACAAACTAACGCACGCTTCTAAACATTCCAACACATTCGCAACTTCCCGTCTTACACGGTGCACTTCCGCCTTGAACCAACTCGCTCGTCAACTTCCTTATTTTGGTTCGTCAAACGTTTACACAGATCTCTTTTTTTTTTTTGTACTGAGCGTAAGCTTCAATACATAGGTATTTTGCGAATAATATCACAACTCAAATTAATAAGACCATTTGTATAACACTTTCTCATTACATGTTACTACTCATAAATCATAACTCAAGCTACTAAAAAAAAGAAAATATGTACAGTGCAGTGTTGCTGCTCCATGTGATATATCGACTTAGTGCAACACTGCCACAAGAATTCCAAAAAGAGTGTTAAAATATTTATTCTCATTGCCCCAATAAGATATATTTAATTTTATTTTGTTCGGGTCTAAGTCATACGCACATCGAAGTCATGTTATCTATCCTGTCGCAAAAAATGAAAAAACTTGCAGATACCATAGCGTTCCGCCGGCAGTCTTCTGTCCCTGCTCAGAACAGGAGGCTAAAAGTGTTTTCGGGGGTCGACCAATGCGGGGCTTGAGTAAGGATCCTTTCTCTTCCCCTTATCGGCGTGTGGATACTGTAATGAATTTATGTATGTCTAGCACGTTGCTGCAACCTCACTTAGACTACGCCTGCTTGTAAGGCACAGCTTCCAGACACCTGCCGCAAACACTCGATGGTATCAAGACAAAACCAAGGTATTACGCACAGGAGCTCTTAGATACCCTTAGAAGAAAGCACTGTTAGTTGAAACAGTGAAAACCCCTTGTCGCTACGTAGAAAACATCTCACACAGCAGGCAATTTATACTGAAACACCAACAAGGCTTTGACGATGAGCTGATAAAAAAAACGTAAATCAACGAACACCATTTATGGAGGTATTTTCGCAACTAAGGAAGTAACCATCCCTAATTCAAAGAACGTGGCTGCTATCCTACTTCGAGTGAGCGTACGAACTTACCAGTCAGGTACACTGACAACTCTAATTTACGTAAATACTCTGTCGGTTGTGCCTACGTACATGTTGAAAATAAAAATAGTTAACTATTCCGTGTATCCGAAGAGGTGTCAATTCCCGCGGCTGAGGTCCTGCCCATTGCCAAAGGACTGAATGACGACATGACCGCCTTGTCATGTTCACCGACTGCTTCTCTGTGGTGAAAGCTGTTACTGTAATTAATAAGAAAACTGGAAATATTAGTTTACATACTAAATAGCTGCTGCTGTACCCAAGTTGTGCGGAATAGGTAATGGGGTCTCATTCGTGTGGACTGAGAACCATGCTAGGATTGTGGGAAACGGAAAACCCAACCAAGTGGCTGTAGAGTCTTGTGCCATAGGAAGCAAAGGAGAAGATGTTCTTATGGGTGGCCGGTATCATCTTTGTACAACACAAATGCACACGTGTATTAATACGGTTCATTTATTTACAAGAAGCAGCTACTTAACTTTAATAGAGTCCATGTGTTGTGGTATAAGCTCATCTGTAATAGTACTCTTGGAGAGAATATCGGTAATCCTGCTGTTATCTGACGCCATGAACTATCGTAGTCTGAGGCATGAGCAGAGCCCGCACTGCAATGAATGGCAGACGCCAAATGGAGTGTGACTTAGTCTGTCAGTGAGTCAGCGACTGAGCCCTCCAGTCAACGGCGGCGCCCTAAACACTTGCTGTCGAGAGGGCATTTGATCCAGTGCCTACTATCCAGCTTCGACCTACATTTTTGCCGACCGGCGTGCTGGCGATAGCTTCTGCCGGTACAGTGGCCAAGGACAACATGACAGCAGGCATTTGAGAGCGATGATTCCCTTAGAAAATCCCATTCCCGTTGTTTATGGTCAGACCGGTAGCAACCGGAATGAGGGTTGGATGGGAGACTGAAGACCTGCACAGAGGCACCTGGTACAGGCGAATCTACCCACGCGCTTGTCACGAGAGAGGCCAGAGACAGACTCCCAAGCAACGCGCCGCCAATGCCCTCCCGGCAGCAAGTATTTAGGGCGCCGCCGCTGACTAGAGGGCTCAGTCACTCACTCACTGACGGACTAACTCACACTCCAGTTTGGCGGCTGCCATTTAAGACCCAAAGGAGCTCTGAACCACAACTTACCTGGCACCAGGGACCAAGAGACGTTTTGTGAGAAACATGGTCAGCTTGAAAGTCAGCCACAGCTGGCAGCAGCAACAACGTTAGAGGATCCACGTTTGTACCATCGCTATATTGCGACTGATGGTACCTCCATGACGTTAGTCACATCTTATTCTGTCGCCCACTATACAGAAAGGAAACTGGCTGGCTGATTACGGAGCTGGACTGCATGTGTCAGCCACTTCCTTCTCATGTGTTAATCTTTTTCTTTATGAGGAATTTAGATAATTATAAATTATTAATGGCCTTTGTTTTAAAAGTTTAATAAAATTATGATTGCTGAGTTTGGGCACGAATCGCTCGGTGCACATATTTTGCCGAGAGCCTATGGTACACGAAGTTCCTTGCCTGCATGTACTTATTCTAATGTTACTGAAAGCGTTTGTTAAAACGAAATCTGAAATTAATGCGTGATAGCTTACTGCTGAGGGAATAGTTAGTATAATTCTCAGTAAACCAGAGTTATATTTGAGAAAATATTAATAAATGAAAATTAGAGATACTGCGTGGTGGTCTGACCGACGGTATGGTAACCAGTCGGAAAACACGACTACTAAGGTGGCGTAGTTTCTCACTGAATCGGTATTCTCACTACCATCTGTTGCCTGCTTCTCACTCCACGATTTACGTCACACATCGGGCCACGAATTATTTATCAATTGAATTATAAAATGAAGCTTGGTGTTAAAACACTACTGGCCATTAAAATTGCTACACCAAGAAGAAATGCAGGTGATGAACGGATATTCATTGGACAAATATATTATACTATAACTGACATGTGGTTACATTTTCACGCAATTTGGGCCCATAGATCCTGAGAAATCAGTACCCAGAACAACCACCTCTGGCCGTAATAACAGCCTTGATACGCCTGAGCTTTGAGTCATACAGAGCTTGGATAGCGTGTACAGGTATAGCTACCCATGCAGGTTCAACACGATACCACAGTTCAGCAAGAGTAGTGACTGGCGTATTGTGACGAGCCAGTTGCTCGGCCACCATTAACCAGACGTTTTCAATTGGTGAGAGCTCTGGAGAATGTGCTGGCCAGGGCAGCAGTCGAACATTTTCTGTATCCAGAAAGGCCCGTACAGGACCTGCAAAACGCAGTCGTGCATTATCCTGCTGAAATGTAGGGTTTCGCAGGGATCGAATAACGGGGAGAGCCACGGGTCATAACACATCTTAAATGTAATGTCCACTGTTCAAAGTGCTGTCAATGACGTTTTTCCATTCGTGCACCCAAGTTCGTCGTTGAGTACACCATCGCAGGCGCTCCTGTCTGTGATGCAGCGTCAAGGGTAACCGCAGCCATGGTCTCCGAGCTGATAGTCCATGTTGCTGCAAACGCCGAACTGTTCTTACAGATGGTTGTTGTCTTGCAAACGTTCCCATCTGTTGACTCATGGATCGAGACGTGGCTGCACGATCCGTTACAGCCATGCGGATAAGATGCCTGTCATCTCGACTGCTAGTTATACGTGGCCGTTGGGATCCAGCTCGGCGTTCTGTATTACTCTCCTGAACCCACCGATTCCATATTCTGCTGACAGTCATTCGATCTCGACCAACGCGAGCAGCAATATCGCGATACGATAAACCGCAATCGCGATAGGGTGCAATCCGATCTTTGTCAAAGTCGGAAACGTGATGGTACGAATTTCTCCTGCTTACACGAGGCATCACAGCAACGTTTCACCAGGCAGCGCCGGTCAACTGCTGTTTGTGTCTCAGAAATCGGTTGGAAACTTTCCTCATGTCAGCACGTTGTAGTTGTCACCACCGGTGACAGCCTCGTGTGAATGCTCTGAAAGCTAATCATTTGTATATCGCAGCATCTTGTTCCTGTCGGTTAAATTTCGCGTCTGTAGCACGTCATGTTTGTGATGTAACAATTTTAATGGCCAGTAGTGGATTTCGGCTCCAAAAGCTAGAAATGTAATATTATGTAACAGTACAGTATTTTCTTCACAAATCTGAGGGCACTATAACGTTCCTTGGTATGCTTCAGAAATTTCTTACACATATGTTTATGTTATTCCATTATGAACGACGTGTTTAGTTCCATGTGCAAGGAAGCCCTGAATGCAGTCACAAATCTGCTTTGATATTTGCTGCAAAGTTGAAGTTATTTTCCTTTGAGAGCTTCATAGCCTTCATAGTCGCTACAAGGCAGTGAGTAAAAAAACGAAATGTCAAGAACTTTACCGGTACGCCCAGACGAGGTTCGGGGATCCAACACAGGCCGGCTCTCTTCGTATTGATAACATCGTTAGGTGTGACAACTGCTTTCTGCTACTTGTAACGTAGCAAATATCACGAACTGCCACCTTGCATCAAAAGCGTAGCTTGCCGTGGAGCCGGGGGCAGAGCAGACGCACGGATGACGCTGTCTACGGGACTTGCAGCGTGCAGTACGTTACGTTTGCTGTCTATGAATCTGAAGCAGTACCATTAAATGTTGGTCTATCACGTTCATACTCAGAGAACCAGATTCTATGGATAACACAACCATACTCCTACAATTTCAAATCGATAACTTCAATCCTTTTGAAGATATAAAATTTTACCTAAAACCCATAATATCCGTGCTGGCATTGTGAAACCGAGTTAGGACCTGTAGTGTATTCGTCTATAGTATCAATTTAAACTACAATCAAGAGAATAGGTACATATAGCCTAATTTTCTGAAAATTTCTTTAGTTTCATTACCAGAGATTTCTGACGTAGTAAAAAGTACCTTGCAAAATTATTATTTCATCATGTTTTTGTTGTGTAAGAATTTTTGAGAGACTGAGAGAGTGATTGGAGGATATACGTAAAGTGAGAATGTGATGTTTTATTAAAACTATGTATGCATGAGAAAGATGTTAGACAATAGGGGAATTTGTGACGTGTGATTTGTGAATGAGCTTGATTTCACAATAGGCGTGGCGTGGCGCGTTAAAATTATTAGTAATTTATTTTGTGGAAGGGAATCGTATTTTGTTTTCACTAAATTTTGTTTTATTTTCGGAAGTGGTTCAAATGGCTCTGAGCACTATAGGACTTAACTGCTGAGGTCATCAGTCCCCTAGAACTTAGAACTACTTAAACCTAACTAACCTAAGGACATCACACACATTCATGCCCGAGGCAGGGTTCGAACCTGCGACCGTACCTGTCGCGCGGTTCCAGACTGTAGCGTCTAGAACTGCCACTCCGGCCGACAGTTTCGGAATTACAAGACTTCTAGTCTAAATTACTTGTGGTACTCTGATTGTCTGACATAAGAAATACTGCGAGTATGGAAGTACTCAAGATAATCTGATCGGTTGCTTAACATACTAGCCATCAGGAATTCACCATTTCCCGCGCGTTTGAGTAGTGCTTTGTGTCTCAGATCTATAAGTCGATATAGTCGTTCGGGAGACGTCTTCTGGTAAATACCTGTGTTAAACCGCAATGATCAAATTTACACCAAAATGAAGAAATTCGAAAATTTGATCGGTTCTCGTGTCTTTGAGAAAAAACGACTACAGTATGAAGTAATTTGTGAAATTTTGAGCTTTGTGAGTGATTTATGTACGAGATTTATCGTGTGAACTTTTCAAGTTGTACATAAACTCCCAGTGGCGTGTTTCGTGCAGATTACGATACATTATGGAGAGTACTTCTTGACATGAAGCCTTCTGAACGACTCGCAAGTGGTCGTGGATCAGTGACTGTTTGGGACGTTTAAGATATTGGATCTGACTAAATGTCTTCTGGCTGCTTTTGTGACAGAGACGGTCGGTAACGTTGCATAATTGGTATCGAAATGTTCAATGTGGACGGATGATACTCATTTTCCTTGTCTTAAAGGCAATAAACAAGCTAAAAGGAAATTTTTAACGTTTTTTTCAAACGACTCATGTAAGAATCCTGAATGCTCTATAGTTTGACTTACTTTCACCTACTGCCTATGGACTGGCGTTATGTGGCCTTTGTGTGATAGGTAATTTTCTCCAACGCTGCTTTTGTCGTCTAAACCAGTACCTACCACCGCAGCGTGAAGAGGCAGACAGCCCCCGCCTACCTAGGAAGGTGGACAGATTGTTTAAAGGACGGAGAGAGATCAACCCGCCCCGCCATCTACTCAAGGTAGATCAAGACGCAGGAACCAACTAGCGTTCCTCGACAGGTCGGTGGGCGCCTCCGCTGCCCCACTGGGTCCTCCGCCGCGGCTCCCGCCACGGACGCTCACCCCGCGGCTCTCACCTTGCCGAGGAAACTCTCGCGAATCCCTACGTTACTCAGCTATGACTCTCTGGCGTACCCTTGTTCTCCTCAGCCCGCAATTCTCGCCTGCAAGAGTATGGACCACTAAACGAGTTTTAACCCATTCTAGTATTATGCAATCTTTTCTAACGTAATCCATTTTCATTTCTGCTTGGAATTACCTCAGCAGGTGGGTTTTCTCCGCAAAATAATCCAAAAACATCACCACGTGACAGGAATACATTACATATTGTTAGATGAATAAAAAAATATAATTTACTAAACCCCGATGTAAGATAAACTGCTTCAACTTTTTTGTCGTAAATTAGTAACCTGACACAGTTCCTGGTTACGCCTCTTTCATTTTTTTTCTGTCCCAAAACATCATTATAAAAATCTTCAAACTTTTTCTACTCACACATCAACATGTTCATAATCCAGTGCGTTGCCGATCACCCACTGCTTGGCAAATTCCGACCATCAAACACTGTCTAAAAGTTATGTGCATGTGAGCTATTTTTTTTTTTTACAGTTTTAAATACAACTAAAGATTTTAATTTAGAAAGACTTGACAACTTTTTAGGACCAGTTTAGAGTGACTACATCTCAGCCGTAATGTTTAAAAGTACAACTGTTTGTAAATATCGTAAAAGAATTGCATGAATGTTTCTCAGTTATGGATTAAATTTTACGTTGGTGACGTTACGTCTTAATTCATTCCAAAATTAGCATTAGCACTTTCAGAAGGATTTAATCTCATTCTTTACAAAAGCACGAAGCGTATCATGTTATATTGCACTGAGTGGTGGCCGCTGTTGTATCAGGCGGTCGACAGAGTATTTACATGGTCGTCACGGGCCAGAGTTTGCCTTCAGTGTTACGGACGGTAGCTAGTCATCTTAAACCGTAATACTTGCGCAACTCGTAGGGATTTTCTATGAGTACTTTCGGCAGAAACCAGTCGTGTTACATAAATATCTGTGAGTAGACGGTAGTGGTTTATTATTCATATTGTTAATGATTTTTGAAAATCCGATGAAGACCCCCCCAAAGCTCATGAGAACAGGAAAGTATTACCACTTTTTTTAAAAAAAAATTAAGGCTAATCGAGTCCTCAAATCTATAGCAATATACACTGAGGAGTCAAAGATACTGGCACACCTCCCTAACATCGTGTAGGGCCTCCGCGAGCAGGCAAAAGTGCCCCAACGCCATGTGGCATGGATTTGACTAATGTCTGAAGTGGTGATGCTCCAGGGCTGTCCATAAGTACGAGTGGGTGGAGATCTCTTCTGAAAAGCACTTTGCAAGGCATTGCAGATAGGCTCAGTAATGTTCGTGCCTGGGGAGTTTGATGGCTAGCGGAAGTGTTTAAACTTAGAAGAGTGTTCATGGAGCCATAATGTAGCTATGCTGGTGATGCGGGGTGTCGCATTGTCCTCGTGGAATTGCCCACGTCCGTCGGAATGCACAATGGACGTGAATGGATGCTCGAGATAAGACAGGATGCTTACGTAAGTATCACCTGTCAGAGTGGTTCCATATCTCTCCAACTGCACATGTCCCATACCATTACAGAGCTTCCAGCAGGATGAACAGTCCCCCGTTGACTCGCACGAGTATTCATGAGGAGGTGTCCACATCCGTACACGTCCATCCGCTCCTACTCGTCTGACCAGATCATATTCCGAGTCATCACAGTTCAATGGTGGTGTTGACGAGCCGGCCACTGTGGCCAAGCGGTTCTAGGCAGACGGCACGGTAGCTCAGCGTGTTGGATCAGAGGGCTAGCAGGCCTCTGTAATAAAACTCTGAGTTAATGAATCAACGATGACCATGAACTAGCATCATGGGACGTCTGCCCCGAACAAACACATTAACGAACAAAATAAGATATAAAGAAAGGACGCTTCAGTCCGGAACCGCGCTGCTGTTACGGACGCAGGCTCGAATCCTGCCTCGGGCATGGATGTGTGTGTAGTCCTTAGGTTAGTTAGGTTTAAGTAGTTATTATGGGACTGATGACGTCAGATGTTAAGTCCCATAGTGCTTAGAGCCATTTATTGGTGTTGACGGGCTCAGGCGAGGCGTAAAGTTTTGTGTTGTGCAGTTATCATGGAGTACATTAGTGCCCTTTCAGCTTTGAAAGCCCATGTGGATGATGTTTCGCCTAATGGGTCACACGCTGGCACTTGTTGATGGCCCAGCATTTAATTTTGCAGCAATCTGAGGAAAGGTTGCTCTACTGTCACGTTGAACGATTCTCTTCAGTCGCCGTTGGTTCCATTCTTGCAGGATCTTTTTCCGGCTGCAGCGATATCTGAGATTTTAAGTTTTACCGGATTCCTGATATTCACGGTACACTCGTGAAGCGTACGGGAAACTCTCCACTGCATCGCTACTTCGGAAATGTTGTGTCCCATCGCTCGTGCGCCGCCTATGACACCACGTTGAGACGTACTTAAATCTTGATGACCTGCGATTGTCGCACCAGTAACCGATCTAACAACTGCGCCAGACACTTGTTACATACTTGTTGTAGACCTCAGCGCCATATTCTGCCTGTTTAGATATCTCTCTATTTGAATACGCATGCCTGTACCAGTTTCTTTGGCGCTTCAGTTTAACTACTACACATGTGTTGGAAGTTCCACGTTGCAAATTTCAATCAAGAGACAGGCTTAGGGTTACCTTAACCACAGAAAATAAAATGGAAATTACTCCCTTAGGTTTGGCGCAGATACCGTTTCCGAACAGGAATAACTAATGGAAACCACGAAGGTTTTTAAAGTGGAGATTCCTGTGCACTGTCAAGTTTTTGCTTGCGTTAGACGTGCTGAACTTTGAGAGCTTACGGTCAAGTACACCGACAGACACCACACTTGCTATGTGGTAGCCTTTAAATCGGCAGCGGTCCGTTAGTATACGTCGGATCTGCGTTCGCCACTTATCAGTGATTGCTGACCGAGCGCCGCCACAAGGCAGGTCTAGTCTAGAGAGACTCCCTAGCACTTGCCCAAGTTGTACAGCCGACTTTGCTAGCGATGCTTCACTGACTGCATACGTTCTCATTTGCCGAGACGACAGTTTAGCATAGCCTTCAGCTACGTCATTTGCTACGACCTATCAAGGCGCCATATTCAGTTACTATTGATATTGATATTGTGAATCTTGTACCGTCAAGAGCGACGTTCATCATTAGTGGATTAAAGTTAAGTATGAAACTAATTCCGTCCGCTTTCTAAATTCTAATTCCTTGTCATGTTCCAGACCTCACGTCAGTATAGTCCTTCCCTCCTCACGCCAGCCTGCGTGAGCTAAAACGCGTGCTTTTCGGCCTCCTCTAGTAACACGGGGTTGGCTCTTCTGCCAACACAACACAATCATCCCTTGCTACGAATTCCTACTCGTTCTTATTAAAATTCCTTGCCTATCAAAAGCGACATTCTATGAATTGACAAATAAATAAGATAATAAGTTTTTTAAATATTTACGTGTTCTTTATCTCGAACAAATGGGAGACTGCAATAAAAGGATTTCATATACAGTCTGACACAGCTCTAAACACTGTTATATACAACGGCAATTTTTTACCACAAAGAAATGAAACTAATGGCTTTAGGGAGTAAAAATCCGTTACATTCAAAATTGATGCTCCGACGTCGTATCCACTTATCGTTAAGTGTTAGACCTCAAATATCATGGGAACAATTTCGGCGCCGATACAGATTCAAAGGTGACGACAAAAATCAATGACAACGTTCTTCTTTTTACATTTTACAACGATTACTGAAGAGTAGGCGGGAGAGGAATCTTTTGGGACCTCGCCAATGGACGCAACTGAGGGACTTCCGCGGTGCGATGAGCGGCGCCGGCCGCCAGAAACAGGTTCACGTTCGCCGTTGGCGTACGCCAGTTATGGTACGCAGTTCCAGGGTTAGTGTTTGCAGCTACAGTTTTAATGGAGCCCAGCCTACGAGACATAGTCTATAAGTGCAGTCGCCTTTAGCCATGATACACTGATCGACGGTGTGGCGCCCAGAACGGACACGATCTTGTCGACACAGTAACGCATGCCACGACAGGCCACTACTTAGTTGCATGTCCAACCAGTACAACTTTAGTTAAGTATTGCGGCGCAATAAAGTGTGTATGTGTGTGTCACTAATTTGTGTGTACTGTCACATCTCGGAGCACGTAAACCTAATACGACTGTGCGAAACTTGCTACTTGGATGACCCGTACACATCACAGCCAAATAAAATCTTCAAACAAAACAACTTCTCAGTTTTACAGTACAGAGTGGAACATGGACAATTACCAAAAAAGCATCTTCAAGAGTGGAGTCTACTGAAATGAGATTTCCCAGGGATGTTAATGGATACTTCAGCATGCAGATGGTAAGTAAACAAAGAGGACACTACAAGAATTAATAATACTATGTAAGGCAAGCCCTTAGGGTCAAATTACACAAATAGCACAGGATGCTAAACTAAATATACTTGTGAACATATGTAGCCTATTCCGTTCGAATAAACCCAGTGGAGTCTCCGAGCTAAACAGCCTGATCTGACGAATGAATACACACTAGGAGTTTCATACCGTCATTTCGCCAGACACAGATGAGAATTTGTGATTAAACACAGGACAACGGCGCGCTGACTGTGCTCATTAACTGCACACCTGAAGTTCCGTACAACTGGCCCACCAGTGCTTCCTCCGGCAGGATCCATGACGGCTGTCTGTGAAACCAGCAACTATGCCGACGTCGTGTTTCTGCGAACAGGCCTTTGTCTCGACACATTTGCTCTTATCATTAAGTAGTAGTCCATCTTACTCGCCAGGTTAGCCAAGAGCGCTAATGCGCTGCTTCCTGGACTTGGGTAGACGCACTGGCCCCGGATCAAATCCACCCGGGGATTTAACAGCGAGGGGCAGTGTACTGGCCAGCCTGGATGCGGCTCTTAGGCGGTTTTCCACATCCCACTGGGTGAATACCGGGCTGGTCCTCACGTCCCGCCTCAGTTACACGATTCGCAGATATTTCAAACACGTTCGCACTATTTTATGATTTACACTAGACGCAGACGGCTGTGGTACAGTGCTTCAGTCCCAGGAGGTGCGCGAAGGGCATCCGGCCACCCCTCCAAACTAGCCTTGACAATTCTATTGTAACCGCGGCGACACTGTGACAACTGTGGGACACAGGCGTCAGCGACAGCCAGATTAAGTCGTAGTCCGTCTTAGCACAACAGGATGCATCAGAAATAATTAGAAGAAAATAAAACAGAAAATTAAGTAAAATATTGTAAGTTAAAAAACAATAAAATTTCAGTTAGAAAAATAATTCCTAATAATGAAGATATGAACAAAACAAGACAAGTTCACACAATATTTCACCAGTTAAGGTACTAGGTGAGACAGGAATCAAAATCAAAAAATAATTTGTATGAGAATTCCAAGATTTCTTTAAATATTTGAGTATTTCCAGAGTTAATCTGGAGAAAATGATAGTACAATATAGGATTTATGGGCAGGCTAGACTGAAACTTTGTCTGTTTACTCCAAATTAGTTTCGTCAGTATCTCTCAATCATCAGTGTAGTTTCTTTCAGTCTTCCATTGCTTTTTTTCCGTTACACTACGGAAGTTATTTGCAGCTCGCTTGCATACCGCTACAGTTGTGATGTGGAACAAACACAACATAAAATTATAAAAGGAATCCCACTGACAACTGCGAACTGTCGCCAAAACCAGTTTGGGCAGAACAAACAAAGTGTTTCTCATCAATCTCTACCCAATAAGTCTTATACTGTATTTCTGTAAATGTGACGCATTCAGAAGAAGAAGTGTGTGATTGGAAACGAAAAAAAATGGATATGATATTGTAAAAACTAAGCTGAATACAGCGTATCAACTCAGTGAAGGGAAGAAGAATGGGACGCTCCACCAGATGATAATATT
This sequence comes from Schistocerca gregaria, assembly GCF_023897955.1. Taxonomy (NCBI): domain Eukaryota; kingdom Metazoa; phylum Arthropoda; class Insecta; order Orthoptera; family Acrididae; genus Schistocerca; species Schistocerca gregaria. The sequence goes on along the minus strand of NC_064922.1, from coordinate 90,775,869 downwards.
TCGATAAAACGCTGAAGGAGGCCAGTCTATAGAAAAGTGAATCACGAAATAATTTTCACGATGTTAACGAAAGGACACACTCAAAACTGGAACAATGGTATAATTAGTACATTCCATTTGACATACCGGAACTGTGACCGTATCAGTTTTTTCTCTAAATGTGCAATGTGCCCACTAAAATGATCGGCCCCACATGCAAACAAAACATAGGTTTTTAATCACATAACAAATGTGCGGTCTTCCGAAACGGATATATCACAATGAACAAGCAGCAAGCTCTGATCATTTCTCAAAAAGGATCCCCTTTTCCGAAAATGGATAGGTTTGGTGCTGTTAGACGCTGAAGTATGAGAAAGGTAACATCAGTGTGTGTTTGGTTGAGTAGGCAACTTACTATCATTACAACGTGTCATAAAACATAATCATCTCCCCCCCCCCCCTCCATGAACCATGGATATAGCCGTTGGTGGGGAGACTTGCGTTACTCAGCGATAGAGATAACCGTACCGGGGTGCAACCACTATAGAGGGGTATCTGTTGAGAGGCCAGACAAAGTTGTGGCTCGTGAAGAGGGGCAGCTGCCCATTCAGTAGTTTCAGGAGCAACATTCTTGATGATTGACTGATCTGGCCTTGTAACATCAACGAAAACAGCCTTGCTGTACTTCTACTGCAAATGGCTGAAAGCAAGGGGAAACTACATCCATAATTTTTCCCGAAGGCATGCAGCTCTATTGTTCCTCTTGGGAAAAATACACCGGGGGTAAAATAGTCCCCCATTCGGATCTCTGGGCAGGGACTACTCAGTGGCACGTCGTTATCAGGAGAAACAAAAGTGGCATTCTACTAATCGGGGAGTGGATTGTCACGTCCCTTAATTGGGCAAGAAGATTAGAAAATTTAAAAAGGGAAATGGATAGGATAGTTATAGTGGGAATTAGTTAAGTTCGGTGGCCGGAGGAACAAGACTTTTGCTCAGATGCATACAGGGTTATAAATACAAAATGAAACAGGTGTAATGCAGGAATAGGTTTAATTATGAATAAAAAGAAATAGGAAAGCGAATAAGCTACTATGAACAGCGTAGTGAGCGCGTATTGTAGCCACGATAGACACACAGCCCATACTGACGGCAGCAGTACAAGTTTGTATGCTAACTAGCTCCGCTGATGAGGAGAGGATTGAGTAAATTTACGATGAGATAAAAGAAATTATTCTGATGGTTAAGGGAGACAAAAATTTAATATTCATGGGTGACTGGAATAGTAGGAAAAAGTAGAGAAGGAGAAGTAGTAGGTGAATATGGACTGGGGGAAAGCAATGAAAGCGGAAACCGCCTGGCAGAATTTTCCACAGAGTGTCATTTAATCAAAGCTAACACTTGGTTTAAGAATCGTGTAAGAAAGTTTGGTACGTGGAAGATATCTGGACACGCTGGAAGATTTCATATTTAATACATAATGGTAAGCCACAGATTTCGGGACCAGGTTTTAAATTTTAAGTCATTACCAGGGACAGATGTGGACTTTGACCGCAATTTATTGGTTATGAAATGCAGGCAAAAACTGAAGAAACAGCAAAAATTCAGGATAACAAGATGGGACCTGGATAAACTGAAAGGACCAGAGGTTGAAGAGAGTTTCAGAGGGATTATTAGGCAACGATTGACAAGAACAGGGGAAAGATATACAGTAAAAGAAGAATGAATAGCTTCGAGGGATGAAATAATGAAGGCAGCAGAGAATAAAGTAGATAAAAAGACGAGGGCTATTGTAAATCCTTGGGTAACACAAGAGCTGTTGAATTTACTAGATATATAAAGACAATATAGAAAGTCAATAAATGAAGCAGGCGAAAGACTATAGAAACGCCTAAAAAATGAGATCGACAGGAAGTGCAAAATGGATAAGTAGGGATGGATAGAGGGCAAATGTAAGGATGTAGAGGCTTATCTCACTAGTGGCAAGATAGATGCTGCCTACACTAAAATTAAAGAGACCTTGGGAGAAACTTACGAGTATCAAGAGCTCAGATGGAAAACCAGACCCAAGGAAAGAAGGGAAAGCAGAAAGGTGGAAGAAGTACATAGTGTCTCCACAAGGGAGACGTACTTGAGGCCAATGTTATGGAAGTGGAAGAGGACGTAGATGAAAATGAGAAGGGAGATAAGATACTGCGCGAAGAATTTGACAAAGCACTGAAAGACGCAATTAGAAACAAGGCCTCAGGAGTATAAAACATTCCGTTAGAGGCAGCCATGACAAAACTCTTCCATATGTTGAGCAAGATTTATGAAACAGGCGAAATATCCTCCGACTTCAAAAAGAATATAATAATTCCAATTGCAAAGAAAACAGGTGCTGCCAGGACGTAAAATTACTGAACTATCAGTTTAATAAGTCACGGTTGCTAAACACTAATACGAATCCTTTACAGAAGAATGGAGAAACTGGTAGAAGCCAAACTCGGGGAAGACCAGATGGATTCCGGAGAAATGTAGGAACAGGGGAAGATAGGTTAAGGAAAGGGAAACCTACATTTATAGCATTTGTAGAGTTAAAGAAACCTTTTGGCAGTGTTGACTGGTGTACCCTTTTTGAAATATAAAGGTGGCAGGAGTAAAATAGAGGGAGTGAAAAGCTATTTACAATTTGTACAGAAACCGGATGGCGGTTATAAGAGTCAAGGGGCAAGAAATGGACGCAGTGTACAGAAGGGAGTGAGGCAGGGTTGTGGCCTGTCCCCGATGTTATTCAATCTGTATATTGAAGAAGCAATGAAGGAAACACAAGAAAAAATTAGAGAAGGAATAACAGTCCAGGGAGAACAAATAAAAACTCTGAGGTTTGCCGATGACTTTAATTCTGTCAGAGACAGCAGAGGACTTTGAAGACCAGTTAAACGGAACGGACAGTGTCTTGAAATAAGAATATAAGATGAACATCAATAAAAGCAAAACGAGGGTAATGGAATGTAGTGGAATTAAATGAGGTGACGCTGAGTGAATTACATTAGGAAATGAGACACTTAAATAAGTAGATGAGGTTCACTATTTGGGAAGCAAGATAACTGATGATGTTCGAATCAGGGAGGATACAATGTCAAGAAAAGCGTTTTTGAAGAAGAGAAACTTGTTGACTTGTAGTATAGATTTAAGTTTCAGGAAATCTTTTCCGAAAGTATTTGTCTCTAGTGTAGCATTGTATGGAAGTGAGACGATAAACAGTTTGGGCAAAAAGAGAATAGAAGCTTTCGAAATGAGGTGCAACAGAAGAATGATGAAGATTAGATGGGTGTATCACGTAACTAATGAGGAGGCACTGAATGGAATTGAGGAGAAATTAGTGTAAAACCTGACTACAGGAAAGGATCGGTTGATAGGACACATTCTGAGGCATCAAGGGATCACCAACGCAATACTGGAGGGAAGCGGTGAGTGGAGGGGGGGGGGGGGGGGGTGGTAGGAATCGTAGACCAAGAGATGAATATACTAAACAAATTCGGAAGGATGTAGGTTGCAGATGGAAAGTTTTGCACTGGGCAGATTAGCACGGAGAGCTGTACCAAACTAGTGTTTGGACTTAAGACCACAACAACAACATAGAACAAAGGAACAGAATACTGAGGGTGAATTCTCACTTTTTCTGGTATTCACAGTTTTTGAAAAATATTTTCACTCAACGTCAAATCTGTTCTAAAAATGTGTAGATTCAACCAGTGTACTTCATAATATGCAAGTCAACGCTGCAAGCCACACAAGACTTTATCAGCGTGGCAACAAATTTAATAGCGACTCAGGAGTCACGCAAGGAGCTAGATATTACCAAGTACATTCTTAACAGTCCTGGAAAAAGTTTATGGCGCTGTAATATGGAAAAGCAAAGAAAGAAGATAATGATGATGACTTACGGCTGAGGGCGTTCAACAGAGAGGTCCTTAGCGTCCTTGCATTAGTGATGTATAAGCGAGCATGATAAAAATCTTTGAAAAAAGGTCAATAAAGCTGGAAAACAAATTCCAATCCCCAGCAAGAAATGCAAGGCAACCCCAGAACTTGAGATTCAGAAAAGCCCACACTAAAGTCCCAAAAAGACACAGCACAATAATTACATAAAATGTTGGATAAAATACTCATGAAGACGTAGGTTAAAAGAGACAGATAACTGCGACTGTCACTGCCTGTAAATAATGAGTGACCCATCCACTCTGTGGAACATACACTACTGGCCAGTAAAATTGTTACACCACGAAGATGACGTGCAACAGACGCGAAATGTAACCGACATGAAGAAGATGATGAGAAATGCAAATGATTAGCTTTTCAGAGCATTCACACAAGGTTGGCGCCGATGGCGACACCTACAATGTGCTGACATGAGGAACGTTTCCAACCGATTTCTCATACACAGAGAGCATTTGACCGGCGTTACCTTGTGAAACGTTGTTGTGATGCCTCGTGTAAGGAGGAGAAGGTCGGATTGTAGCCTATTGCGGTTGCGGTTTATCGTATCGTGATATTGGTGCTCGCGTGGTCGAGAACCAATGACTGTTAGCAGAATATGGAATCGGTTGGTTCAGGAGGGTAATATGGAACGCCGTGCTGGATTCCAACTGCGTCATACCTCTAGCGGTCGAGATGACAGGCATCTTATCCGCATGGCTGTAACGAATCGTGCAACCACGTCTCGATCCCTGAGTCAACAGATGGTGACGTTTGCAAGACAACAACCATCTGCACGAAGAGTTCGGCGACGTTTGCAGTTGCATGGACTGTCAGCTCGGACACCATGGCTGCGGTTACCCTTGACGCTGCATCACACACAGGAGCGCCTACGATGGTGTACTCAACAACGAACCTGGGTGCACAAATGGCAAAACGTCATTTTTTTCGGATGAATGCAGGTTCTGCTTGCAGCATCATGATGGTCGCATCCGTGTTTGGCGACATCGCAGTGAAGGCAATTTAAAAGAGTGCTTTCGTCATCGCCATACTGGCATATCACCCGGCGTGATGGTATGAGGTGCCGTTGGTTACACGTCTCGTTCACCTCTTTTTCGCATTGACGGCACTTTGAACAGTGGACGTTACATTTCAGATGTGTTACGACATGTGGCTCTACACCTTCATTCGATTCCAGTGAAACCCTGGATTTCAGCAGTATAATTCACGACCGCACGTTGCAGGTCCTGTACGGACCTTTCTGGGAACAGAAAATGTTCGACTGCTGCCCTGGCCAGCACATTCTCCAGATCTCTCATCAATTGAAAACGTCTGGTCAATGGTATCCGAGCAACTGGCTCATCACAATACGCCAGTCACTACACTTGATGAACTGTGGTATCGTTTTGAAGCTGCATGGGCAGCTGTACCTGTACACGCCATCCAAGCTCTGTATGACTCAATGCCCAGGCGTATCAAGGCCGCTATTACGGCCAGAGGTGGTTCTTCTGTTTACTGATTTCGCAGGATCTATGCACCCAAATTGCGTGAAAATGTAATCACATGTCAGCTCTAGTACAATATATGTGGCCAATTAATACCCTTTTATCATCTGCGTTTCTTCTTGGTGTAGCAATTTTAACGGCCAGTAATGTAGAAATCTAACACCCAGTACTTTGCGAAGAATTCCGGACGCCACATAGAATCTTAAAACACTAACAACACTCGCCTCATTTTTAATTAAAATAGAGATCATATTCTGTGGGAGACCAGAACAAGCCTCAGTTCGTCGTATAAAACACACTCAATTAAAGTATGTCGTATTGAGAGCTGGATACCTGTTCGGTGACATACTAGGGACACCTCTCGATGTAAGAGGAAGGCTTGTCAGTGGCCAATGTCCCACTCTAAGCCACGTAAGGGTTACTTCCTCAGACCGTCGCGGTCGGAAAGTTTTACGGAACACAGTTTATCATTCCTCGCTTGTAGCCACTGAGCCTCGCACCAACAAGTCGCCTTCCTGCTCAGACATGAGGTGTCAGCCTGCAGGTATACTGAACAGCGAGCAGGAGGCAGCAGACAGAAAGCCTGCTTGGCAGCGGCTCCAGCGAGTTCGCTTCCCCGATTCCTGTGAGCCTTGGAACCCAGCAGAAAATGATTTCCTTATCTTGCCTTTCCTAGAGAAGGAGAACGCCCTGCATTTCTCGCACCATCCAGTCTGCTGGTTACATCTGTCCAATAGCGAGAAGGGCACTTCGAGAAGCTGAGCAAATGACGAATTTCTTGTCATGACGCTCTCTCATCCACTCCACTGCCCCCAGAATAGCACACAGTTCCACGTAATAAACTGAAAACTGTTCTTGAAGCCCTATCCTGAAGCCAAAGTCGGGGAACGCGACGGAGCAAACGGGAATTTCTAAAGGGCCAAACTGCTGAGCTCATAGGTCCCTAGAATTACAAGCTACTTAAACTAACTTCAACTAACTTACGGTACGAACAACACACACACACATACCCAAGGCAGGACTGGAACCTCAGGCGGGAGGAGCCGCGCATTCCGTGACATGGCGCTTCAAACCGCGTGGCCACTCCGCGCGGCCGGTCTGATTCGACCGACACCTATAAACAGTAATAAAATCTGAGTGTTGACGTAAAAATCTCGTTAAATTTAATTGTAAACTATAAGTCTAGGGCCGGCCGCAGTGGCCGAGCGGTTCTAGGCGCTACAGTCTGAAACCCCGCGACCGCTACGGTCGCAGGTTCGAATCCTGCCTCGGGCATTGATGTCTTTAATGTCATTAGGTTAGTTAGGTTTAAGTAGTTCTAAGTTCTAGGGGACTTACGACCTTAGAAGTCCCATAGTGATCAGAGCCATTTTATAAGTCTGGGGTACAATGCTTCCTGTAAGCAGTCAGCTCTAAAAGTAATCTGGGCCTCCGTAGTAGCCAAGGAGATGACCTACTCCACACCTGGCTTTGGACCTAAATGCGCCACACCTGTAATAATCCGAAGCTCTGCCTAAAATGGATCATAGATGGCATCGTTGCCTGTGGCCGATGACTGAACAGGCCTTCGTGTGGTAGTAGGAACGGACAAATCCCTAATGTTTGGTGTGACACGGGAAAAAGATGTCGTATAGACAGTTGAGGTTCACCAGCCTCAACACACAACCTAGCAACAGGACTCGTTCGATAGACCCCTGTTGACAGCCTGACACCATCATGGTGAACCGCATCCAGCGTTTTTTCTGAACCTTAAACCTGACTCGTCAAGACCTGTGACTGACGCATTTAAGGATGTTTAAGACGTTCAGGCAACTCCGTTTCTGTTCACTAAGGTGTGGCAGCCATGTTACCTGCTCATAAAAATGTCTAGATACTTCATCTTCTCCCTAAAAGCGGAAAACGTATACCCTAGTTTTAAAATGGATAAATTAAAAAGAGAGTGGGTTGCACAATGGCCTTATAAAGTTGCAGTAGACCTCCACGCAACCCTTCACTGATAGAGCTGTGACAATATGTTATGGCTCCAGGTAGAATCGTAGGCCGATAACGTATTCCTTATTAAGGAAATCTTCTCGAATTACTGTTTCGAGCAGGGTCGGATTATCGAGTGTGAAGTGATACCTCCTGATCCCACTCTGGGTGAGGCTTGTTAGGGGCCTGGTTTCGAGCACCCACACTGCGCCTAGATTGACCATACGCTCCAGTGTCTTTCTTACGAACCTTGTCATGCTAATGCTATGATAATTACCAAGATCTATCTGACCCTTCCCTAGTTTTAAAATTGGGATTAAAATAGATTCTTTACACGAGTTGGGGAAGTCTGCTGTCATCCAAATTTCATTGAAGAGCTAAAGGAGGACTTCTTTTGATCTTGCGTCCAACTTTTCAACATGCTGTACATTGTCAGGTCGTTTCCATGTTACATATCTGAAGCTACTGACAGTGCATAATTCAACTGCTACAGAGAGAAAGGCTAGTTGTATTCTTCCATGCTGGTGGAACGAAAATCAAAATCAGACTTCTGGTATCGACGGAAAGTAAGATTCTGGCTTCAATTGGCCTTAAGCCAATGAGTCAGCCAGTGTCTGAGATATGTCTCTTGGCGATGTTAGGAGAGACTCCTGTATTGGTACAGTGGCTATTGGCGGTTTTGAGCCGCGCCTTGAGATCCTCCTGATGGCTTCCCATACATTACATGCGAATGCGGAGCTATTAATGGAGTTAATGAACTCTTGAGATGATCTCTGTTTACTGTCTGGAATTACTATCCTTGACTTTGCACACGCCATTAGAAAGGTTGTAAGATTCACTCTGTTGGGTATCGATTGAAAATTCAGATATTTGCCCTCATTATCCTGATTACAAAGCGATACTGATCATTCCATCAAGGGACAGATAGTCTCCTAAGTGTTCCCATTGACTTTGGGATGGATGCATCAGTGTTGTGGTGAATCGCGTATGTTATCCACTCAGTCGTGGATGCCATCACACCGCTGCAAAACAGCTAACTGCCTGTAAAGCATCGAGTGAGCCTTTTTGAACAACCATTTGGGTGGATGACTTTTGAGATCTGTTCCATTGGGCAGATGGGGAGTTGACGCTACTGTAAAGATTATCGTTCACTGCCTATTGAGCAGTGGCTGCAAGGGCACGTGAGCAAAAGAAGACAAAGCAGTGCTGAAATTCGTAGCTTGACCCTTGGTCAGTATGACATCTGTAGTGCACATCAGATCCTCAAGTATCCGACCGTTGTGGCAAGTGATATGAGAACACCTTAGTGCACTGTGTGAATTGAAGTCCCCTAAAAGGAGAAAGGGACAGGGTATTTCATCAGGATGATGAGTGAGGGTCCCACAGTCAAGAGGCTCATCGGGGATCAGGTACACACTGTGACAGCAAAATGGGCAACTATTCGAACAGCAGCTGCTTGTGGTGTTGTGGTTAATTGAAAAAGTTTGGTGGGAGAAATGCCCTAGATGGACACTGCTTCTCCAACTTTCACCTTGTCAACAGCAATGTCGTCGTTTCAGTAGCGGAGTTATCGTGGAAGTACAGGCATTCTAGTCTATTTAAAATAAGTTTCTTGAAACCCAGAGAGAAAAGGGTCTGTACAAGGAGCCTGAGTCCCACCAGATGAGTCATGAATCCATTCATATTCCACTGGAGTTTGGGAGCCATTAAATCAGAACGGTCTTCATCTACCACTGTCCTTCCACTGGGTTTTTAGGCGCTTGTAGACTGATGTGGGGTGGAGGGGTGGCCTGGTTCTGGTCATGAGGCTTCAAAATCCATACTGTCCTCATCATAACTGAGACGTGCCAGAATGACGTCTGGGACAGCTTTCGACCCATGTGCTGAGACCCTCTCCTTGCTCCCATTTCCAGCAAGGATGAGGTGAAGGGGGCGGCGAGAGGAACTGTTCCTTGAAGAAAGGGGACGTTCAGAGGCTCCCTGCTTTTGGTGTGCCTTGATGCTCACTACGAAAGCATTTCTTACCTCTTCTGTTGTAGCTGCCTGTATCACAATGTATTTACTTACTTTTCTTTGACATGTACAGATGCAAGTAAAGGTGCTGTCGAAGCATCGGCCTTAGGAACAGGTTTTTGCACCGTAGAAGCATAAGAAGATGTTTCCACATATACATTGTATTCGGCGTATTTGGTACATTCCGTTTCCTTCTTTACCGATCTGAGACAATCTTTAATTCTCTTTATTTGTCTATAAATAGTCTCTACGTCGTGTTTGCACAATACGCCGCCGAATCTGTCCGTCACGCCAGAAAGGCCGTACCGACATTGTTTTTCCCTATGTGTCAGTTCGCCGAGTATTTGATTCTGTAGAGTACTAATTGTTGTTCCAAACGCTTTCCAGATGTTGCATCTCGTGTCTGAGGTGCTGTGGCTCATATATTCGTCTTGCTCGCATTACGAGCATATTAAATGTTGTGTATGAGGCGGAACTATGGACCCCATGGGAAAAAGGGTGACCCGGCTGAGTCACGCAATTTGACTCTCAGTCTGATCACGAGGGGTGCTCATTAATTGCACGCGTTGATCATGTAGGCTGGCGTGAGGACCAATGAACTATACTTGACGGGATGTATCTGGAACATCTTAGGTAATAAGAAAGCTAGTAGACAGGAATACAATTAATACTTAGCTTTAATTCAGCATGAGCGGTGAACGTCGATCTTGACTTTATACAATAATATTTACAAGTGCAGTTATGGACTAAACTGCGAATACTTCATTACAATTCTGATTGCTTCACACATGTCAATTGTGTAAGCATAAACTGTATGTGGCGCCTGGATACGTCGAGCCGGCCGCGGTGGTCTCGCGGTTCTAGGCGCGCAGTCCGCAACCGTGCGACTGCTGCGGTCGCAGGTTCGAATCCTGCCTTGGGCATGGATGTGTGTGATGTCCTTAGGTCAGTTAGGTTTAAGTAGTTCTAAATTCTAGGGGACTGATGACCACAGCAGTTGAGTCCCATAGTGCTCAGAGCCATTTGAACCATTCGAACCTGGCTAGGTCGTAGCTACTGACTCAGCTGAAGGCTATACTAATTAGCGTCTCTGCAAATGAGATCTCTGAAGCTATAACAAGTGAACCATTCCTATTAAAGTCGGCCGTAGAACTGGCTAGTGAGGTAGCTTGTCTCGTAAAACCAGCCGAGTGGCGTCGCTCGGCCGATGTGTACTGACGAACCGCGGCCGATTTGAAGCCTACAACCTAGCAAGTGTGATTCCTTGCGGTGACACCACATTAATAATGCTTGTTTTGTGGTTCGCGTGACGATCTGATAGTTTTTGAAGGTATCGGTCCGTGTGTGTCGGTTTTCAGTAGACGCTTTGTCCATCTCTCGTCACCAGCACATCTAGAAGGGATAGCTGTTGGTACTTTTCTACCTCTATGGAAAATTATACGTTGGCGTAGAGACTATTGAAGTATCTTAGGAAGTCATCGAGCTCTTCCTCTCAATGGCTCCAAAAAAGGAAGGTGTGGTCGACGTATCTTTACCACATCTTAGGTTCAGAAGGTGCCAAGTCTAGCGCCTGCAAACAGAAAACTCCTTCCAAAAATTCTTTCTCTCTCCATAACCACCTCCGGTGTGTCATCTTTGATTTCGAAGACCGGGGTTCACTTCATGGGACTCTTGATATAATACATTTTTTTGAACATGCGCCAAGGGGTTGTTTCACTTTCGGTGACCTTCACATAGCCAGAAACTTTTCAGATTCATTAGTGCTTTCACAAAGCTTTCTCCATCACAAATTTTTTTGGGAGGTGTTTCTTTTATTCCACTCCCTGGCAACCAAAGTGGGCAATCAACTTCAGAGTTGTCGTCTTCAGACAAACCATTGATGTCTGACTTTTCGTTCACAATATTCAGCATTTTACTTTCGGACAAAGTAAGTTTACAAACTGGCATCTGAGAAGCAAAAGCAATAATACTGCACATGGAGCCGGCAGAAGTGGCCGAGCGGTTCTAGGCGCTACAGTCTGGAACCGGGCGACCGCTACGGTCGCAGATTCGAATCCTGCCTCGGGCATGGATGTGTGTGATGTCCTTAGCTTAGTTAGGTTTAAGTAGTTCTAAGTTCTAGGGGACTGATGAGCTCAGAAGTTAAGTCCCATAGTGCTCAGAGCCATTTTTTGCACTTGGAACAAATACTTTTTAAGTGAATTTTAGTTAATATTTCTTAGCTTACAATTAATACACGCACGATCGTGCTGCTGACTCATAAAATCAAAAGAAAATACTAACTCCACAATTAGTATCATAACTGGAAAAGAAATACAAGTATAGGCGCAGAGTTGTAATAATTATATCTATTTTGGTAAGGAAACATTAATGTTGTAGTTTATTTAAACAGTATAGTGAAAAATAACGAAGTACTTCGCCTTGCTGTTGGGACAGCCGTTGCCGACCTGCTGAATTTTCATTGTAGAGCAGTCCACCGCCAGCAAGTGGATCCGTAATGTAGCGTCGTGACTCATGCAAGCGCGCCCTTACGCTTGATCGTGTGTGTGTGTGTGTGTGTGTGTGTGTGTGTGTGTGTGTGTGTGTGTGTGGAGGGGCGGGGCAGGGAGTAAATATTTTTGGTATGAAGTATTTTTATTTGGAAAAAGAATGGCGACTTACCAGTACCCGCGAAAAAAGTTCCGCTTCCAACCCTCTTAACAAACTGCGTAGTACGGACGTCTAAATATGGCAATTTTCTTGAGAGGAACCCATCTGAGTGCATTCTGTATTTTTCCTTTCCTTGAAAGAGAGAGGAGGGTGGGGGGAGAGACATGGAAACCCTTCACCCCCGGGTAGGGACCTCCTTGGACTGAAGCGAGTCTGTATCAGCCAAAGAAATGAAAACAAGCCAAGAAAATAAATTTACAAACAGACCTGCTCTTGAGTAAGAACAAGAGTCCTGCACAAGAACATGATCGTTACAGAGCATCCTTTGCCGGCGGAGGTGACATGATTAACAATCACATCGCACCTTTTGTAATGTCCAGGGGACATCGCGGTGAATTCAATGAAACTATTATCTTTGAGTAAAAGTGCCATTTCGATTCGTGTCATTGCATATTTATTTCAACTATAGTGTACTATACCGTAACAGTTTAAGAACCTTCAACATCGTAGCGCGTCAGCAATCGTTGGTTGATATATTAAAAAACTAAAAACCCGTCTCGATTGCGAGAAAAGCACCCACCTAGTGTATAATGTTAACAAAGGTCTCTGCGTAGATGGTGGAGCGTATACCATTAAGTTAAGTAGTGGTTTTGACTTTGTACATATATACTGTTTGTGTTTTCCTTTTCTTTTTCGTTTATAAGTGTATAGCTATGGTGTTCTTTTAATCATTGACAAAGGTCTTCTTAGGCACTTGTGGGTTTTATTGTTGTTCTGGAGAAGGTGTAGTTACCTACTCCGAAACCTGGGTTAATATTATACACTAGGTGGGTGCTTTTCTCGCAATCTAGGCGGGTTTTTAGTTTTTTAATACTGTAACAATTCTTTCTATGCATGGTCTAAGTTTCGTGAGGCTATGTTACCTGCCAGTTAAACATCACGTGAAAGTTACTTCCATCGTTAATTTTTGCACAGCAGTCACTATGCACGACAGTTAAATATTCTTTGTGCAGTACTCTTAATGAATACACGAATGGATATGAAGAGGTCGTTGCAGTCAGGAGTTTATGATGAGTGGTATAGCTGGATGCTTTACGTACACCAGCTCAACTGTCAGCTCAACTGTCAGCTCAACTGCCGCAGTCGTAACGAAGGCGAGCCAGTGATTACATATAAAGCCATTGCCCTTCGCAACTAATAGAGACGGCTAACACTGGTCGTCAAAACATTGAGAACCAGGCTGCAATCGTCACTACAGTACAAACCAGCGCAAGAAGGAAGCTTTTTATCTCCGTACTACGTGCACACGCCATACGGGTGGTGATCCCTAAAGTCAAAACAGAGGTGAAAAACGTGGGACACCGTTGACATTTAGGTTGGCACGGCCTAAACAGGACTTAAAGACGGGCTGTTTATCTCGGTCGGGAGCGATCGGGCGTTTGCTGACGTGCCGGCGGGCCGCCATCGTCGAGGCGAGGCCAGCGTCGCGTGCCGCCAGCCCATCATGTTGTCAGCAGAGGCGGAGGGGGTGGGTGGTGTCAGCGGGGGCGGCGGGGGTGGACCAAACGTCGGCCCTGCTGCGGCTCGACGGGTCGCGTGGCTCGTTCGGTGCCACTCCGCCGTCAGGCGTGACGTTGAAAACAGCGGCCTCGATTGGAATCTTCCCTTGACCTCGTCTATGGAGCGAGACCGAATAGTCTCTATCGAAATGGCGATAAATGTGCAACCAGGGTGTAGGTAATTCTTTCTTCATTTAGTGGGGGGGGGGGGGGGGGGTGTCAGTTCTCATCAAATATAAGATGTTCATACCCCCAGTCTTGTTAACCATGCAATGAAACACACAGTGTACAGGGACCTCACAACACGGCCGTTAAAATGAGATACACAAGAGGATTAATAATACAGAAATCTATCAAACTGACTTCTCACAATGGCCGGTTATCTACGCCACAATTAAGGTACCTGAGAAATCTCATACCTATGGTGCTGTTTAAAACAATTATAATCTATCTACAACTAAATGGATTCTCTGCAAATGTGTACCGTTACTGTGTGTAATTACAGAAACTACATTTTCAGCAAGCATTCGTAAGGAAATTGAAGTGTATGAAGCAGCTGGACCGCTCACAAAATAGCTGTAATTGGTGGACGTAAATGTTGCGCTTTCTGATCAAGTCCTCAGTCTGGGGAGTTGTCTGCTGAAACTCCCCAGGCTAGTCGGCCGTGTGGAAGCCTCTTCACGTCTACGTAGTCACCGCATCTGAACGTGCTTGCTGCAGTTAAGCCTTGACAGCCGTCTACAAACTCTGCCTTATGTACTTCCCGCACTAACCAAGGCGGGACCACATGTTCTTCTGGGGACATCCATTAATTAGAATTTTCTTTTCTCCAGAATTTAGAATTAAGTAGTCAGTAATATACAAGTACGTTATTTAATGGTATGGTACTGTGACGAAGAAAGTTAAGTAATATTCGGGAGCACTGAAAATGTTTTGTTCTGTGGTACATAAACTTTTACTGTTTCTCCGGAATGTTAGCATACTTTCAACTACAATATCATAAATATTTGCCTTCACACTTGTAGAAACAAGATTTTGCATTGCGTCTAACAACGCTCTTGTCGACGAGACTCAAAGCTCAGACCTTCTTGCTTTTCTATCACACTTCAGGCGCGATGTACAAGGGGAGACCAAAAAGTGTGAGGACGTTCCTGCAGCTTATGTGCAACGTAGCGCGACACAGACGCGGGTATACAGAGTGAATCACCTAAAACTTACACCGCAGATATTGCGGAAATGGAAAGTCCTACTCATGTGTGAATGGATTGTTCTCAGGGGTTCGTATTGTTAACCAATAAACACGTTATAATACTAAATAGAAAGTGTATATTTTCTGCAAACATCCTTTTTTTAAATGGAACAATCTACATCTATATCTACATGGATACTCTACAAATCACATTTAAGTGCCTGGCAGAGGGTTCATCCAACCACCTTCACAATTCTCTGTCATTCCAATGTTGTAAAGCGCGGAAGAAACGAACACCTCTCTCTTTCGGTACGAGTTCTGATTTCCCTTACTTTATCATGGTGATCCTTTATCCCTATGTAGGTCGCTGTCAACAAAATATTTTAGCATTCGGAGGAGAAAGTTTGTGATTGGAATTTCCGCCGCATCGAAATCGCCTTTGTTTTAATCATGTCCACCCAAATCATGCAACATTTCACTGACAATTTCGCGATAATAGGAAACGTCTTGCCTTTCTTTCAACTTTTTCGAAGAACTTCGTTAATCCTATTTGGTCAGGATTCCACACATCGTAGCAGTATTCTAAAAGAGAATGGACAGGCTTAGTGTAGGCAGTCTTGTTAGTATATCTCTTACATTTTCTTAGTGTGCTCCCAATGAAACGAAGTTTTGTTTCGCCTTCCCCACAATATTTTTTGTGTGTCCCTTCCAATTTAATTTGTTCGTATTTGTAATTCCTAGGTATTTGATTGAATTTACGGCCTTTAGATTTGACTGATTTATCGTGTAACCGAAGTTTAACGGATTCCTTTCAGCACTCATGTGTATGACCTCAAACTTTTCGTTACTTAGGGTCAACTGCCAATTTTAGCACCAGACAGATATCTTTTATAAATCGTTTTGCAATTTGTTTCCATCTTCTGATGACTTCTTTAGTCGATAAACAACAGCATCGTCTGCATACAAACTAAGACGGCTGCTCAGACTGTCTCCGAAATCGTTTATATAGATAAGGAACAGCAAAGGGCCATTAACGCTACCTTGGGGTACTCCAGAAATCACTTCTGTTTTGTTCGATGACCTTCCGTCAATTACTACGAACTGTGACGTCTCTGACAGGTAGTTACAAATCCAGTCACATAGCTGAGATGTTATTCCATAAGCACGCAATTTCGTTACAAGCCGCTTGTTTGGTACAGTGTCGAAAGCCTTCCGGAAATCAAGAAATATAGAATCAATCTGAAACCCCTCGTCAATTATGTGCTTTATTATTTCAAATGGAGTAAGATGGTCCAAAAACAAAGAAAAAAATTCAAATAGTAATCATCAGAAGTTTTAAGAAACAGGGTGTATCTAAAATTGGACCACACAAAATATTCAGTACTCAAACATTAGGAATAAGGTTGGCTATTCGTTATCACAGATGGGATTAGGGAAAAGCACAACTTCTGCCATTCAAATGCCAAAGTAAGTTAACACGGAACAGTAGTAGCGTCAGTAATGTATAGAAAACATTTGAACAAATGAATTCACTTTTACACTTAAGAGTGGTGTAGTTTATCGGACGTCCGTACCCCAGTATCCTGACACCCAATAAGCTCCCACTAGGCGAATAATACAGTATACTATAGCTCCATTTCAAACAAGCCAAAATGAGTTGACTCGGACCCAAGGTAATATGCAGGCAGCAAATCATTTTGTAAGTGCAACTCACTGGAAGGTAGGCGCAGAAATGGGCCGAAACATGAGAAAATTACTCTCTAATTTTTTTTAGTCATTCATAATTTCTACATGTGTCAGTTACTGTAAAAGAAAGAATTTTCATCAGGTTACCTCTAAAATGATTATTAGTATTTCGTTTTAAACTTCGTAAAATTTCCGTTATTTTTTGAACGAGTCAATTTGCGTGCTGTGTAACTCAAGAGAATTATATCGGATTACAGTGAACTACTATTCATTTTGTACCTCAATATTGTTGACGATGTTATACATCAATAACATCACTATAATTAACAACGTTTTTTGAAATCTTTCCCAAATATTAAGCATAAATAGTACATTCATAAACATTAAACTTAAACAAGGTTGAATCTCTTTCCATTACACATTGATTTTAGTTCCAAGTTTTATGGAGCGCCTTTTCTAAAACGAGGAAAAAATAAGTATATAGTAATTAATAGACTGTAGTGAGCTCCTTTCCGCCACAGCAGGTGAAGAGACATTCCAGCGTTGTGTTGCGTAATGCGACATGGCGCAGCCAGCAGGATCTGCCACTGTTTCTACTAGCTTTTATTAATTTCTACAGCTCTCCGCATTGAGGCTACAATAAAAATGTTTACTGATATTGTTTTATATCGAATGTTGAACAATATGGCATAATTTTTATTCCATTGAAAAATATTTTAGAAAAAAGAAGAAAAATGTCGCATCAATTGACTCTCAAACTATGCAATATTACCTTCGCAGCTGAATATAACTTCACAACCCGAGATCGCTAAAAATCATTTTATTGGATAACCAGTTCCGACAGATATACGATACAGTCATCTTCGGAACTTATGCTTTAAAATTATTGGAACATATTGTCCATCAGTGTTGCAAGGCGTTTCAAGTTGTAGCCTGTATACATTTCCCACATTCGTAAACGTAACTACAAATCGTCATGTCAAATGAAGAATTGCTATGTACAAAGACAAACTTAACTGTATTGCGCTGATTATAAGTGTTCATCTTTGTGCATAGTAATTTTACATTTCACATGCTAATTTTTTTGTGATCTTCGTGGTAGTGGGAGGTGTATATACAGTGTGAAATGACTTGCAACAGTGACGGAAAGTATGTGGCAATGTTTTAAATCATGAGGTCGGTTGATGACAGCATAGCTCTGTTGAAATTGATCTAATAAAGTGCTTTTTTAGCGACCTTTCTCGTGAAATTTTCTTCAGTTAGCAGGGATTACAGACCGCGCACGCACTACCTCTGTTAGGAACGCACTGAAGAGCCAAAGAAACTCGTACACCTCCCTAATATCGTGTAGAGCCCCTGCGAGTACGCAGAAGTGTCGTATCAGGACGTGCATAAACCCCAATAACGTCAGAAATAGTGCTTAATGGAATTGACGCCATGAATCCTGCAGGGCTGTCTATAGATTCGTAAGAATACGAGTGGATGGAGATGTCTTCTCAACAGTACGCTGCAAGGCATCCCAGATATGCTCAATAATGTTCTTAATCTGGTGGCCAGTGAAAGATTTTAAACTCAGGAGAGAGTTACTGGAAGCGTGTCGGAATGCACAGTGGACAGCTGATCAGCAGGATGCTTCCGTACGTGTCAGTCGTATCTAGACGTATATCACGCCAACTACACACAAGCCGTTGTCACAGTCAATAAAATTCTTCTGGGTTTGGGGCCGCATTGTCAACGGTAAAATTCTAACGTTTCGGTGACTGTTGCAAGGCGCCTTCCTCAGGGTGTATTGCTAACTGCTGAATGAGCACTAGTTTGGAATACTTATACACTATGGAGGAGTGCTGTCATTGGTTGTGAGGGTATGGAAAAAGGGTATTAGGAGTTCATTTTATTGGTCTTTGCATTGCGTGTTGTCGCTGGCGGAAATGGGAGTTTTCCATTGGAGTTTCCTTTACTGCTTGCCATTGGTGGAAATCGACGAATAGCAGACTGAGCGGCGACTATAGCGTAGCGTTGTTTACTAACTGCGTAGCATCGACTAGGCGGCGTCAGGGCTCTGTGTACCGTCCACCGCTGTGGCGTACCACGCGCCTGTTGCTCTGCGAGAGCTGCCCTTCCGCAAAACTGTCACACCTGGCAGCCAAGACGCTGGAAGTCGGTACCCGTCTTGTCTATTCATATTATCGGGTCGCTTGTCTATTTCTGTAGTCTCTCTAATCTTCCTCCTCAAACTAAACGGCTGTTTCGTCAGTACGCGGGCACCTAGAAATTCGATCATCATCCCGCACTGTTCCTGATGTTCTGCCACCTCTGATTTGTTGTATTGTTTAAGGCTGATACATCTCTCGTGTTCAGTTAACCTTGTGCGTATTGGACGCCCAGTGTCACCTACATACACGGCAATGCGGCCTCAAACCCAGAAGAATTATTTCCCGACAGCCTCCACCAGCTTGAACAGGCCCCTGCTGACATGCAGGGTGGCTGTCTCCATATCCGTACACGCCCATCCGCTCGATACAATTTGAAACGTGACTTGTCCGACCAGGCAACATGTCAAATGTCGGTGTTGACGGGCCCAGACGGGGCGTAAAGCTTTATTCTGTGCAGTTATCAAGCGTACACGAGTGGGCTTTAGGCTCCGATGGCCCACACCGATGATATTTCGTTGAATGGTTCACTCGCTGACACTTGTTGATGGCACAGCACTGAAATCTGCAGAAACTTGCGGAACGGTTGCACTTCTGTCACACTGAACGATTCTCTTCAGACGTCGTTGGTCCCGTTCTTGTAGAATCTTTTTCCAGCCGCAGCAATGTCGGAGATTTGATTTTTTACCGATTTCCTGATATTCACGGTACATTCGTGACATGGTCTTACGGGAAAATCCCAACTTCATCGCTGCCTCGGAGACGCTGTGTCCCATCGCTCACGCGCCGGCTCTAACACGACGTTCAAACTCGCTTAAATCTTGATAATCTGCCGTTGTATCAGTAGTAGCGCATCTTACCACTGCACCAGACGTTTGTTGCCTTATGTAGGCGTTGCCGACCACAAAGCTGTATTCTATCTGTTTACATATCTCTGTATTTGAATACGCTTGCGATTCAGTGTATATAGTGCGAAGAAAAACAGCAACACTTGGACGTCGGCGTGCGATACCTCCTACAGATTCAAGTCAAAAGTTTATCTAGCATAGAACGGGTGCATTTTGAAAAAAAAGAACAGCTGGCAACACTGTCACATCGTGGGTCGCATCGGTACGTACAGAGTAACATGCATCACCCCTTCTCTACATTACCAGCCATCATGGCTCACGGAGTAGGTGAGCAAGTATACCGGCCACGCCTTCACGGGGTTCACCTTGCAGACACCTCGTTCTGTGTCGCAATGTGGTGTCTTGGAAGAGCATCGCCCGGTGTGCGGATCGGCGGTAGGTATCTGGTTCTTAGTGTGAGAAGTGCTGGCCCTAACTACCCACACAACGCCTCATCAGATACCTCCTCACGTGCTGCGCATTCCGGAGTTGGGATACTTTCCACAAGCGAAGAGAGCTCCGTAAACTAGATTTGTCGGTGCACAAACCACCTCTTGTTTGCTGACGGCGAGAAAAATGTCCTTGATTTTTGGGCGCTTTCCTAATGCAAGCCATTGTCTAGATGCCAGCAGTCTCAAATACATAAAGTTTTTCTCCAATTTTCTGTGTAGTCGCTTTCTTAACCCATCCCAGATTTGGAGTGTTAATGCAGTGAGGAGTTGATCCGTACCTTCTCCACTCTTAGAACCAGCTACTGTTTTGCGATTCCCACGACCGGGTTCCTGGGTTCGATTCCCGGCGGGGTCAGGGATTTTCTCTGCCTTGTGATGACTGGGTGTTGTGTGATGTCCTTAGGTTAGTTAGGTTTAAGAAGTTCTAAGTGCTAGGGGACTGATGACCATAGATGTTAAGTCCGATAGTGCTCAGAGCCATTTTTTTTTTTTTTTTGTTTTGCCATCAGAGTCTTCATATCCGAAAAATTATGCGTCGATTGTGTCACCGTGTCTGGTGACTTGCAGCTCCCTCCTGCAGGCGACGTCAGTGTTCTACTATTCTCGGTGATTTGGTTAAAGCAAGAAAAGAAAACTAAAAACCATTGATTTTCTCTGCACCTCTACTCCACATTCCCTCTGCTTTCCTTGGTTCCTGGTGTGAGGCCACATGACATGGTAGAGAAGCGGGGACCGCTGCGCACTTTGCCCCCATTCCTACCTTAGGGCGCCATGGAGCTTTCTTTGGGGAAAATATGTAAATTTCTGGGGTGTAAAGGCATCACCGCTTAGGATAGGGAAAGTTTGTTTTTGCTGTATTCGGAACATGCGTTAGAGCCAGATGGGGGCTGGATTGCACTAAGTGACGGATACCAGCAGTTGCGAAGCAAATAGAGGCCACGGAGGCGTAGAACTGCCGGAGAGGGCGCACACCGCCGTTTCCATGGCCTAAGACAGAAGAGGACCATGACTAACCTATGTTACGCCATAGGTGCCATTTTCTAACATCCATTCAAGTGTGGCAGCTTTCCTGGAAGACGGGGCTTATCACACCACCAGGCTACACGCAGCAACAGATGCGCCAGCGTCCCAGTCCACGCCTGGTCGTTGGTTCGACTCTCTGAGGCCGACGAGGGGTCCACAACCAGCCAGAGCGGGCCACTCTTCGGCTAGCTACCGCGGGCAGTTGTCTCGGCTCCCGACACACGCCGGCTCCCGACACACTTCCGAGGTGAAGGCCTCAGATTAGGACGCTAGTTCGCGGGTGGTCGTTGCCACCATGTTCTCAGCTACGCCAGCGAGGAAGAAACTCAGCGGGGCCGACCTACAGCCGAGCAGCGCAGATTCAATGCGGATGGTGGTCGCTGAGTCAGCTGCTGGCGCAGCCATCCTGATGTAAACGGAACTCTGCAGCTGGTGTACAAGGCCAGCACAACATAGCATTACATTGTACAGACCGCTGGGGTGCTTCCTCAGCATTGTGGGGCCCTGTGACGCAGACCGAGGAGAATGGAGCACTGTAGTGGAAGCAAATCATTTGGAAAGTTCTTACCTACTTTTAATACGGCACCTCCTGGCACCCACCCACTACATTTGCTGTCTTCCCACTACATTTGGTCATCCTGATACGTTCGGTGGCGGAAGTCGCCACAACAGGGGCATCAAAATCACATCAACCGTGGAACTATGGTTAAAATCCTCATCAGGTTCTTTTTTTTTATTTCTCAGATATCCGTTACGCAGGTCTCGTCTGTTAAAAGCAGGAAACGATTTTGTCACGTGACTGTGAGATCCATTAAGCTGCATTCATGTGTTTACTAACCACGCAGTACATAACCAAAACTGTTCGTATCGAGTTCATGCCATCTGATAACCAAGCTCCTGCTGCCGCTCATGCATATGCTGCATGGTACCCTCAGAGGAACCATCCCAGGGAGCAGCACCTTCAGGAGACCGGTAACCTTCACCGACAAGTAATTGACAGAGGTGGACGTGATTCTTGAAATAGTTCACCGATCAGCTCGGAGAAGTACTCGTGATATTGCAAGGCAGTTTTTTTTAACTATTGAAGGACGAAGAACTATACATATCATAACATTTTAACTCAACGCCAGCAGCCATTATTGGTCGGAACAGACTACACATGTCAGCCGTGAACGTGGATTTCAGGCACGCCTTGGTATAAACCGGTGGGCTGGAATCGTGTGAGGAGTGCTTTTTGGCCCTTATCCATTGCCGAAAGAATTGAATGCGCCTCTACAGCTCTTGGGTATACTTTGCGTGACGCATTAGAAAACGTTTCACCAAGCGTTCGGAGACAGCTCTGGTTTCAGTATGATGATGCATCGCCACACTTTGGAATAAATGTGTGTAACGATTGAAATAAAACTGTTCCAGGGAAATGGATTGGTCATGGTGGTCCAATGTTCTGGCCTCCACGTTCATGTGAGCTTGACCCACTAGATTTTTTATTTGTGGGAGCACTTGAAGGAGCAGTTTCATATTACTCTACCCACGCATGCCGTTTCAGCAATAGTGGATACACATGTGCTGCATGGGATCCATCGAACTATGATCCAACGAGTGATGAAGTGTTTGAAACTGCAAGTTGGACGCTTTGAACATCTTTTCTGATGTGAAAGCTGCTAGTACGTCTACGTTCTGGCTCTATGAAGACAAGCCTGAACATTAAACTCAAAGGGTGGAATTACTGTACGTAGCGTAATGTGTAATCTTGTGTAGCCTACCTATTGTGTGCCCACTCAGAATGTAACTGATGATATCGATGCATCAACACCGGAAAAAGTAGGAGTCGTGTGCTGAAAATTCCCACTTTAGCAATGCGCGCTGAACAACGTGCCCCGAAAGCTTTGTGGCTGCATCAGCAACGTGCTCTGTCGTTAAATCCGTCTCATATCTGTGCCCATCCCGTTTTACAGTGCGGACAGGCCTCCAACCACCTTGATCTGGATGAGGCACGGACCTCCAGCACCTTGTGGCATGCTGGTGGTCGGCCACTTTCGCACACATGCTGACGACAGCACCGCCCCAATAGCCGACCAGCTTCATCGGTTGGGAAATGCTCGCTCTCAGACAAGTTGCCACAACCACCTGCCCTTTGTCACGGTCGCCTCTGTTTGTGGACTTCCCAATACACGACCCGCGTCGTCGCTAGAACGTTTTCCATCCGCCTGTGCTCTGCTCTTAAATTCCACTTACCCCGCCACGTGCTCGCCCCGTCTCCTTGCAGCGTTCATCCTGGCCGTTTGCTGTGGCACCTGAGCCGTGCTGGCCCCTACTTATGCGTTGGTTTAATAAGCCTTGACTGTTACTCTGCATTTGGTTTCCCACTGCCACTGCGGTTATTCCGTGGTTCTTTCTACGTGTAGCAGCAGCGATGTGTATCGATATTCGCATCTTGTACTTATGCAGACCGACCCCCGGAAACTTCCGAGTGCCGCTGACTGTACTGCCTTTTCTTATTGGTGTTTGATTGTGCATTTTAATGGTTCATAGCAGATGGTTTGAATTTGTATGCTTTCAGTTTGTTTTTAAATAATGGGTCCTCAGCCGTTTTAAAACTGATAGTTCCTTACTTGTCAAGTCTTGCATTGTTTGGGCCTTTAGCTTCATTTTATATATATATATATATATATATATATATATATATATATATATATATATATATATATATATATATATACTTTGGGCCATCTCCCTTTTGAAAATTCATTGTAATTGTGTTTATCAATCATGGGGTTTCAGCCGTCTTAAAATTAAAATTCCTTACTGGGTAAGTCCTACATTGTTGGGCCTTCAGCCTTATTTACAATTTTTTTTTCCTGGATAAAGCTTTTTTTGCCATCTGCCTTTTGAAAATTTGTTGTAGTTATCTTTTTCAATCACGGGCCTTCAGCCGTCTTAAAAGTTAAATTCCTCACTGGTTAAATTATAAATTATTTGGGTCTTCAGACCCATTAAAAAAAGTTATTTAAGGATAAATCTTTGAGCTTTCTGCCTTGTAAAAATGTATTGTAGTCCTGTTTTGAATCATGGGCCTTCAGCCATTTTAAAAGTAAAATTCCTTACTGTTAAGTCTTAGATTGTTTCGCCTTTCAGCGTCTTTTTGTAAAATTATTTAAGGATAAAGCTTTGGGTCTTCAGCCTTTGAACATTTTTTGTAGTTGTGTTTTTAAATCGTGGGCCTACAGCCGTTTTAAAATTAAAATTCCTTACTTGTCGAGTCTTAGATTGTTTGGGCCTCATTTGAAATATTATTTGAGGATAAAACCCTGCACTTTCTGCCTTTTGAAAATTTGTAGTAGTTTTTTTTTTTTTTAATCGTGGGCCTTAAGCCGTTTTAAATATTGAAGAGGTTGTGCCCTCAAGCCATAAGATTGCGACACATTCAGTTGATAGTTAAGGTCCGAAATTTGCGCTGTAATATTTGGGCAACTAAATAAAGTTATATGTGTTCGAGTGTAACTGACAGCCGCTCATTTTTGGCCCCTTTCCACAGTTTCAACTACCTGTTCTGTCCTGCGGATTTAACCAGGCGTTTCAGCACCAATGTTTTGGCTCGCCGATGTGTTTACTGTGCGGCTGTATTGCATGTACTTCCCATTTACGTTGTATGGTGTGACTGCAGATATTTGATCGATTGCAGAGTTCGTTCTTCAGGAAGCATATGTAACTTCATACCAGAGATTCACTTTAATATCATATAGCTTGAAATGTTAGAAACAGACTGAAGAATTGATGTATCGGCAAATTCTGCAGTCCAGCACAATAGTTAGAAAGATGTACGTGCCGCAGTGCTACCGCAGCGCTTACTTGCTTAGGATAACAGCAGGTTTACGACTGCAGACAGACAAGCGTGGAATGGAAACAACAATAAGAAATCAAAGAGAAAGATACCTTGGGTAGCACCGTGCTTCGACGCGAGTCTAGACGCAAAGATATCAGGTGACTACTGGCGCCCCCCAAAGGGCGAACTCGATGCGAGGAGAGGGACACGTAAGGGCGCAACTGCGGAAGCGATACTGCATTTCCCTCGCTGAGTGTCGTGTTGGGTACGTGTCAAGGAGCTGGAATATCAGCGGGAAGCTGCTGAGTGAAATTCTAGAAAGATCTCACGTGCAGTTTACTGGATTGGAGTGTGCTTATCGTAGACGGCAGACAAATAAAACAACTTGCTACTTTATCCATTTTGGTTGGAGAACACCGCAGCTGTTTTCGTAAAATACGCTGTAGGAAATACTGCAACCAGCCACAACATTTTTTGAAATGATATTACTGTACCATATGGGCTCAGTCGTGTAATTAGTAGTGTTAAAATCGTTAAAGGAAAAAAACTTGTGGCTCGTTTAAGTATTTCCTACAGTGTAATGAACACTGTAGTTCCCTAGCGCGCTCTCGTGCTCTCAGGGGTTCGACCTCCAGCTATCTCATCCGCCTCTGTACTGCAGTGCTTTTCTTGAAGCTGCTACGAATAAAGTCGCCTGATCTGCAAAGCAGAAACAAGGTGAACAACGTAACATACGTGGCGCCTGTGCGTCAGTGGTGACGTTGCCGTGGTGTCGCTTTAGCTGACATCCAGCATCACGCTGTAGGGAAGCCATGAGGGCAGATGGTACCCACGGAAAGTTTACGAGCTGTAACTGAGCAAAAAGTACTCATCCACGAAAGAAATGGTTTATAAGACGCTTGTTCGCCTTATTCTTGAGTATTGTTGATCTATCTGTGATCCCTGTCAGGTAGGTTTGATACAGACGATAGAGAAGATCCAACGAACAGCGGCGCGTTTCGTCACGGGATCGTATAGCTGGCGAGAGAGCGTTACGTTTATGCTAAACAAACTCCATTGGCAGATGTTACAAGACAAGCGTTGTGCATCACGGAGAGATTTAATATTGAAATTTCGGAACAGCACTTTTCAGGGACATCTCGCGTATTGACGACAAGGAGAAAATTCGAAAAATTAGAGCCAGTACAGAGGTTTACCGACAATTATTCTTCGCTCATACTATTAGCGAGTGGAACAGGGTTCGAGGGATCAGATAGTGGCACCGAAAGTACCCTCCACCGTACACCATCAGGTGGCTTGCGGAGTACGATGTAGATGTAGATGTACATGTCTTCGATTCAGAAGCCCAGTTTACACAAGCGAACGAGAATTTATTCTGGTGTAAACGATGGGCGAGCGCGAGCGAACTGCATCTTGTAGCATTCAGGGCGCATTTGCTATTCCTTCCTCATGTTCCGCTGGTTGTCGGTCTACTAGCGAACCGTCAAAGGAAGCTCGCATCCTTCGCTTAGATGATAGCAGTGCAGAAGTCTGCTACCTTGACTACTTTTGTTGGTGACAGGAGATGCGCGAGTGATGCATTGGTGTCAAAAGAATGTAATTTCTCTGACCGATACAGAAATCACAAGTGCTTCTGGGACGCAAGAGGTCCTCATCACGAATGCCGAAGGAAAAGGAATTTGATTGGTAGAAAATTGCTGAAGCAGTCAGATGTCCGCCTGGGGACGTGAGAAAGTAAATTCATTCCGTGCTTATATCAGATGGAAACAGAGAGAATAAGCACAAGCTTAGTACTTCCTTTTATTAAAAAGAAAAAGCTCAGTAACATCTCTTAAAAGTATTCAAGCGTGGATTTATGCTGATTTGAAACATCTGATGATTCTTATAGCTGACACTCATGTTAGCTGTAATTACATGACACATACATCACTGTTATGCTAGAAGTTTGTTTATGATGAATGAAATTTGTACACCCACGATCACACTGTCTGTCCTCTAACAAACTACACTGGGTGTAATTGGCATAACAGCAGATATTTACGTTGGGACTGAGGACGGTTTACTGAACAACGTTATGTCAACGTTGACATCATTTGCATTTATAGCTGGCAGGAGGAGTCTGTTTTTAGGTTGGTTAGTACCTCCAAGTACAAGTAACAAGAGCAAGCCATTGTTGCTTATTTTCCCTTCGCAGCAGGTCAGATGTTGAAGTGTAGACAAATGGACACAAAACGATTAGACCATGTGCCAGGTGTAGCCCACTTACAGGTGCAGGTATGACCATTCAGATAACATCGTGACGCCTTTGCAGGAAGACAGTTAGACGAGACAAGAAACACATACTACTATATCTGCAGTTATACCTAATACACTCCGTATATTAGATTCTATCAAGCAGCCTAAGCGACAGGTTGTACATACGAGGGCTATTCAGGAAACAAGAAACGATCGGTCGCGAAATGTAAACCAGAGTGAAAATTCGATGAAGCTTTGCACAGATGTGTTGGGCAGTGTCTTTAGTACTGTCACGTTACTCTTCTCAGTTCTGAATGCACAGTGAGCGCGTAAAGGGGCCTAGAAAACACTGTCTCCCGCCTGGTATGGGTGTATGCCGAGAGATTACTCCTGATTATGCGCAAATCCCACATAACGTAACTGTGATCCGTTTCCTTCTTCATGACGGTTCTCGTCCGCACATTTCAGGGGCGATGTGTATGCTCCTGCTGCGCTTTCATTGGGAAGTGTTTGATCACCCACAACACGGGCCGGACTTGGCTGACTCTAATTTTCATCTCTTCTCAAATGAACCGCTGGACACGAAGACAACATTTTCGCGCCGACAATGAGCTGCTGTTCACTGTAGAAAATTATCGCAAAACAAAGGCGGCTGCCTTTTATGACGAGGGTATTAGAATCTTGATACAACGCTACGTCAGATGCCTAAGACAGAGGAACAACTAAGTAGAGAAGTTGCTGGAAGGTGCAGCTAACTGTTGCAAATAAAACAGTTTTGA
The DNA here is from genome assembly GCF_023897955.1 of Schistocerca gregaria. Classification (NCBI taxonomy): domain Eukaryota; kingdom Metazoa; phylum Arthropoda; class Insecta; order Orthoptera; family Acrididae; genus Schistocerca; species Schistocerca gregaria. The sequence goes on along the minus strand of NC_064922.1, from coordinate 90,748,009 downwards.
TTTTCACGCTGCTTTCCATTTCGCTACCGATGGTTTCTTACTTTCCGAATAACCATTGTGTATTTGACATTTTATTAATCATATTATTTAAGTTATGTTATTTGTACATACTTCAATACTTGCTACCGCCATTAGCCGAAGTGTTAAATGTTTCTTCAGGCTGTTTTGGCAGTCGGTAATTAGTGTTCTGCTTCACATTTCCTTGTCAAATCTAATCAAAACCCAGTGAAAACCGACAAATGAAGTATGTTTGGAATAATGCTGAGGAAAGCTGCAGCTGTAATTCAATATTATGTGCACTAATTTCACGAATTTCACACTTTCCTACAAATTCAGACACTGTATTCCTCTGTTTCTATGCCATTTCAATTGCTTCGTCAAAACTGGTGCACTTACTAGCCAAAATAGTGCCTCTCCGATTAGAAAAGATTTGAACCGAGGCTGCACAAGGCGAGCGAGGGGAAAATGGTCAATTCTCAGGGATGTGACAGGAACGACCGTTCGAAGGAACAAACTCCTAAATTAATACCTTAAGAGCAATGAGCACTTCTTCATCTTTGATACTGTGAAATAAATCTCTTCTCCTGCAATGTATGTCCATATATCGTGCGGTGTTGATATGGACCAGTATAGGAGAAATTGTCCAGTAATCGTGGGCACTAAAGTGGTATGAGCTATGAGCGCCTTTTAATCTTCGCCACTGTGAAATGGATCTCTTGTGCTGAACGGCTGTTCACCGGTCTTAACGTACGTATTTTACAGACCAGGTCTACTACAAAAATGTTATCTTGTTTTGGTCCTGCAGCTGTAGTCAACCATGTGACGATCTCGCCAATCCTCGACTGGCTTGAAGTCAAACCTCCTGCTCTACCAGCGGGTGCTGCCTGCAGAGAGACTGACACAGCACCGACATCGACCAGTTCCACAGCGGAGTTCCGCGAGTGCGTTAGCAGCCTTATTCGTAGTTCCTCTGCACTGTGATTGCTTCCGACGCCTGGCCTCTTGGCTACTGGAATCCTGGAATGCAAGTAGACTTGCGGCACGTAATTTAAATAAACGCCGGTGTCACTCACGTTACCACCCGACTACGATATTATCGCACTTGACCTTCTGTGGCCGTTATTGGGAAGAGGGTGTGACGTCACAATAAACGAGTACAGGGGTGACTGCGGAAAACTCATCGTATAGTGGATGATTTCAAGACAATTGTCCATATCCTATCAAGAGGTTCGGCGTGTACTCGTGAAATATCGCGCTAAGAACTCACGAAAAGCCGACTGAAGCGCCCTCGCATCCAGGTGTAATAATGTTGCGGTCGACTTATACGTGTACTTCTGATAATTTCTGCTTTCTGTCTAAGTATGCACCTTTTACTCGGCACCCACATCTCGTGGATCCGGCAGTCCATTCTACCTCCTCGCAAAATACAGAAAGCAAAGGGCTTGAAGTAGAAGAGATTTGTTTCACAGTATCGAAGATGTAGAAATGCTCATACCCCTTAAGGAATGCATTTGTGGTCTCTTGTTTAATAGACATTTTTGCTTCGAACGAACTTCTTGTCACATCCCTAAATATTGACCAATCCTCCTGGGACACCCTGTATAGTGTTGTATTCGGTGTGGCTGATTATTAGCAGCAAAAAACTATAACGTAACATTTGTATTACATGTGAACATTTTAATACAAACACGCATACATAAATAAGAAGACAATTAATATTTTTAAAGAGTAAGTGCTAGTTTCACAAAGGAAGCATACATGAATAAGAAGACAATTAATATTTTTAAAGAGTAAGTGCTAGTTTCACAAAGGAAATATTTTTGCATGGTATCGAATAGTTAAATGTGGAAACTACACCCAAATTTAATTTATAAGAAAATTTCCTTTAGCTGTTAACATACCTAGTGTAATTATGCGCTAAATGCAAAACAGTTGACAGTTTATAAGAGTCAAGTAACTTCACCAAAATTATATTTCCACTGTATCCAATAGTTTTTTTCCATAATTAAACCACAGGGTAAATTAACCACTTGTATACAGATGGCAACACATGGATCTTATGATATAGCCTTTTAGAACACTTTTTATTCCTCACACCAAAGCATTTAACCGCAATGGGCTGGTTACTTTTCAAACCTTGAAATATTCTTGTTGAAGGTTATATTAGTTTTGTACATAAAACAGGCGCTATTAAATTTCAAACCATACCCTGCTATTGTTCACAAAATAGCTTTCTCCTGGATGGTTGTGAAACAGAAATTTTCTTAAAAAAAATTAAATGGCGCTGAGCACTATGGGACTTAACTTCTGAGGTCATCAGTCCCCTAGAACTTAGAACTACTTAAACCTAACTAACCTAAGGAAATTACACACATCCATGCCCGAGGCAGGATTCGAACCTGCGACCGTAGCGGTCGCGCGCTTCCAGATTGAAGCGCCTAGAACCTCTCGGCCACTCCGGCCGGCTTTTCTTTCTCGTCTTTCCGTATTTTTCTTACGTTTTTTCCGCAACTAGTGCCAAATTTGTATGTCAAGTGATATCTGTCTTCAGGTAGGTGACAAGTAATCTTCGAATGATTTAAAATGTCTTCTTGTAGAAACTAAAATTATCAAATAACGGAAAAAATAAGAAATAATAATTACATTAACATAAAATATTTCTGTAAGTTTTGCTGGTTCTTCCAGATTCTTGTAATACGTTGTTTTGTACTAAATAGTGACTTAAATAAATTGATTCAGATCTGCATCACAACTTTCATGTTACCATATGTGTGAATGTAATCCTTTTGGCCTCTTAACTTTACATGTTCGTATTCCACACATGCACAGTATTCGTCAAATGTTGTATGACAGTAATTGATGATACAATCAGCGGTGTGAGCTAAATTCCAAATGGCGGCATTTTGCTTCTTGCGGAGATCGTATGTTTTTGGGTCTGGTTAATTCCATAAGGCAACGGCCTTACCGCAGTGGATACACCGGTTCCTGTGAGATCACCGAAGCTAAGCGCTGTCGGTCGTAGCTCGCACTTCGGTGGGTGACCATCCAGCCGCCATCTGCTGTTGCCAACGTTGTGCGGAACCGTGCGGTCAGTTTTCGCCAGTCTGCTTTCTCATGTGTGCCGTGATCACTACAGCTGTATCACAGGTGAACCTGTGAATTAAGATGTCTACGTGACTGCATGTCGTACAGGTGGACGTGGGGCTCATGTGGATGTTGTGGAGTTTCTAAATGGTAGGAACTTTGGCGTTGATGATTAAATACCATGTAGACCGGATGCGTGAAGGCAATAGAGAGCTATGGATATTTCACCAGATGGTATTGCAGCTTGCTTGCGGGTATTTTTGAATGACTCTGTTTTCTCTACCACCTGTTGTGAGAAAACTATAGATTTTCGCGTTGATATAAGGTGAATGAATGTTGTGAGCTTGTAGTAAGTAAACTCACAGTAGTAGAGTCTAATACGACCAAAGGTTATAGGTATCATAGCTTCGTTAATGGTTAGTATTATACTGCATGGCTGTCAATTTAGCATTAAGTTCTTAATTAATCTCGGTTTGTCATTTTTGATAGTTTTAGGCATACAGTTGATTAGTAAGGTCCGACACTTTGAAACTTCTTTCTTAAAAACTTTATTGAAACTGCTGTGTGAAACTGAGTGAACCTACTTTGTCTTTACTTATTCTTATCACGTCAACACTGATCCACAATATTCTAGCGCAGGCAATATGACTGCTCAAAATAAAAGTATAACCTGACTTCAAATAATTAATTCAATAGAATGGCCCTGACTAGAAATAAATCTTATCAATAACCTATACATTTCGTTAAGCACTTACCGCACAAAAAACTTCATTACGCGAACTACTGAAACACAGCGAGCGTCAATACTGCCAGCTAAATAAAAGATTATAACTACTAAAGCCACTAACTACTAATAGGCATGCTGTTAGCAAAGGAAAAATTTTGTTGCAAACCAAATAATGCATTTTTTACCTTAATAATGTGACATTCAGTTCAGATACAAATCTAAATAGTCATTGACATCCAGTACAATGGTATATAATCATGAATAATTTTCAATCTCCAAGTCCGGTATTTCCAGGTCGTTAGCCTACCTTAACACTTCAGACCTCTACCCTCCATCAATGCTAACTCCTGACCTTTAACACCCATCACTGCTGGCTGTTCACCTCCAACTGTCCTACAGTACTTCTATCACTGCTTGGGACTAACTTCCAACTGCCCAACACTACTGGCAATTAACTTCCAACGAGTCCAATAAGCCACAGAGTCTTTAACAAAGAAAGCGAAGTCAGAGATCCAATGCAAAGCGCTACACAGCGCTGCCAACACAGAAGCAGCCCACTTACAACTTATGTCTAGCGCTGATAAGGCCAATTCCTCCTTGTGAGGTTGGCAAGGTCAATATTCCAAAGGTTATTTTGAAAATGTGGCCTCTGAGAACATACTAACAGAACGCCTTCCATATTCTGTCTGCTAGGTACATTCTGCACGCTATAGATATTCTGCCTGTGTATACTCTTTGCAGGAGAACTAATTCCCTGTCGGAATAAATGCATGTTGTGGCTCTGATCTTGTGCAGCACGTCTGTCCCGTTTCTTGTCGCCATCACGTCTGGTACAGCAGTAAACTCCGAAAGTTGTTTCACGCTACGCTGGTTATGTGATTGTCTCTTCGGCTTCCTTTAGTGCAAATGCTTGTTCGCAGACACAAGCGAATTGTGTTGCACGCTGGCGAGTTGTCTGCGAATACTCATTCCCCTCTGTTCACCTGAGATGTAAAGAAGGCGATAGGCATTTTGGAGGACACAACCTATAAGGGACATGAGACAAGGTGCCGCTCTCGAGGAATTTGCGCCGCAGAAATTCTTCAAAGTGTTTTCCAACTGACAGCCGTCACATTTTTAGAATTTGGACAGACAGAAGTTGCATCTTTTTCTTTAGTTGTTAGGTAAGACTTCAGCAAGATGCTACTTGTCTAAATCCTACGTGTGTATCTGTATGAGTGTGTGTCGGGTAGAGTGGTGGTAAGAAGACAACGAAAACGTGTGGAAGTCACTTTACATTTAGAAAATGTATTTGGGAAGAATTTGGAAGGAAATCGAACGCCTCCATATGACAGGAATTGGAAATTTTGGTCAGATCATACGATTTTCTTAGTGCTAGTCAATGCATTGATATTTATTATTTTTTGCATCACCATACGGCAAGCCTTTCAACGTCTGTGTTCCTTCCACGTATGATAAATACATTTAGTTTATTGACGGCTACTGTAAACTGGGACACGCGAATGTGTCTGAGACTCAACGACTCGTCATCCATTCTTGTTCAGTGTTAACGTAGCCATTTTCAGCTGGATTTAAGTCAGAAAAATCTTTTTCTAGCTTCCTGTCGCCCATTATCTTTGAGTGTTGTGGGAAAGTTACTGGATAGTTGTTTTCCTCTGCGCAACTGGAGCTGAGGTGAATGAATACTGGGCAGAGTCATTTACTAGCCCCTTTCACTAACGTTTCATGAAGGTCGTACACTGCTGTCTATTTATATCTCAATTACTGGTGCACCTACGCATTCTCTTGCATGATTTTGTGTACTGCTACTTAGCGACTCCTCCTTCTGTGTCAGTTCTTTTGTTATTTGTTACTGTGTAAATACCGGGAAACGAAAACAGACCTCATCCACAAGTTTTATTTCCAGCTCCGTCATTTACGGCCTATCTCAGATTCTCAGAGCCTGCAACAGCTGTTGCTATGCATACGACGCAATTTAACTGCACTTTCTGCTCCAGATGCATTAATAGTTCAGCATGTTGATCGCCTGTAATTTTCAACTTGGACGAGCAGAGCATCGAGTGACCATATATTGTCCATTTATTAGGGTCAACATTTGACGCATCCTCTTTCTTTTTGTGTTCCGATATGTTCATATCAGTCTGCACGGTATACAGATGGTACACACATACGCATTACGCCGATTATTCCTGTAAGGAAGATTACGGTCATGATAGAGTTGTTAGGTGCATGTTGTACATTACCATGACCAAACCATTCACGTATTTAGTAAATTGAGAATAGCTTGTTCTGTAGCAGCACGAGGTAGGGTAGCTGATGGGAAAGCCATTTGGTGGTTCTTCGTTGTGAAAGGTAGTTATGTAGAATCGTCAGATGCGTAGTAAATGGGCTTAAAAAACCAGGAAGTCGCTGCAAACCTAAAAGACACCTGTCCTACGGAACTAACGAAGCATTTGCCCTAATCGACTTACGGACACCACTGAGAACTTAAAGTGGATGGTCTGATCACGAATTAAATCTCGGACATTTCGAACTCGAGTCCAGAGCCTAAAGCAATGGACAGTCTCGTTCCTTGTGAGTTCCTAGTCTGCGTGAGAAACCCCGTTAACTAGACAAAAAAATTCAATTTTTTTTCCTTTCATTCATTATTTTGGTTGAGACATACAATAAAACAAGTACGTAACTTACAGTAATACATTGATAATGCTCACATATTGCCCAGTAAGTGAGGCGAAGCAGCATGAGCTGTGATAACCACCAAAACCTGCGTACAGGAAGTACACTGAGCGATAAATTGAAGGGTCTCGAAATATGGTAGAAAATCCGAAGAAATTCTGGTCGTATGTAAAGTACACAAGCGGCAAGACGCAGTCAATACCTTCGCTGCGCAGTGCCGATGGTACTGTTATCGACGACTGTGCAGCTAAAGCGGAGTTATTGAACGCAGTTTTCCGAAATTCCTTCACCAGGGAAGACGAATGGAATATTCCAGAATTTGAAACACGAACATCTGCTAGCATGAGTTTCTTAGAAGTAGATACCTTAGGGGTTGCGAAGCAACTCAAATCGCTTCACACGGGCAAGTCTTCAGGTACAGATTGTATACCGATTAGGTTCCTTTCAGATTACGCTGATACTATAGCTCCCTACTTAGCACTCATATACAACCGCTCGCTCACCGATAGATCTGTACCTACAGATTGGAAAATTGCGCAGGTCGCACCAGTGCTCAAGAAGGGTAGTAGGAGTAATCCATTTAACTACAGACCTATATCATTGACGTCGGTTTGCAGTAGGGTTTTGGAGCATATACTGTATTCAAACATTACGAATCACCTCGAAGGGAACGATCTATTGACACGTAATCAGCATGGCTTCAGAAAACATCGCTCTTGTGCAACGCAGCTAGCTCTTTATTCGCACGAAGTAATGGCCGCTATCGACAGGGGATCTCAAGTTGATTCCGTATTTCTAGATTTCCGGAAAGCTTTTGACACCGTTCCTCACAAGCGACTTCTAATCAAGCTGCGGAGCTATGGGGTATCGTCTCAGTTGTGCGACTGGATTCGTGATTTCCTATCAGGAAGGTCGCAGTTCGTAGTAATAGACGGCAAATCATCGAGTAAAACTGAAGTGATATCAGGTGTTCCCCAGGGAAGCGTCCTGGGACCTCTACTGTTCCTGATCTATATAAATGACCTCGGTGACAATCTGAGCAATTCTCTTAGACTGTTCGCAGATGATGCTGTAATTTACCGTCTAGTAAGGTCATCCGAAGACCAGTATCAGTTGCAAAGCGATTTAGAAAAGATTGCTGTATGGTGTGTCAGGTGGCAGTTGACGCTAAATAACGAAAAGTGTGAGATGATCCACATGAGTTCCAAAAGAAATCCGTTGGAATTCGATTACTCGATAAATAGTACAATTCTCAAGGCTGTCAATTCAACTAAGTACCTGGCTGTTAAAATTACGAACAACTTCAGTTGGAAGGACCACATAGATAATATTGTCGGGAAGGCGAGCCAAAGGTTGCGTTTCATTGGCAGGACACTTAGAAGATGCAACAAGTCCACTAAAGAGACAGCTCACGCTACACTCGTTCGTCCTCTGTTAGAATATTGCTGCGCGGTGTGGGATCCTTACCAGGTGGGATTGACGGAGGACATCGAAAGGGTGCAAAAAAAAGGGCAGCTCGTTTTGTATTATCACGTTATAGGGGAGAGAGTGTGGCAGATATGATACACGAGTTGGGATGGAAGTCATTAAAGCATAGACGTTTGTCGTCGCGGCGAGACCTTTTTACGAAATTTCAGTCACCAACTTTCTCTTCCGAATGCGAAAATATTTTGTTGAGCCCAACCTACATAGGTAGGAATGATCATCAAAATAAAATAAGAGAAATCAGAGCTCGAACAGAAAGGTTTAGGTGTTCGTTTTTCCCGCTCGCTGTTCGGGAGTGGAATAGTAGAGAGATAGTATGATTGTGGTTCGATGAACCCTCTGCCAAGCACTTAAATGTGAATTGCAGAGTAGTCATGTAGATGTAGATGTAGGTTACTTTTTCCAAACGACGTAACACTGTCTTCCATCCAGGACGACGTTTTTGAAACCTTTGATACTGCTGATATCCCCGCTGCATTCTGTTTCACACGGTTGTCATATGAGATACTCCCATATGGAAAGGAACTGCAATAACATTTAATGACCTGAACAAGGATTATGATCATGTGCCAATTAAAATCTTACGAGAAGCAATGGTAGACAAAAGAGATTCTATAGTCTATATCAGTCCAACGAAAAGGCCCTGTAAAGATAATGAACGCGGACAAAATGAGCAATAGTTTGTCGGAAGAGATTAAAGTTGACGAAAGACTGATAATAAGTTTTTCAGTTCATCTATATATTTATACAGCCCTTAAAAACTGGAAGAGGAAGTGCTGAAGTATTAATATACGAGAAGGAAAACAACAGTTTGTAAACAGCCAAGTAAATGTAGTCAAGGATTAAGAAAATATAAACTAAGTGTTTAGAATATTAATGGAAGACGGCGGAGCAGGGAACGCAGATATGCGTCGCGATCGGGCAGGGCAACGGTCTCACCTAAAATCTGAGGAGTTATTAAAAATACAGCCTCATACAAGTATCTGGATGTCACACTGAAAGTTGATGAACGGATGTTCGAGATGTATACAATAAAATAAGGACAGTTTACGTCATAACTAAGCAGCTGCATTCAATATTATGAAATGAAAATATGCCGAATGTCTATTGATTTTCAAACAAGTCAGAACTCAGCAGTCTCGATAGTCTATTAGCGGGGCGTAGAGTGTTCTGTGTAATAAATATGTGACGAAAAGTTGCTCTAGATGAGAGCAGCAATGAATCCTTACAGATTGCTTTCTGCCAAATCGGACATTAAGTCCCATTCCTAAATTTAGAGATGAAGCAACGTTCCTGCAAGTTGGTCGCAGAACGATCTTCTTTTGTCAGAGCTGAATGCCCCGTCTGTAACGAGATCATTAAAACGTGGTACTTCTGTAGTCCTGCCAACGCCCAGAAAAAACAGAAAGAAAAAGAATCAGCGACGGGCATTCGGCTGGAGTCATTTAACGGAATCACAGAACCTGCGTCACGGACCACAAGATTCGTGTCAAGCATCCAGCATTGTAAGCTTACATAATGACCGCCTATTCGCTGAGCGAGAATGGTAATGTTTCTTACATCGAATTAAGTCAACACAAGGAACATAAATCACAAACATGAGCGAAACAGAAAAATTCTAAATTAGAAAAGAACGTCACAATTATTGTTCTCTCTCTGTATAACAATGTTAATAACAAGAAAATACTTAACTGGAAAATTCTAGGGTTAGTAAGGACGTTATTGATCATAAAATTTTGGGTACCATCAAAAGTGCAACTGACGAAGTAAATTTTCAATAAAAAATTTCAAATTCATCTACAATGAGAAACAAGGCTTTCTATTCGTTATCTCATTTTGTAATGCAAGTCTGACTTACACTAACAAAATAGTACTCAGCAACTGACGCTAATGGCAAATAAGTCCAGAAACGTTTTCGAAGTATTTATTTTGTAGAAGCATATGATACTAAAATTTAGATGAGTATTGCTTCAAATTACATTCATCACACTGATTTCCCGAGGATTGCATTCGTGATGGAAGATGCAAGCTGAACCGAACGAACCTGTTCGAGTATGGAACCAATGACAGAACTGCAACCCATGTATGTTACTGTGGCGGAAGAAGTGTAAGACGAAAAAATAGAAAGGTGTGTCGTAACAGTAAACGTTCCTACAGTGTCTCACAAAGAAAGGAAGACAGAAGCATGTGATACTGAGCCGCAGGCACAATTGAAAGGTGAGTGAAACGGATGTTGATCAAAGACACACTTGAATGTAGTGATCCTTTTTTTATTTGAAACTGATAAGTTTGAGGAGGTTCGCTTCAACTTCAAAGCGCTTCTCGTAGTTACAGAGAAACAAGTCTTAAGGGTAACTTTCAGATTCACTGCCATGCCTTACTCTGCTGTAACTCGGTCAGCTTTTGATAAGTAAACCATTGACTTTATTGGTGGACAGTGAATAAAGCAAGCAGCATGTAGTGTTAGTAGGTATTAGGAACTTTCAATATGGCAGCCAATAGACAGGGGCAGAACAGTGCTCGTTAATGTCTTGTTTTGTACGGAACTCGGGCCTGCAACATATCGAAATGAGCGCACAGTTAACTGTAGTACTGTGTAACTTAGAACTGTACTAAGAATCTGAATTGTTTAAACATCTTTCTTCTCTGTACTGAATGTGTTTGTGACTCGTTGTTTATGGCCGACTGCAGTCTCCAGACCCTGTCAGACATTACACCTGACCCAACCGGCAGTTAGAGGAAGATTCTGCAGTAAGTGATATACTGAAAGTTGGCCCCGTAAAAAAACCTTTGTATCAGCTCAGTGATTACAAAAATGACGCATTTCGAGAACAGAGACACAGAATTAGTTTATCTACATTACGGCAAGTCTGTTGCACTTGACGGGGTATCTACACTAGTGGCCATTAAAATTGCTACACCAGGAAGAAATGTAGATACACGATACCACAGTTCATCAAGAATAGTGACTGGCGTATTGTGACGAGCCAGTTGCTCGGCCACCATTGACCAGACGTTTTCAATTGGTGAGAGACCTGGAGAACGTGCTGGCCAGGGCAGAAGTCGAACATTTTCTGTATCCAGAAAAGCCTGTACAGGACCTGTAATATGGGTTTCGCAGGGATCGAATGAGGGGTAGAGCCACGGGTAGTAATACATCTGAAATGTAGTGTCCACTGTTCAAAGTGCCTTCAAGGCAAATAAGAAGTGACCGAGACGTGTAACCAACGGCACACCATACCATCACGCCGGGTCATACGCCAGTATGGCGATGACGAATACACCTTTCCAATGTGCGTTCTCCGCGATGTCGCCAAACACAGAAGCGACCATCATAATGACGTAAACAGAACCTTGATTCATCCGAAAAAATGACGTTTTGCCATTCGTGCACCCAGGTTCGTCGTTGAGTACACCATCGCAGGCGCCCCTGTCTGGGATGAAGCGTCAAGGCTAACGGAGCTGATAGTCCAGGCTGCTGCAAACGTCGTCGAACTGTTCGTGCAGGTGGTTGTTGTCTTGCAAACGTCCCCATCTGTTGACTCAGGGAGACGTGGTTGCACGATCCGTTACAGCCATGCGGATAAGATGCCTGTCATATCGACTGCTGATGATACGAGGGCGTTGGGACCCAGCACGGCGTTCCGTATTACCCTCCTAAACCCACCGGTTGCATATTCTGCTAACAGTCATTGGATCTCGACCAACGCGAGCAGCAATGTGGCGATACGATGAACTGCAATCGCGATAGGCTACAATCCGACCTTTATCAAAGTCGGAAACGTGATGGTACGCATTTCTCCTCCTTACAAGGGGCATCACAACAACGTTTCACCAAGCAACGCCGGTCAACTGCTGTTTTTGTATGAGATTTCTGGAGAAAGAACAAATAAAGAAATCTTTGGATAAACTGTATTTGATGTTGTGTAGCCATCTATGGAAGTGAAACGGGGACGATAGTGTAGGCGAGGAGAGGACATAGGCTATTGAAAAGTGGTGCTTCAGAAGAATGCTGAGGATTAGGTAGGCAGATTGTGTAATATATATATATATATATATATATATATATATATATATATATATATATATATATATATATATATATATATATCGTTAAGGCTCACCGACCATTTGACAATCTTCTGATGTGCAGGTGCGCAAACATTGCCCAAACTCTTACGGAAATCGGCAGTGAAGCCGGGAGTAATGATTATAATGTGCAGGGGCACTATGAATATAGTGCGGGACAATCAGTTGCGGATGTGGGTCTCACGGGAGGCGTGACAGAGGTAAGCCCCTGCAGTCGTACTATCCTCTGTGCCCTCGGTGGCTCCTATGGATAAAGCGTCTGCCACATAAGCAGGAGATCCCGGGTTCGAGTGACTTATATCAACGCCTGTGTGCGGCTAGAGGTATTAATTTCATTGTAATGAGGCGATGCTGAATAGAACCGGAGGGGCAAGAAAAAAAGAAGGTATCATTTGATAGGACATATCTTGAGACACCAGCACATCACTAATATAGTAAGGAAAGGGATTTGGGGAGAAGGGGTTAAAAATCGTTCAGGGAGGCCAACAGATGAATACAAGTACAGTGAGCAGATTCGTAAAGGTGTAGGCTCCTTGGAGATGAAAAGGCTGACATGGGGAGATGCATGAAACTAGTGGTTGGACTGAACACCCCAGCAACTACAAAGACAAGAACACCAATAAATGCCAGTAATAAATTCCTGTTGTTTTTGTTGTGACGACACCATCTGAACTTTGAGGGTCATCTTACGAAGTTTTGAGAAACTATCTATCTCGTTCAAATGATCTTCCAAGTCATTTGCCAAACCAGAGGAATTACAGATCGACCGGAAAAAATTCAGGTTTTCATTTCTTCTCGCCAAACCCTAATTTTTTTCCAAATCGCTCCTTACTTTTCTTTATCATAGATAATGATGCAGCTAAACTGTTCAGCTAAGGTATTTCCTTAATCATTTAAGACACCTTCACTCAAATGCAATGTGAAAAAGTGATCGCTATGTGACGTACAGTCATCTTCTGTAGCTGTATTAACTGCAGTGATTTCGGTATCGACTTCGCTCGGACCTGTGGTGGTCTCTGGTGCACGTACGAGAGAAAAATTCAATGGCGTTCCACTATACAAAACCTGCTTAGAAGTTTCGGACAAATCACGAGATTTAGAACTTATCACTTAAATGTTTTGAAAATGAAGCCGACTGCTGTTGTATGCGGAATTTGGCTTCAGGCTAATGGACCGCTCCAACTTGACGCAGCTACGTCTGTTTACGAAAACGGAACGATGGATACGCAGTACATATGGCTACGTGCGGTTTGAATGACAATCGCAAACCAATTGGAAGGTAAACTAGTGGCGTCTATGGGTGATTCAGCACTTAACTACACTAGATGCTTCGCTCTCGTTTCGGCCGCAGTCTTGAAAGAAAAGTTAACTTCACGGAAAAAATAAGAAAGAAAAATGAGACAGCTAAATAGTACCTATATGTCACGAGTTAAATGTTAAGTTACTAAATTATATTTCAAAATTATAAGGAGCAGTCGAAACTTGACACATGGTAAAAAAGTAAATAAACTCGTTATTATTTCAAAAGTGATGGTCATAACAGTTAATACATTTATGCAATGTGAGCAAAGAGGCTTGATGTCCTCACGGGAAAATGTAAACCTACCACTACTGTTGTAATTTAGATGCTTTTATCTAAATAACAGAAAACCCTCTCTCTATGTCGCCACGTATAGCCCTCTTACTAAATTTAGCTTAGTTTCCAATAAAGTACACTATCGGAGGATAATCAATAGAGTTACTCTTTTTACAGGATTCGACCGTGTGCTGTGTCTAACGTATAAGTAAATCGAGCTATTCAAATCTTTTTCTAAGATCTTAATCAACGGTTGGAAAGAAACGCACCTTGAGCAGTATTATAATTAAGGTAAGACAGCTCAGTTCCAAGTTTATTTAGTGGTTTAAGATATGTACTAACAGTCGCCAGCCTATTCAGGCAATGAAACAGTGACCTAACGGAAAAGCGGAAGTATGAATTTTGCCTACATTCTTGCTACTGTTTAAGTTGATTCTACAAAGAAATATTACTCCATGTAAACTATGTTGGTGCAGACACTGGAATTGTTTGGCTACTACACCCTTATACATTACGTTTTTGAAAGAGAAAATGCCGAGTAGATAACCTCAAGGAAGCTAAGAAAAATTGGCCAGGAGGGATCTTTAGAAAAGCACTTTCCATAACCAACAAACTTAAGTACCAAAAATACCTAGATACTAAAGCACACGCTTTTTATACTGAACATTTCACTTTAAGAAAACCTCTTCCTTACTGGAATTTGCTTTCAAAAGCAATTACTCTTTGAAATAACTCTGTATAGTCATTTAACAGATTCTAATATGTTTGCTTCATTCTGACTGAATTCTACGTAAGCAAACTTTTACTATAAGTTCAGAAGACTTTTAGCACAAGCCTAGTATGGCTTTATTTCTCTGTAATGTACCAAAGCATGGGCGTGTCATTACTCTAACTAAAAGTTTCATCACGCCTTTCAGTGAAACAACTAAGACAACTTTTCTTTAACTATTGCTCAAGATGAAAATATGTATGCACCTTTTAACTTTATAATGCAAAATTACGTTTAAATCTGCTCTATTCAATTTACACTCTTCCACTACTTAGATGTAACTTCATTACTACAGGATTTAGTCCCTCTCACATATATCAAATTATCTACACAAAAACAATTTAAATGGTGCCTCTTTATATTAACTTGGCACTTCATAAGTCTGTAAAACAGGATACTCGGGTTAATCAAACACCAGGAAGGAACCCTACATAGGAGTATGATTAGGATGAAATAAGAGGGTGAACCAGTTTCTTTAAGGTTCAAGAATGATTATTCACTAATAAAATACAGTTTAAATTAATGATTCAAGTTGTACAAAAGTAAAACACAAAAAAGTGTTATCTGGTGACTGTAGGTTTGGTTGTGGTGAACCATTATAGCGGCTACACTAACCACAGTACGGCCTGCAAGTATCTTCTTGGCGTCGTTCAAGTTTACATACAGTAGCCCTAGAACTCGCAGCTATGCCGTAAGCCGTTTCCAGGCTTCACCTGACGCATTTTTGTGCAAATTTGCTGGCAAAGCTTCTCCTGCTCCACAAGGGTGTCGCCTCAATCACTGCTGCCTACACACTGTGTGACTTACTTCCCACGCTTGCTCCAGGTAGCGCTCCGATTCCCCTTTGCCACCTTATTCCACTGTCCAGAACCATTTAGTTTCAAATAAAATCACACTGGCTTATATAGAACACCTATTTCTTACATTGTTCAATTGTCAGATATACATTAACATGAACAATTTATACACACAAGTATTTTTATATACAAAACTTAATTAGAATATTATTTAAAATAATAAACAATTTACATAGTACTTTACATAATTATGCACATACAATGCAAAGAACTTCAACCTCCGGTATAGCACACTTTACTTCGCATATACAGAAAATATCGTACCAATAAACAAAAATTTTAAAGCAAAAATTTATTAAAATAATACATGAACCATAAATAAATGGTGTTATACGTTCCCCTGTTTCAGTCATGTGTCTCTACGGCTAAGCATGATTTAAATACCTAAAAAATAATATGTTTCATTCACTCATTTACATTAAAGCATTGTCCTCTTGAACCAGTATTCTCTCTCAATTGCATATTACAAACACTATACACCTAAGTATGTTACAAGTTACGTCATAAAACACACTTTACACATAAACATTTTAACTTTAATAATACAAAATTTCCACACTTCAACAGAATAATTTGCTGCCTCCGGTATTGGTATTAAGGTAGTCCTTCTCGGCTTCTGTGAGCCGATATTATACACTTTTCTTTTGGCTGCGTCTTTATGAGATCAGAAGCAATCCATTTTGCATTTTCTTTAAGAACACATTGTACATTCTTCCTTGTAGGCTGTGTCTTTTATTCTGACATAATCTTGGCAGTCCTTTTTCGTCAAAAACCATGGGTTTGTTATGCCGCTTAGGCTGCATTATTTCACTTAACAGTCCTCTAAGTGACACATTTGTTTCAATTTTCCATCATTGCACATTTTTACAAAAGTATCTCAGAACCTGAAACTTGACATAGATTTATATGTTTGCAATAAAATTTAGACATGATAAATACATTGGATAATAATGATACTTGCAATTTTTTCACATTTATGGCTGTATATTTCTTTAGGTCAGCAGTGTTCTAGTTTCTAGAGGTTTTGTGGACTTATGATAAACCAGAAAGTGCGCTTTAGAGTGTGGTGTTCCTTGAATTTCAAAAGGATCATAGTAAACGTATTTAAATTTTGAAATCTCGCGATTTACCTCACTTGATTTTTCGTGAGCTTTAGCAAGTACCGGTTCACCAATATTAAATTTTGAAAATTTTACCTTTTCATCGTGCCTTTTGGCTCTTGCTTCTGCTTTTCGTCTACTTAATTCCCTGGCCATTTCCTTTTACTTTAGCAAATCCATTTCTTTACTTGGGATTCAATCTGACAGATTGTTCAGCTCGGTATATCCACTGCTTTAGTGGAAGCAGCCGCGCCAAACTGAACACTAGTTCGCATCGTGTGTTACAGCTTTCGCTGTATTTGGTGGAGTAATTTGATTGAGTTCTTCACTTGGAAGTACACAGTCAACAGTGAAAACTAACGAATTCGGGAGCGTTGCGCTTTTTACTGTAATTGCAGAGAGATTTGATTCGGAACAGTCAGCAAACAGTAGACAGCGGAGCCAACATAGCGTGCGGCAGCTTTACGGTTTGTGCTGTGAACTATTCAGTGCAGAATGTACTAGTAAGTGTGAAAATTAATTTTTACATTGCTAGGTTGCGCTGCTAAGGGATGTCTTTCCTACATCCGGAACACAAAGGGAACTGGCATAGTGTGTAACAATGTCCCACGTAATGAAATTTTATAAAAGCTATGGCTGTTCAAGTGCTGAGTGAAGGATAGTGTAAATGCACGAATATGCTCTCTCCATTTCACAGAAGCAGCTTACATGAGGGATATACTATCTGAAACGATCTGTTTGCCCCGAAAAAGGGTGCTCCAGACAGACGCACTTCCGTCGTGCAATTTCCCGTGCAGTAGTGCGATTGTCAATGTGTCACCTGCAACAGAAGACAGAAGCAAACGGTATGAGAAATGAGAACTACATGAAAGATATCTCGAGACTCTGGAAAAGCTGTCACCAAATAAGAAACATTTCAATAACGGCACATTTACGGGTGGCAGTTTTTCTTCTGGCATAGAGAAAGCCGCTTTGATGTATGCTACAGTGGCGTTAGGGAGAAGGTTCGTAGCTCTTACAAAATGGTTCAAATGGCTCTGAGCACTATGGGACTCAACTGCTGTGGTCATCAGTTGCCTAGAACTTAGAACTACTTAAACCTAACTAACCTAAGGACATCACACACATCCATGCCCGAGGCAGGATTCGAACCTGCGACCGTAGCAGTCGCACGGTTCCGGACTGCGCGCCTAGAACCGCGAGACCACCGCGGCCGGCTAGCTCTTACAAACAAGTGTGTCCTACTCAGAGCCCGTAATAAGTATATACGGAGTGAGCTGTCAAGAACACAACTACTTCTGCGCGAGGAAGAAATTAATAATGGAGTTCTTGCGTGTAATGAAGTTACTCGTGTGTTGCGAAAAACATTTTCAACCAGTCAAACTGAAAGTTTATTAAATGACTGAAAAAGGGTTCGATGGGGTAATGAGGACGTTTGTAAATCGATTACTCTGCGTTCTATATCGCGGAAATGTTATAATTTTCTGAGCAAAAACATCGGGTATCCTCTAACGGCAGTGTCAACGTTGAGGGTCTGTATAAACCGCTCTTTTAGTTGCAGTCCCGGCATTTTGAAAGATGTGATAATAATGAAAATACAGGCTAAAGTATTCGCGGATAGGGAACGTGTTTGCGTTTTGTACTTTGACTAAATAAACATTGGCAACTGGATTTGCTACTATCAACAAGAGGACAGGCTGTTAGGACCCAATAGCAATGTTTCGGTTGCTATAGTGCGTGGAGTGTTTGCAAGTAGGAAACAACCTGTTTATTGTTATTCTGATATTCGCTTGACAGCTGTCCTTTCGAATGAAATTTTTATCGCCTTAAGCAGTAATTCGTATAATGTTGCAGCTTGTGTTGCAGACAAAGTACATATATCGTTACAAACGGATATATATATATATATATATATATATATATATATATATATATATCCGTTTGTAACGATATATGTACTTTGTCTGCAACACAAGCTGCAACATTATACGAATTACTGCTTAAGGCGATAAAAATTTCATTCGAAAGGACAGCTGTCAAACGGATATATATATATATATATATATATATATATATATATATATATATATCCGTTTGTAACGGATTTCGCGTGACGTACTTAAACAGTTGTTTCCCTCGTCCCAGCGACACACGGCCACATGTGTGTGTGTTCACTGACATCCCACATTTGCTGAAGCTGTTACGGAATCGTTGACTGGATGAAGGTGTTATTGTAGAAAATAAGGCAGTGACGAAATCCGTGTTCGAGAGAGCTTTGGCTTTACACAGTGGCGAGATGATAATCTGAACAAAAATTAGCTCTGCAACTGTTGACAGCAGAGGCCGACAGAGGTGCGTTTATCAAGGCATGGTAGTGACTCCATACAGCTGGTCGTGACACTTTACATATCCTCACTTCAAGGACTTTCGAAAGTAAGGTATCTCTGGCAGATGGACTCTGAATTTATTTTGAAGCACAAGAAGCCTTCCTAAGAGAGAGTCTCCAGTCCTTCCAAGCTAATTATGTAATTGTAGACCAATATGACTAAAATTCAAAGATACAGTATCGACAGCAATAGATAGATTCATACCTCATATGGTAATAAGAGACTGGACCGATCCACCATGGTACACAAAACACGTCAGAACGCTGTTGCAGAAGCAACTAAAAAAGCATGCCAAATTCAAAAGAACGCAAAATTTCCAAGGCTGGATAAGTTTCACAGAAGCTAGAAATTTAATGCGGACGTCAATGCGAGATGCTTTTAATAGTTTCCACAATGAAATATTGTCTCAAAGTATGGAAGAAAACCCAAAGAGATTCTGATCGTATGTAAAATACACGAGTGGCAAAAAACAGTTTATACCGCCACTGCGCGATAGCGATGAAAATGTTACCGATAATGGTGCCACTAAAGCAGAGTTACTAAATACAGTTTTCTGTAATTCCTTCACGAAAGAAGACAAAGTAAATAATCGAGAATTCGAAACCAGAACTGCTGTTAGCATGAGTGCCATAAAAATAGATATCAGGTTCCTTGCAGAGTATGCAGACACAATAGCGCCTTTCTTAGCAATCATTTACGGCCGCTGACTTGAAAGGTCTCTTTCTAAAGACTGGAAAGTTGCACAGGTCTCACCAATGTTCGAGAACGGAAATAGGAGTAACTCAATGAATTACAGACCCATATCACTGACCTCAAATTGCAGTAGAATTTTGGAGCAACTGCACTCGAACATTATATATCACCTTGAAGAAAATGTCTTATTGATACACAACCAACACTGATTCAGAAAATATCGATCGTTGTTGTGCAACACAGCTAGCTCTTTATTTTGTTTCAGTTGTGTGATTAGATTCGTGATTTCCTCTCAGAGAGATCACAGTTCGTAGTGATAGACGGTAAATCGTAGCGGTAAATCATCAAATAGAACACAAGTGATGTCTGGAGTTCCGCAAGGTAGTGTCCTCTGCTGTTCCTGATTCATTTAAGTGATGAACAGCAACCTTAGATTGTTTGCAGATGACGCTGTAATTTACCATCTAGTAAAATCATCAGACGATCAATTCCAATTACAAAATGATCTAGAGAGAATTTCTGTATGGTGCGAAAAGTGGCAATTAGCACTAAACAAAGAAAAGTGCGAGGTCATCCACATGGGTAGTAAAAGAAATCCGACAAATTTATGGTATACGATAAATCGCACAAATCTAAGTGCTGTCAGTTCGACTAAATACCTAGGAATTACAACTACAAGCAACTTAAAATGGAAAGACCACGTAGATTCTGTTGTGGGGAAGGCGAAACAAAGACTGCCCTTTGTTGGCAGAACACTTGGAAGATGCGACAAACCCACTAAAGACACAGCCTACATTACACTTGTCCGTCCTCTGCTGAAATATTGCTGCGCAGTATGGGATCCTTACCAGGTGGGACTGACGGAGGACATCGAAAAAGTGCAAATAAGGTCAGCTCGTTTCGTGATGTGACGCATTAGGTGTAAGAGTGTCACTGATATGGTACGCGAGTTGGGGTGGCAGTCACTGAAACAAAGGCAATTTTCTTTGCGGCGAGATCTGTTTACGAAATTTCAATCACCAACTTTCTCTTCCGAATGAGTAAATATTTTATTGACACCCATCTGCTTACGGAAAAATGATCATAATAATAAAATAAGAGAAATCAGAGCTCGAACGGAAAGATTTAGGTGTTCATTTTTCCTACGCGCCATTCGAGAGTGGAATGGTACAGAATTAGTATGAAAATGGTTAGACGATCCCTCTACCAGGCACTTATGTGAGAGTTGCAGAGAAACCATGTAGATGTAGATGTAGAATAATCTCTGCGCAAGTTATACAAATCCTGTGAGAACATGCGCTTTGGATCATCAAGACATTTGTTACCTTTTCAGAAAGGATTCATGAAATGTATTCCGACACTTTCAGGTCTGTACAATTACCTAGGAAAACACAATGTCAAGTATATACCTACTGCGTGGCTGAATCACAACTGTCTTGGTAACTTGATTTTCTTGTAAGTGGCCGCGGACATATTTATGACCATCCAGATCCAGTTGTTGTTGTGGTCTTCAGTCCTAAGGCTGGTTTGATGCAGCTCTCCATGCTACTCTATCCTGTGCAAGTTTTTCATCTCCCAGTACCTACTGCAGCCTACATCCTTCTGAATCTGTTTAGTGCATTCATCTCTTGGTCTCCCACTACGATTTTTTCCCTCCACGCTGCCCTCCAGTACTAAATTGGGGATCCCTTGATGCCTCAGAACATGTCCTACCAACCGATCACTTCTTCTTGTCAAGTTGTGCCAGAAACTCCTCTTCTCCCCAATCCTATTCAATACTTCCTCATTAGTTACGTGATGGTTCTAATGGCTCTGAGCACTATGGGACTTAACATCTGTGGTCATCAGTCCCCTAGAACTTAGAACTACTTAAACCTAACTAACCTAAGGACATCGCACACATCCACGCCCGAGTCAGGATACGAAACTGCGACCGTAGCGGCCACGCGGTTCCAGACTGAAGCGCCTAGAACCGCACGGACACAGTTACGTGATCTACCCATCTAATCTTCAGCATTCTTCTATAGCACCGCGTTTCAAAGGCTTCTATTCTCTTCTTGTTCAAACTATTTATCGTCCATGTTTCACTTCCATAGATCGCTACACTCCATACAAATACTATCAGAAACGACTACCTGACATTTAAATCTATACTCGACGTTAACAAATTTCTCCTCTTCAGAAACGCTTTCCTTGCCATTGCCAGTCTACATTTTACATCCTCTCTACTTCGACCATCATCAGTTACTTGCTCCCCAAATAGCAAAACTCATTTACTACTTTAAGTGTCTCATTTCCTAATCTAATTGCCTCAACATCGCCGACTTCATTCGACTACATCCCATTATTCTCGTTTTGCTTTTGTTGATGTTCATCTTATATCCTCCCTTCAAGACATTGTCCATTCCGTTCAGCTGCTCTTCCAAGTCTTTTGCTGTCTGTGACAGAATTACAATGTCATCGGTGAACCTTAAAGTTCTTATTTCTTCTCCATGGATTTTAATACCTACTCCGACCTTTTCTTTTGTTTCCTTTACTGCTTGCTCAATATACAGATTGAATAACATCGGGGAGAGATTACAACCCGGTCTCACTCCCTTCCCAACCACTGCTTCCCTTTAATGTCCCTCGACTCTTATAACTGCCATCTGGTTTCTGTAAAAATTGTAAATAGCCTTTCGCTCCCTGTATTTTACCCCTGCCACCTTCAGAATTTGAACGAGATCATTCCAGTCAACATTGTCAAAAGCTTTCTCCAAGTCTACAAATGCTAGAAACGTAGGTTTGCCTTTTCTTAATCTAGCTTCTAAGATAAGTCGTAGGGTCAGTATTGCCTCACGTGTTCCCATATTTCTACGGAATCCAAACTGATATTCCTCGAGGTCAGCTTCTACCAGTTTTTCCATTCGTCTGTACAGAATTCGCGTTAGTATTTTGCAGCCGTGACTTATTAAACTGACAGTTCGGTAATTTTCACATCTATCAACACCTGCTTTCTTTGGGATTGGAATTATTATATTCTTCTTGAAGTCTGAGGGTATTTCGCCTGTCTCATACATTTTGCTAACCAGGTGGTAGAGTTTTGTCAGGACTGGCTCTCCCAAGGCTGGAATGTTGTCTACTCCCGGGACCTTGTTTCGACTTAGGTCTTTCAGTGTTCTATCAAATTCTTCACGCAGTGTCATATCTCCCAATTCATCTTCATCTACATCCTCTTTCATTTCCATAATATTCTACTTAAGAACATCGCCCTTGTATAGTCCCTCTATATACGCTTCCACCTTTCTGCTTTCCCTGGTTTGCTTAGAACTGGGTTTCCATCTGAACCCTTGATATTCATGTAAGTGTTTCTCTTTTCTCCAAAGGTCTCTTTAATTTTCCTGTAGGCGTTATCTATCTTAACCCTAGTGAGGTAAGCCTCTACATTTGTCCTCTAGCCATGCCTGCTTAGCCATTTTGCACTTCTTGTCGATCTCATTATTGAGACTTTTGTATTCCTTTTTGTCTGCTTCATTTACTGCTTTTTTATATTTTCTCCTTTCATCAATTAAATTCAGTATTTCTTCTGTCACCCAAGAATTTCTACTAGCCCTCGTCTTTTTACCTACTTGATCGTCTGCTGCCTTCACCACTTCATCCCTCAAAGCTATCCATTCTTCTACTACTGTATTTCTTTCCCCATTCTTGTCAATTGTTCCTTTATGCTCTTCCTGAAACTTTCTACAACCTCTGGTTGCTTCAGTTTATCCAGGTCCCATCTCCTCAAATTGCCACCTTTTTGCAGTTTCTTCAGTTTTAATCTGCAGTTCATAACCAATAGACTGTGGTCAGAGTCCACATCTGCCCCTGGAGATATCTTACAATTTAAAACGTGGTTCCTAAATCTCTGTGTTACCATTATATAATCTATCTGATATCTTCTAGTATTTCCAGGATTCTTCCATGTATACAACCTTCTTTCATGATTCTTGAACCAAGTGTTAGCTATGATTAAGTTATGCTCTGTTCAAAATTCTAACAGACGGCTTACTCTTTCATTTCTTAGCCCCAATCCATATTCACCTACTATGTTTCCTTCTCTTCCTTTTCCTACTGTCAAATTCCAGTCACCAATGACTATTAAATTTTCGTCTCCCTTCACTACCTGAATAATTTTTTTTATCTCATCATACATTTCATCAATTTCTTCGCCATCTGCAGGGCTAGTTGGCATATTAACTAGTACTGATGTAGTAGGCGTGGGCTTCGTATCTATCTATGCCACAATAATGCGTTCACTTTGTTGTTTGTAGTAGCTTACCCGAACTCCTATTTTCATTCATTATTAAGCCTACTCCTGCATTACCCCTATTTGGTTTTGTATTTATGATCCTGTATTCGCCTGACCAAAAATCTTGTTCCTCCTGCCAACGAACTTCACTAATTCCCACTATATCTAACTTTAACCTATCCATTTCCATTTTTAAATTTTCTAACCTACCTGCCCGATTAAGGGATCTGACATTCCACGTTCCGATCCGTAGAACGCCAGTTTCCTTTTTCCTGATAACGAGGTCTTCCTGAGTAGTCCCCGCCCGGAGATCGGATTGGGGGACTATTTTACCTCTGGAATATTTTACCCAAGAGGACGCCATCATCATTTCTCCATACAGAAAAGCTGTATGCCCTCGAGAATACTTACGCCGTAGTTTCCCTTTGCTTTCAACCGTTCGCAGTACCAGCACAGCAAGGCCGTTTTGATTAGTGTTACAAGGCCAGATCAGTCAATCATCCAGACTGTTGCCCCTGCAACTACTGAAAAGGCTGCTGCCACTCTTTAGGAACCATACGTTTGTCTGGCCTCTCAACAGATACCCCTCCGTTGTGGTTGAACCTAAGGGACGGCTATCTGTGGCGCTGAGACACGCAAGCCTCCCCACCAACGGCAAGGTCCATGGTTCATTCCGGGGGGGAGATGGGGGGCAGGTCCATTAAATGTAAAAAATAAAATAAGTCTAATGTTGTTGCGGAAAATAAGTCTAATGTTGTTGCGGTCTAGAGGTATCGTCTTTGACTTATAATAAAAACGCCCTGTGTCCCAGGTTCGAAACACGGCACCATTTAAATTTTGATTAATATTCAGCATGGGCGGCCGAAGACTTCCGGCATAAAAAAGTCACCCTCACTCTGCCAATGAGCTTGTGAAAGAGGGCGGAGGGGCAGACGAAGGTTCTGGGCACTCTCCTCCTCTTCGAGTTGGAAACTGTCCCTAAAGGCGGAGGAATCAGCAACTATCAGCGGCATGAGGATGCAGAAGGTAATGGAAACCACTGCATTAAAGACACATAATGTGGCCTGTAACTGAAAAAGTATCTTGACGATCTCTCCATTGCCAAAAGGTTCCGGAATAATCCTCTATTCGGATCCCCACGAGAGTACTAGGATTAGAATATCTGAAAAGGGAAATTCAAAGGCTCAGTCTAGATATAGTAGGGGTCAGTGAAGTGAAATGGAAATAAGGAAAGGGTTCTGGTCAGACGAGTATAGGGTAACATCAAAAGCAGTAGAAAATGATATATCGGGAGTAAGATTCATTATGAATTGGAAGGTAGGGCAGAGAGTGTGTTACTGTGAACAGTTCAGTGAGAGGATTATTCTTATCAGAATCAACAGCAAACCAACACAGACAACGATATTTCAGGTATACATGGCGATGTCGGTAGCTGAAGGTGAGGTGACAGAGAACGTTTATGAGGATACTGAAAGGATGATACGAAACGCAAAGGGAGATGAAAATATAATAGACGTGCGGGACTGTAATGTAGTTGTAGATAAAGGAGCAGAAGAAAAGATTACAGGAGAACATGGGCTTGGGACAAGGAATGAGAGAGGAGAAAGACTGATTGAGTTCTATGGTCAATTTCAGCTAGTAATAGCGAATACTCTTTTGAAGATTCATAAGAGGTGGAGATACATTTGGAAAAGGCCCGTAGATGCGGGAAGATTTCAGTTAGATTACGTCATGGTCACACGGAGATTCCGAAATCAGGTTCTGGATTACAAGGCGTGCCCAGGAGCAGATATAGACACAGATCACTACGTAGTAGTGATGAAGAGTAGGCTGAAATTTAAGATATTAGTCAGAAAGAATCAGTACGCAGAGACGTGGGATATGGTGGTACTAAGGAAAGAGAAATAAGCTTGAAGTTCACTAAGACTATAAATATAGCAATAACGAATAGTCCGGTAGGCAGTCCAGTTGAACAGGAATGGACTTCTCTAAAAAGGCAAGTTGTAAAGAAAAAAAAAAAAACAGATACAAAGCAAGAAACTGCAAAGAAACCGTCGGTAATAGAAGAAATACTTCAGCAGCTCGATAAAAGAAGGAAGTACAAAAATGTTCATGGAAATTCAGGAACACTTACAAGTGACTGTGAAATGAAATAAAAAGGAAATGAGGGTAAGCTAAGATAAAATGGCTGCTTTAAAAACCTGGAGACATTAACCTTTGGTGACACTAAAAGCAAGTGTAGTACGATTAAGAGAGCAAGCGGAATTCCACTGTTAACTGCAGAGGAGAGAGCGGATAGGTGGAAAGAGTACGTTGAAGGCCTCTACGTGAGGGAAGGTTTTTCTGATGTGATAGAAGAAGAAACAGAAGCAGATTTAGAAGAGACAGGGGATCCAGTAATAGAATCAAAATTTAAGAGGCCTTTGGAGTACTTCAGATCAAATAAGGCTGAAGGGTTAGATAACATTCCAACAGAATTTCTAAAGTCATTACGAGAAGTGGAAGCAAAACGACTATTCACATTGGTCTGTAGAATGTATGAGTCTGGCAACATACATCACGACTATCGGAAAAATATCATCCATCCAAGAGGTGATACGTGCAAGAGTTATCGCACGATCAGCTTAGCAGCTCACGCATCGAAGTTGATGACAAGAATAACATACATAAGAATGGAAAAGAAAACTATGGACGTGTTGGATGAGGACCAGTTAGGCTTTAGAAAAGGTAAATGCGCCAGAGAGCCAATTCTGAGGTGGCGTTTGATAAATGGAAGCAAGAGTGAAGAAGATTCAAGACGCGTTCATAGGATAAGATTAAGGAGAGGTAGGTAGTATACAGTGTGTACAGGAGACAAGAGGAAATAATCAGAGTGGACGACCAAGATCGAAATTCTCGGATTAAGGGTGTAACACGGGGATGTAATCTTTCGCCCCTACTGTTGAATCTGAAAAAGCAATGATGGATATAAAAGAAAGGTTCATGACCATTCTATGATGACATTATGAAGAAGAATTAAATGGTCTCCTCAATGTAATGAACATTCTAATGATTACAGAATATGGACTGGGAGTAAATCGAAGAAATACGAATGATAAGTAGGAGAAATGAGAACTACGAGAAACGTAGGATTGAAGGTCACGAAACAGATAAAGTTAAGGTCTTCTGTTACCTAGGCAGAAAAATAACCAATGATGGGCGGAGCAAGGAGGACGTCAAAATCTGACTGGAACTTGCAAAAAGGGCGTTTCTGGCCAAGAGAAGTCTACTAGTATTTTAATTGAGGAATAAATTTATGAGAATGTACGTTTGGAGCAAGATATTGTATGGCAGTCAAACATGGACTGTGGGAAAACCGAAACAGAAGAGAATCGAAGCATTTGAGATGTGGTGCTACAAACGAATGTTGAAAATTAGGTGGGCTGCTTAAGTTAGGAATGAGGAGGTTGTGTGCAGGATTGGAGAGGAAATTAATATGTGGAAAACACTGACAAGAAGAAGAGACTGGAAGAAAGGACATTTGATGAGGCATCATAGAATGACTTCCATGGTAGTAGAGCGAGTTGTAGACGGCAAAAACTGAAGCGAAAGACAGAGATTGGAATACACCCCGCTAATAATTGAGGCATAGGTTACAAGTGCTACTCTGAGATGAAGAGGTTGGCACAGGAGAGGAATTCGTGACGGGGCGATCAAACGGGTCAGCAGACTGGTGACTCAAAAAAAATATGGTTGTGCCGAAGCTTTCGGTATTCCTCTTACTAATTCTTCCTTTGATGAACCTGATGACGATGGACTATTTGTGACTGCAATGGTATTCAGCAGCATTCTTCGCGATTTGTCTGAGGCACTGTCAACGCTTGAAGGGCAGAAAGAAATTGATGGGATAGAAGTGACTGCAGAAAATTATGAGAGTTTCTCAGTATCCATGGGTTCGGACTGTAGCATGGAGGGATTTGAGTATCTTCTAGGATACGTAATTCATCGGTGAAGCCAGTACAACAGAACATTAGCCACACATACTTAAGAGTTAATGTCAATAACAGGAGAAAAACTTGTCAGCTGATTGCGCTTGATTTCTAGAAGAAGTTTAGTTGGGAAATACACTCCTGGAAATTGAAATAAGAACACCGTGAATTCGCTGTCCCAGGAAGGGGAAACTTTATTGACACATTCCTGGGGTCAGATACATCACATGATCACACTGACAGAACCACAGGCACATAGACACAGGAAACAGAGCATGCACAATGTCGGCACTAGTACAGTGTATATCCACCTTTCGCAGCAATGCAGGCTGCTATTCTCCCATGGAGACGATCGTAGAGATGCTGGATGTAGTCCTGTGGAACGGCTTGCCATGCCATTTCCACCTGGCGCCTCAGTTGGACCAGCGTTCGTGCTGGACGTGCAGACCGCGTGAGACGACGCTTCATCCAGTCCCAAACATGCTCAATGGGGGACAGATCCGGAGATCTTGCTGGCCAGGGAAGTTGACTTACACCTTCTAGAGCACGTTGGGTAGCACGGGATACATGCGGACGTGCATTGTCCTGTTGGAACAGCAAGTTCCCTTGCCGGTCTAGGAATGGTAGAACGATGGGTTTGATGACGGTTTGGATGTTCCGTGCACTATTCAGTGTCCCCTCGACGATCACCAGAGGTGTACGGCCAGTGTAGGAGATCGCTCCCCACACCATGATGCCGGGTGTTGGTCCTGTGTGCCTCGGTCGTATGCAGTCCTGATTGTGGCGCTCACCTGCACGGCGCCAAACACGCATACGATCATCATTGGCACCAAGGCAGAAGCGACTCTCATCGCTGAAGACGACTCGTCTCCATTCGTCCCTCCATTCACGCCTGTCGCGACACCACTGGAGGCGGGCTGCACGATGTTGGGGCGTGAGCGGAAGACGGCCTAACGGTGTGCGGGACCGTAGCCCAGCTTCATGGAGACGGTTGCGAATGGTCCTCGCCGATACCCCAGGAGCAACAGTGTCCCTAATTTGCTGGGAAGTGGCGGTGCGGTCCCCTACGGCACTGCGTAGGATCCTACGGTCTTGGCGTGCGTCCGTGCGTCGCTGCGGTCCGGTCCCAGGTCGACGGGCACGTGCACCTTCCGCCGACCACTGGCGACAACATCGATGTACTGTGGAGACCTCACGCCCCACGTGTTGAGCAATTCGGCGGTACGTCCACCCGGCCTCCCGCATGTCCACTATACGCCCTCGCTCAAAGTCCGTCAACTGCTCATACGGTTCACGTCCACGCTGTCGCGGCATGCTACCAGTGTTAAAGACTGCGATGGAGCTCCGTATGCCACGGCAAACTGGCTGACACTGACGGCGGCGGAGCACAAATGCTGCGCAGCCAGCGCCATTCGACGGCCAACACCGCTGTTCCTGGTATGTCCGCTGTGCCGTGCGTGTGATCATTGCTTGTACAGCCCTCTCGCAGTGTCCGGAGCAAGTATGGTGGGTCTGACACATCGGTGTCAATGTGTTCTTTTTTCCATTTCCAGGAGTGTATTTAACTGAATCACCCTCTTTACAGAGTGTAACAAAAAAGTTGTCCGTATTTTTAGAGATGGAAATATGGTACAGAAGAGCACAGAAAAGTCCACTGGATCACGGTTAAGAAATTTGTAACCTTCAGAGTTGTGAGCTTTTGTGTATTGCAAGCTGTTTGCTATTACTAACGACCCACAGAAAGTAGTAAACTAAAGGAGGACACGTACTTGTGTTATTGTTCACAGTCACAGCATGCATAAACAATTGTTTTCGTTGTTATGTAAACCGTACTTACAATTTTGGGTTAGTGCAGCGCATACATTAGCCGTAATGAAACCAGTTTGTGTTGTGATAATATGTGTGAAATGCATTTACACTTTGTCTTTGCCCTTACCAGCATAATGGAAGCTCATTATTCCAAACGAGAAACCGCAGAAACTATCTTCTGTTATGGGCTGCATGTAACATCAAGCACATTACATGAGAGGCTCTGCTGTCCCGCAGTAACAAAATAACGTGTCCTCGTGTGTTTAGTCATTTGTTATGTAGGTCACTGGCAGTAGCAAAGAGCTTGCAGTAGAACAGGTGTGTTGTTTCACTGCAGGGAAGACGACAAGTGCTCGCACCTCTTAGGGTATGTTCATGTTTATTGTACCTTTGTTTTTCTTATTTTGGTCTATACTACCACGTGTCTAATTGCGGAATACTTCTTTTAACACCTCGCCCACTTTGAAAACCGTGGGTTATCATGACTCAAAACTTAACGCCCACTGAGCAGTAGTGGACCGGCCACTCGCCTCTGCGAGTCGACCCAGCAGCGCGCGCACACACACGCACACCACCGGCCAGTAGCCGGTCGCGGGTATCGCCGGAAGCGGCCGTAACTCTCTGCCTTTCGGCGACTGCACTCCGCTGCTCCCACGTTCCGACCACTTGCATCGGCCACCTTCCGGCTGCGCTCTGCTGCTTTCTCAAAACTAAAGTCCCCGACCGCAGAACTAACGGCTAGGCGGAGAGGTAACTACCATAGGGCCATAAGTAGGAATACGGGAAATACTGTGTTTTACGATAACTCGTACTCACCACCGGATTGATCTAGCAGCGCCTGAAAGTATAAATAGCAGACTGCTCAAGCACATGAAATGTCATCTTTTTGAAAAGATACCTAAAATATACTTCACAAGCAACGCATACTAAGGTTACGCAGATAGTGTGGGGATTACTAACGGAAGGGGAGAAGTGCCCAAACCTGTCGCATTCAAGAACGAATGATAACTTTTTTCTTCCTTCTATACAAACTACTCACACCAAACAGCACATGTAACTGGTTACAGTCAATTTTTCAACAAGCGCTAAGAAACAAAATCTGACTATAACTTTTATAGAAACAACACTCACAGTTCACAATGTAATGTACTTCTTTCTCTGGGGGACAAATACTAATTATTCTCAGTAGTTGTGTATTAAGCTACAAATTGTCATTTTAAACCTGTGTGGTCTGCCTAGTCGACCACAAGTCCCCGTCACGCCCTTCACTATAACAACAGAGTACATACAGGGCTGAAGACATGGAGAAAGAAAGGTATCATCACAATCTGAATTTAGAATAATATAACTTTCTTACGTTTATTGGTCGTTGTTGCACGCTCGTGGTCCAGTGATGAATCTCGCCATCCACTGTTTCTTAAATCAATTTGAGGTCCAGGGTGTGTGTTTTGCTGCGTAAGAACTAACACATATTTAAACTTCCAACTTTTATTTTATAAATGCTGATTGTGACTATATTCAATAATTTTCAATGTAAGAGCTTTTCCAATACATCATTTAATTCCCTCTAACCTTGACCTTCTCAAAGCAAGCGTGTTATTTCTCAACAGCAACACCCCACTGTCTCTACACCCTTCAACAACCGGGTCCCGTTCACAGAGCTTAAAAACTGTGCAGTGCTGCCAACCTTGGTTGTATATCGATATTTTACACATCGCACGTATACATATATGAACAACATAGTATGAAAAATGAAAAGTGTTTATAATATAGTTCTGTTGCAATATATATCATGATTGTCCTCATATTAACAGTTTTGTAACAGAATAATAATATTTTACTTTATGTTTACGTAGTTAAAGTTCACTTGCTCCATCAAGGTGATTGACGGCACCGCACACCTCGCCAGCAGGTGGTATCGGTAGTTTCAGTAGTCCGTTACATTACAACAACCACTACAGGAAACAGACTCACGGGTCTCAGACAGAAATAATTAGTTAAGTCTACAGAGGAAGTAAGCGCAATGATGAAACACTTTGTCCAATGGAGATCGCATTTCATACGATCTTCCATCCAATGCACATGTTTTTGCAGTTTGTGTAATCTGAAACATTTCTAAAACTGTGATATCTAGACACAAAAAAAGCTTTTGAGTTGTTTTCTACGAGTACTTACCAAAATAAGCACAAAAATAGCATAATATACAATAATATTCGCAACGTTATGAAATGTACAACATATTTATATGCAGCGGTGCAACTAAACGTAACAATGTATCATTGCGTAACTCTTTGTCTACCATGTATTTACATAAGCACGTGCAAATAAAACAAAAAATAGAAGATTGGGGAGAATGGGCACGTTAACACAAGATTCGCTAATAGATTGCTCCATTACAAAACAACTCCTTTTACAGAATAAGCTGACGTACATCGAACCTCGCCAATAAACATCGACATTCACAGTAAGCACAAAAGAAAGGGATGATTTTACAGGATGCAAAGATTACTCATATCCAAAACTCAAACTCTCCAGTTACTGAATGAGAGGGTGTTTTAGTGTCTACCACGGTCATGGACGGCAACGAAACGTACGGATATTCCGGCCCATGTGGAAACGAGATTCAAACCCGAACACAAACAAGTAACATCTGTTTTCTGTTGGAACGCCAAGCATGAGCGTAACATCCTAAACTCAGATTCATCCTACTACACAAATGTAGCCGATCGTATTTTTAATACAAGAATATGTAGCCAATTCCCGAATATATGGGGCCGCACAACGCCCAGGTCAGAGTGAGTTCTCGCGCCCAGAGGTTTGATTCGTCGCTGCCAAAAGAACAGCCCCAGTGAGATACGACCTGCGTCTGGTCGGACCTCAGAGCTACACCATCATCGACACCAGAATGGTCATATGCGTGCCTTACGGGGAAGACAAAAGAAATGATTCAAATGGCTCTGAACACTATGGGACTTAACATCTGAGGTGATCAGTCCTCTAGAACTTAGAACTACGTAAACCTAACTAACCTAAGGACATCTCACACATCCATGCCCGAGGCAGGATTCCAACCTGCGACCGTAGCAGCAGCGCGGTTCCGGACTGTAGTGCGTAGCACCGCTCGGCCACAGCGGCCGTCGCTCTATCAGTCCATCTTGGGTTAGGTTTCAGTCGGTTTTCCTCTCTCATTCTAGGCAGAGGCAAGCGTACTTGCTTGAAAAGGGCCACGGCGGATCACCTGTCTAGTACTTATATACTCTGCAAGAAACTTCATCGGGGCAGCCTAACCCACATCATCTGCCCCAAGTGCGCAACCTCTCTGAAGGTGCATCAAATATTTTCCGACCCAGTTTAATCTCCCTGTATTATGACGATGAACCCTGTCTAATTGTGAGATGATTCCTGGATGAATAAATAAACAGATTGAAGCAGCACTGATTCTGATAGTCACAGTAGTGGTGGTAGCGGATGTAAATATACGCTATCTTACATGTACCATACAGTAATTAATCAGTAAGCGATCGAACGGTTACTTCCTGTAAAACTTATTACCAACAGTGTTCAAAAGAATATAACCCTACTGAATTAGAATAGATTATGGAGGAAAAGCAGTAATGTCAAGCAGACTAAGACGGAGTTCTTATTTTCAATCAAAATCTCAGTCAATCCGTTATATTTTCAAATTTATTTTTTCTTTCCTGCTTTCAATTTAGTGCCATATCTACGGAATATATAGCAATTGGTGTGTAACAGGCATGGAATAAGATTTTGAATTATGTGTAAACAATTTGATTGATATAGTCTCTGACAAAAAAAATTACAACTGCAAATTAGAAAACAATAAATAAGTTTCATTTTTCTCTTTCCTTTCATCTCTAATTGGCATGCGTTCCTTCTGCGCCTTGTTTCACCACAATACCTATACATGTTCAACCGACCGTTACAACTTGTCGTCTTTAGAATATTAAAAACCGAGTGAAATTAAATTGCCGGCCGGGGTGGCCGAGCTGTTCTAGGCGCTACAGTCTGGAACCCCGCGACCGCTACGGTCGTAAGTTCGAATCTTGCCTCGGGCATGGATGTGTGTGATGTCCTTAGGTTAGTTAGGTTTAAGTAGTTGTAAGTTCTAGGGGACTGATGACCTCAGAAGTTAAGTCCCATAGCGCTCAGAGCCATTTGAACCATTTGAAATTAAATCATAAGCATCACTGGAAGATAAAGTAAATGTCAGAGGTAACTTAGCTTGTTAACTGAGTTTCTAGGATTATGTGATTTCGCCTTCCAGTTTGTAATGTCATTCAAACCCCATGTAGTAGCATCGTGCGGTCACTGGCCTGCTATGTCGATTTCACAAAACTGTAGGTTGTAAGAGGACGTTCATCAGTGTTGTAGGGGTAGTTCCGCTTCGAGCACAGAGCGGTGAAGTTCCTTTGTACCTCAGTTGCCGCAGTGCCGCACGTGTGAAGTTTCCCTCGTCAGTGGTCAGTGTTGTTGTGTCTGCCGGGTTACTCGTAGTGCCTCCGCTCCGCCTTGCTGTCTCTCTGTGTTCGTCCACTTGCTCCGGCACCGTCTGCTTCGCTATGGCTCCCATGGTTTCCACGAGAAGGTACTGTGAGCTTCCTATAAAACAACGCGATCCGTACAGCCCGGATCTCTAGAAATCCACGATTGGCTTGTCGATACAATTTATGTGAATTCTGATCAGGTCCGTTTTGACGCAGACGATTACATGTTTTAAGTGACATTTATGGATCCCCTTCACGTTGAAAGATTACTGATTCCAAAGCTCCGCTCAAGCTTCGCGATAATTCCATTAGTATGGTCTCATTCTTAGATGCTGAAATTGACTATCCCAATGCTGGAGTGTTGAGCCTCCCGCCGGAGTGTTGATGACAGCTTTCTAAAGGAAATATTGACTCCTTATAGTAACGTGAAAAAACTGCGTCGCTAATGTTGGTCTACTCAACACAGATTAAAGTGTTGTAATGCAATTTGTTTCGTGGAAATGCATTTCAAAGGCATCACATTTACAAGTGTGTGGTTACCGCGTTCGTGTCATGTATACTGGTCAGGAGGGATTTTGTATTAAAGCCGTCATTAATGCAGCGTCTCAAACCAACGGTTGGTGATTTGTGCCTTCCACTCCCGTTGTCGGACATACGTCTGCTTCAGATCGTAATGAACAAAAAGTCAGTTCTGATACCCATGTAAATAAATTTCGGCCTTTAACTCCACGACAGGTTCAGAGTCCTATTGCCCCCAGGATAGAACCTGTGACAGCAACAAACAAGCGACGTCGCACTCGAGATGGCGAGGGTGAGGATTTGGTTGTGCCTTCTGCCCCAACCTCCTGAGCATCGATTGTGTCCCCTGCACCTTTCGACTCTAGATACCTCCCGACCGTGTTACGGTGAGTGGCGAAGAAGTTATTTCTAGCATCTCTCCTGCTCGCGAAGTGGCTCCTTCTCAGCTGTCTGTGCGTGGAGAAGGAGCGGAGTCCAGCCGTCGTCCCTGCATCCTCCGTTACAATATGAGACGATGCAATGCCCACCTGCTTCTTCGTCTTCAGCCGCCGATGGTTTTCCTAATTTTCCGCCTACAGCAACTCCCGAGGAGAATAAAATTAGTGAACGGGTATTACCTGTTGCATTGGCACTGCCACAGAAATCTTACACCTTAGTGACTGGACCTGTATTACATGTCCCGTGTTCTGAGGGACAGTAAGCTGTGCCTCCCACACCTCCGTCTGCGGAGGCCGCCATGCCACGTAGCCGATAGAAACAGTATACAACCTGACCGTGCACTGGCACATAATAAATCTAACCGTACATCCCTGTATAGCAGACCGAGAGAGATGGCGCAGTGGTTAGCACACTGGACTCGCATTCGGGAGGACGACGGTTCAATCCCGCGTCCGGCCATCCTGATTTAAGTTTTCCGTGACTTCCCTAAATCGCTCCAGGCAAATGCCGGGATGGTTCCTCTGAAAGTGCACGGCCGACTTCCTTCCCCGTCCTTCCCTAATCCGGTGAGACTGATGACCCCGCTGTTTGGTCTCTACCCCCAAACAACCCAACCCCAACGTGCATCAATGATCGAAACCCACACGTTCTTTTCCTTAAATATTAGTCGTGTGGAGTCAAAGTTTCGATTGGTTCCGCTGCGAACATAGTCCCCTTACAGTAGGTGTTATTCCGGCATTTCTCCTTACCTTGTTTCCGCGTGATATTTCATATAGCACCCGAATATTCTACGGGGACCGCCCATGCTTTCACGAAGGCATCCCTATTGCTGAACTCGAAATATTGGATTCTGGCAGAGGGAAATGCTGTCTACTTTTTAATCTTACCTTGATTCTTTTACATGGCCCATCCGACACTGATCGCGCAGTGAATCTTTCGCGTTTTTGTAAAGAGGAAATTGTTTATCTGTTGTGTAATAGTCCTCTGGGTATTATGTTGGGTGATGATTTTAACTGTTGTTGCGTTTTGCAGATCAAAGTCCAAATTTTAATTTATCTCGCGAATTACATGAATTGGTCCGCTCCTTACTCTTCAAAGACGTCTGGATATGGATATGTAAATACCCGAAGTTAGTTAAATTTACCCACTTAACTGCTACTTCTAGCACTAGGTTAGATAGCTTTTACGTATCACACTGCCTGCGCGATTGTATTCTTAATGTTGAAGTCATTCCAGCTTTCTTTTACGGATCACTATGCTGTGACTACAATCTTCAATACTGAACGACAATCAGTCAAATTGTTTCGCACTCCGTGGATGTTAAACGTCGCTCACCTAGCTGACCCCTCCCTCTATGACGTGATGTGAGACGTGGGGGAGCGTACTCTGCGGTTCACTGGGAAGTACTCTTTCGTCCTTGATTGGTGGCCATAGCTGGCAAAACCAAGGCTCAGGCAACCTTTGATACCTTTCTGTGCGGCAAAAGCTCTAGACTTTCGGAGAATTTATGAATATTTCTGTTCCATCATATGTGAACTTTATGCTGCTTCGCATCGCACCCATCTGCGAATTGCGGATGTCAGGCGTGTAAAGACAAACTTGTTGACATAGATCAGAATACAAATGTAAGGCTTGAAAATCCGATCCAAGCCGCGTTCATTGGCGACGGAAGAACTGACTTCCTAATACCATTTGCTTCGGCATCAGACCCGTCGTCGACGCCCTTGTATTTGTTATCTCACGGCAAATAATGTATGAGTCGTAATGGCGCAAGCTGATATAATGCGTATCTTACACTATGTAGACACCTACGACATCGATGCGTCCAGTGAAACGTTTTACGATCCACTAGTCGGCATCTTGGATACGAGAATTAAACCAGAACAAATCCAACGCTCTTAGCAGCCTTTCAGCTTCAGAAAGTTTACAAACTTATCGTGGGATTGCCTTCTCAAAATTCCCCGGTTGTAGATGGACATCGCAAGGAATTTTACGTGCGCTCTTGGCCGTGGTTGGGTGCTACCTTTACGTCCCTTTTGAATGAAATGTTACAAGGTACAATCGTGCCGACCTCGTTCAAAGTGGGAAACATTGTTTTAATTCCGAAACGCCCTGGAGTGGCTACCTCTAATAGCTTTCGCCCAGCTACTTTGATAAACTGGTTATAAGACTACGGCGAGGGCAGTTAATAGTAGGATGTCGGATCTGATGAAGGCGATTGTTGCAAAACATCAAAGCTGCGTACCTGGTCGTACCATTCATACCTCTATAGTCGAGTGTCGGGACGTGGTTCGGTCGCTGCTGTAACGTCCTTCTTTTGTGCCCTTGCTTTTCTAGACTTCGATAAGGCATTTGATAGTGTTCAAAATGGTTCAAATGGCTCTGAACACTATGGGACTTAACATGTGAGGTCATAAGTCCCCTAGAACTAAGAACTACTTAAACCTAACTAACCTAAGGACATCACACACACCATGTCCGAGGCAGGATACGAACCTGCGACCGTAGCAGTCGCGCGTTTCCATACTGAAGCGCCTAGAACCGCTCGGCCACCTCCGGCCGGCTCGATCGTGTTAATCACGACTTTGTACTTCGGGTTCTGGAGGCAGTTGGTTTTACTGTTGACACACTGCGAGTGCTCTCAAATCTGTAAACAGGTATTTCAGCTTCGGTGGTGGTCATCTGACGCACCCGATATATATCCGAAGGGGAGTGCCTCAAGGAAGACCGCTGTTAGTCTGTTGCCTCTGGAGTCCCTACTTCGGATCCTATGCCGGCTGAGAGGGTGGACACTTTCTGGCGAGACTACAGCTGTTCTTGCACACGCGATGACGTGATGGTTCTGCTTCGCAATCCTGCTGAGATACCTCGACTTAAGGCTGGAATCGATGATTTTTGTCGGAGTTCAGGTGCACTACTTTATGAAGGTAGATGCAGGCTTCTTACCCTGCTATGTTTTGATGTTCCATGGGCTACTCCAGTGGGTCGGCAAAGGTCTCTCCGTGTCATCACTGACCGTTGTTCACTCAAAACGGAGACGCTCAACTGGAAATCCCTTACTTTCCTCCAGAAAGTCAGAATATTGGATATGTATGTAGTGGAAAGCTTATTACGTGGCCCAAGTTCATCTGCTTTGCTCGATGATGGCTAAGAACGACAACTGTCTGCTCGTTTCTTATGGAAAAGACGTATCTTTCGCTTGCTGTATGAGGTGGTCACGAAGCCTCGTTTCTTTGGACAGGTTTGGCTTGGATGGCATACGAAGGAAAACTAGATTCGGGGCGAGGCCCTTTTTCAAATCATCATAACAAAATGTACACTGGCAATGGCAAGGAAAGCGTTTCTGAAGAACAGAAATTTGTTAACATCGAATATAGATTCAAGGGTCAGAAAGTCATTTGTGAAAGTATTTGCATGGAGTTTTGCTATGTATGGAAGTGAAACATGGACAGCAAGAGAATAGAAGTTTTCGAAATGTGGTGCTACAGAAGAATTCTAAAGATTACGTGGGTAGATCACATAACTAATGAGGAGGTATTGAATATGATTGGGGAAAGAGGTGCTTGTGGCACAACTTGACTAGAAGAAGGGATCGATTGGTAGGACATGTTCTGAGGCATCAAGGGATCACCAATTTAGTATCGGAGGGCAGCGTGGAAGGTAAAAATCGTAGAGGGAGACCAAGAGATGGATACACTAAGCAGATTCAGAAGGATGTAGGTTGAAGTAGGTATTGGAAGATGTAGAAGCTTGCACAGGATAGAGTAGTATGGAGAGCTGCATCAAACCAGTCTCAAGACTGAAGACCGCAACAACAACAACTTCGCTCTTAAAAACTTCGATGTAAAGACATCTATACCGAAAAAAACATAGCTGTTACTAACGATACGTCGATTTTTCTATACATATCAGAAATATTAGAAAAAGCACATCGAAATAATTTGATTTTCAAATAGTGTAACAAATAATGTTAGTTACGTGGTCAGAGATATTTTAAAACTCAAAGGAACTGTAAATAGTCACCTGTTTCTTCAGAAACCTACCTACATCTACTTGCCTTTGTTAACGTTAATTTACATTACGCGCAATAATACTGATCGGTGCGATCATTAATTACTTTTATTTAAATCAAATTGCGAACCTAAGTAAAGGTAATCTTGCAAAGTAAATTCTTTTTTTCCATTAAAACGATTTATTTATATGATTATAACATCTTTGGTCCGTAGAATTGTGTTCTTCCACGGGTGACGGTTCGTCCAGTCTCCTATAATAAGCGCTCGATCGACACAGATGTGCTGACTAAGGGAAATACACCTTTACAGTCTTGTGATAAGTGGCTTCGTGTCCTGCCAGATTTGAGTGGGGTCTCATGTTTAGTGGTGTAGTAACACGATACGACAGGAACACGTGAACCTCAGTTTCCAGCGGTTGTTGCCGACTTATTTTTCGTTTTCGTGTGCCAGCTGCTTGTCGTATTTCCCCATTTCAAATCTTCTTGATGAGACTCATAGGATATTTCGTCCTTGTTTGTAGGTATGTTCCTCTTCGCATTTATTTTAGCAACTAATTACCTTAGATTGAATTTTCTCATGTTGAGAATTCAGAAGGTGCGACCAGTTTTGCTTGTTAAAAACTTTCTGAAGCCAAAATTGTATAAATACTTCTTTATTTACTACAGCCAGTTTCGACAGACTTTGTCATCCACATGTCTTCAAAAATTTTTGATATGAACACGTTTTATACCAAAACCTTTTGAATATGTGAAACGAACGAGAAGTTTCTCGAAACTGATTCTTGAAAATAAAGAAATATTTATGCGATCCTGGCTTCAGATAGTTGTACTAATTACCTTTTCGTTAGAGGTGGCATCACTGAAGTGCTTGAACTTGAATCTTGAGTAAAGGGTTGTCGAGGTTGCCAGAACAGGGGAATGTTCTAAGCCGTCGATCTTCAGTTGTATCTTTGTTTCGTTTTGAACTGAGCACTCATTTGTTTTCTAAGATTCATTTTTCCGACTGATTCACGGACTCAGCTTTGATCACTGTAAGGTAAGTGTCTCCTGAAATTTCTTTCGTTAGTTTTTGAAATGGGCGTAGCATTTCCGTGACACAGTCCAGCTCGCTGCTATAAACCACTGGGGGAGCCTCAGGTCTAGTTAAAAGTATCGCTTCCGCAACAGACACCATCTCCAGGAATCGTTCTAACATATTCACACACGAGTTCCATACTATGCGAACGTAAAGTGTCTTTGTTTAGTTTGGCTTCTCTCTGTCCCGTCTCTACCAGTCTCTTCCGTAACTCGTGACTTGCAGTGACGGTCAGTTTAAAATATTAGGCAGTATCTCGGACCTTACATATCAATTTTACAACTAAATCTATAGTTACTACTAAGTTAATCGTGCAACACAAGAGACAATTTTTTCTTCGACAAACATCTTCCCATTGACCTTCCGAACAGTAAAGATAGATGAAACTTTTTCAACTGAAATTTTTCACTTGGAGAAAATGTATGTCAGTTTTTTAGTGATGTACAGCGATGTGTTATGTTCCGTCAACGCAAAAATACGTAATGCTCCAGGAAAGCGTTGGCTTGTCTAGACAGTGATTAGTGATGCACACAAGTAATTTACTACTAATTGTTTCTGTCCAGATATATGAGGCAGTACAACAGTTTTATGCACTCTTTATATACGTTTTAAAAATCCTGGTTTTTATTTCTTTTCGACTTGGCACCTTGTACAATGGACACACGTTCCCCATTAGCTGTAAAAAGCATTTTCTTTCTACAGTGGCACACATTTTTTAAGCCATGAATATAAAATACATAAGAGCTTCAACGATTTTCTTGGATTTTGCTCCATCCTGTGTTATAATGTCATCAAACATTATGGCTCACAAGGGCACTCACACATGGCAATCGACAATTTGAATCACTTGTACTACACTCTGCAAGTGCGGCGCGTAACTCAACTGAGACTGTTGCAAGTAAATGATAACATTTTACACTTTATATTTTACTTACATCCAGCTTCAAAAGTACAAAAAATCAAGAGCACAGCAATAAAAGCAGAACTGCACGAATAAGGACATTGGACGTGTCGATGAACAGAATGAATGATCCATTGTTGAAGGATGTCGATGTTTTTGACCTTTGTAGTCGATGCGCCGACGATATATCGCCATTCAAAATATCTGTGCTAACCTCGATATTACGGATGAAACCACGATGTTCTACTCGCCCTTCTCGCTTTGGCACAAGTATTTCTCGGAGTCCTCGCGTAGGACCAACAAAGCTTTCACGTGCAGCTTCGATCTGCGTTTCAGTCGAGGCAAAATGATATCTTTACCACTGAGACCTTGCAGCCACATACCTCTCCTTGTGCGCTTCAAGATTGGAAGAAAAGAACAGCTTCACAACTACACTGTGAAGCAGCGAACCTGGGGTAAGAAGGACGTACCAGTGGATATGTGAATCACTGGATATCCCGTTCACAGGAAGAAGCCAACAATATTGGGACCCAACATCTTTAATGCTATAACTGCACAGACACATGTTATTTCTGAGTAACGCTAAAATTATACTGCGTTTTACATCTGCGCCCACTGTGCGAGCAAAGAGCTTGCACCTGTTGCAATTGTTGCTGATTACTAGCTATTGAAATGGCCAGTTTGTTTTCCCAGTGTCTGGAGCGGCGATTCGTAAATCTCATTAATTTACTGGACTGTGTGACGTAACCGCTTTGCAGTCGGATATTAATTTATTACCAATTGCACCGCGCTATTGGACAATCTGAAAGGCATCCACGTTATACAGTTGCTTTTATAAACACTGCCGCTCGACTTTGTGTAGTTATATTGAGGTGACGTATTTTCCAATAGCAGCATACTGTCTGGGAATGAAACAAAGAAAAATATGATGGTCCATCACAAAGATGGAGCAACCGGGACGCAGACAGATGAAGGCCTAGACTATTGTCGGAGGTAACTTCCGGATGTTTCAGGTCCTCACAGATGGTAATAAACTTGCGTCAGAAACAATGTTCCTGTTTTTGTTCTGCAAAACCTGAATTAGCAAGTGGTGAAAACAGTTTATATTTATGCTTGTAAATCCATAAAAATTATTTATTAATCCTTAATCACAAAGACTGGAGAGCAGGTAAATGCACACTTTTTCGTATTAGGTAAATGGAAAGAAATTTAACCATATAATCGAAACCATATCTGTTTGATATCATATTTACGAGGACAACCGAAATGATTCGTAGAGCTTTTGTGTTGGATGTTACGTGTCTACATTACTGGAAAACGAGCCACGTTTTCAGTGCTTACATGCACAGCATCAACTTCTTCTTCACCACTGTTTGGATGTTTTCAGAGATGGTACTTGTACACTGTGCAGAGCTGATACCGTTATTTACGGATATGGCACTGTTAACTAAAAGAAGGCGTGGAGTGGGGGGGAGGGGGGCCCCGGGATTCCTGTCCTCATCCCATTACCACCTCGGTCGGAATACTGGTATCCCAACTGTCTGCGTGCAACGTTTTTTATGTGGAAGCAAGCGAAACTCTTTGCGAATGGCGTAACACAGGTGGAACTTGGTTATCAGCCTGGTACTCACCTACTGGTGTGTGAGAAACCGCCTGAACACTACATCCAGGATGTATGAAAACTGATCCCAATGAAATTTGCACCAAACCGGAAATCCGTAAAATTTAGGTGTGCGGAAATTTGCCACGCCGGACATTTGCCACGATTTTACTTGCTCCGAAGGGTTGGGTCCCTTGTCTCCTCCTCCTCCTCCTCATCGCTGTCACGCGGTAAAGGTACTTACTGAGCCTTTCCGCTGGTTTACTTAACATAGGACCAAAATCTCTTTGGATTTTCTGCCACATTTTTAGAGGGACTTTCGTTGTGGAAACTATTAAATGCATCTCGCAATGAAATCCACACCAAATTTCCGGCCTCAGTAAAACTTGGCCAGTCTTGGAGAATTTGCGTTCGTCTAAATGATACGTGCCTTTTCGGTGCTCCTGCAGCAGTTTTATGCCGTGTTTTGGGCACCATGGGGGATCAGTTCCGCCTCTTATCAATCTATTTGGTATGAATCCCTCGAGTGCTGTTGATACTATTTCTTTGAACTTAAGGCACATATGGTCTTCACTTACATAGTTTGGAAGGATTGGAGACTGTCTCTTAGAAAGACGTCAACCGAATTTTTAGCTGCTTTTATAAACAGATATATTTCGCATTTGCTTTTGGTGAATTTCTTCGTTACGGAATGGAGCCTCCCTCGACTGTGTGGTCACTAATCCCTGTATGGGTCGTGATGCTCAGGATTATTTGTGGCTAAGAGGTCAAGTGTGTTTTCGTAACCATTTACAATTTGAATGGACTCGTGAACTACTTGTTCAAAACAATTTTAAAAGAAGCATTTAGAACTATTACGGATGTTGTTTCCTGCCTACAATAGGATCTGAAAATGTATTTTTGTCAACATACAGAAAGTTGATTGAAGTCATTGCCAACTATAATTGTATGAGTAGCGTACCTATTTGTGATGAGACTCGAGTTTTCTTTGGACGATTCTTGTTCCACACTGTCCCTAACTTCCAGCCGAGTTTATGTCCTAAGAATGAAACGCGACTTTCTCTATTTCAAATTTTTGTTACAGTTGCGTGCTTTCCCTGTATGCGGATTCGGTGCCTCCGAAAGCACTAAACATCATCCTTGGACAGACAAGCAACCACCATACCACCACCAACAACTTTCCCACGCTCATCTTCACTTAGCTCCGACGTAATGCAGGCACAGTTACACAAAACACTGTGCTTACCACTACTGACATTTGCAACGTATTGGGGAGATTGCACAATTGCCGTTAGTAGTCAAATACAACAGTACAACTCTAGTCTTGGCTACCATCTGCATTTATGATTCAGGATGCATTTCTTGCTGTGCGTCCATGTTTTTGTGAAATCTCTGCATGTGTATGACGTTGTAGTAAAGTATCATGTTGCTACCATCACACCTAACAAATTTTCTGCATTTGTCATTTTTACTGCTGTACTACTCTTATTCATTATGAACTATTTAAAACTTTCATACCACAACTTGACCATCTACCAGTCACCATGGCACTTTGCTGTAAAGGCTCTGCAGTAAAAGCGCACTCTACCCATTGTGCCATTTTGCGCGGGCATCTGCGAACTCTGAAGTACGTGTTGGCCGTGTGGTATTTTGTTTGTGGAGTGTACGTCACTTACAGTCTGATACCATCCACAAAATTCAACGTTCTCTGTTAGCCGCCATTTGCCCGGCGTTTCTATGCTCTTCACCTTAAGGAGCGCTCAAGATCTTGTTCGGTCACGGTGGTCTTCAGAGTGTATTCCGCAACTGTTCAGAGCTACCCTCT
This sequence comes from Schistocerca gregaria, assembly GCF_023897955.1. Taxonomy (NCBI): domain Eukaryota; kingdom Metazoa; phylum Arthropoda; class Insecta; order Orthoptera; family Acrididae; genus Schistocerca; species Schistocerca gregaria. The sequence continues at coordinate 90,703,644 of NC_064922.1, read as the reverse complement.
CTCTTATCTGAAACGCACAGGACGGTATCTCTCTATCCAGGGCACACACACACACACACACACACACACACACACACACACACACACACACACTCAGCCTCATATACGCCCCACTTCCCTGCGTGGAGCAAGTATACGGTTGCCGCTCATTTATGTTCGCTGTCAGTGTGTGTTTTTCTCCAACATTAGGAAGACATTTTCCGCACAGGTACATCCAGCCCACGCACAGTGTTTTTGCTTGATGTATTTAATCTTACTGCATATTCAGCCACACAGGGACATGTTCCATAAAACAGGAACTTCAGCTACGTAATTTACTACACACGGAAAAGATTGTTGTGAGGAGGAAACAGTAATGGAGTTCCACGAGGCTCAATTCTGAGTACATTACACTTTATGAAAATAATCTTCCATTTCATTCCATCGAGCAGGCTCATGTCTTTTGCCGAAGATACTACTGTAGAAATCAATACAAAGACAGGTATAGCTTCTCATGAAAATACAAATAACGTCTTCAAAAGAAATATTGACTTTAGTGTAGTGCACCTCTCCCCTAAAGATAGATTTTTCACTTTACAACGTAAGGGTTACAAATTTGGCACATACACCAGATTTTATAGCTAAAGGAATTAACGAAATTAAAGAAATTAAAGGAAGGTAAAAGAAATTAATGAAAAAGGAACAGGCTAAGAAAGCGTAAATTACACCCTGACCGAAACTGCATGGTGCAAAAGGCGGAGTTGCGGAACGCTGGAAAAGGCCCCAGGTCAGAAATTAGCGAGCGGAAAAAAGGGAGGGACGAATGTTGGCGGACTTTGCGTGCGGCTGCTCGTTCCGGCGACCGGCCATTAAGCACGACCGCAGCATGGCCGCGCGGCGCGTCGCATCGCCCGTGCTCAGGTAATGCTGGGCGTCGACCCACCTGCGGGGCTGCAGCCCAACATGCTGCGGTGCTAAGCGGGTTGCCTACTTAGTGGGCGGTAGTGACCACGCGCTCGTGCCCTGCACGACAGTAGCTTTCGGCTTCATTATGTTCTGTTGGGCGTCTCAGTTTTGCGCATAACAGAAGTTTCTATCTTAAATGATACACTGTTTCTTTTCTTTATTTTTTTATTTAAGCCATCTATGTCCTATAACGCATGTAAACAGATATAAAACATCGTGCATGCATATTTTCTATCGTATATATACTGTGCCCAGTTAAATGGTATCTATGTAATATCATACAAACACGTACAAGGATACACTTCAAGACCAGCCGAGTGGAGAGAGACAGCTAATAATTGTTGGACTATAGTTGGCTGTACAGTGCACGACAAACACAGCGAGTTTCGTTACACGGCATTAAGAATTAATTAGTGGTGTGGTTACTTGGGTGAATTAAGAGCAGACTGGAAAAGGTTGACTCGTAAAGTTTAAAACTAATAAGTGTTTTATTGTGTGCTTCAATTATTCAGATAAATGGAGTTACGATTAAGAAGGTCAAAAAAATGTTCAAATGTGTGTGAAATCTTATGGGACTTAACTGCTAAGGTCATCAGTCCCTAAGCTTACACACTAATTAACCTAAATTATCCTAAGGACAAACACACACACTTTGGGACTTCCTCTGTATAAATATTGCAGTTGTAATAATCAATAGACGATCGAGTATTTGCCTAAAAAGAAAATGAATGCGCGATCTTATATGAATGAAACAAGTATCTGTAAATATTTAACCTCTATCCCTTAGAGTGCCCCATCATAAACTCTTATACAAATATTTGGTTTCAAAATACTACTGTGTTACAATGATCCGTGTCATTTAGCTTCATCAATAATTTTAAAGACGAGACACATCATATTTCGTGCAGCTTAAAGCTGCAAATGTGTATATGCATGAAAATGATGTCTGCGTTGTCAATGCAGGTTTTACATCTGAGTTGCGGTCGAAGATAATAAGGAAGTAAAACACACTAAAGCAAAACACCGATACAGTTCTAGAAATTCTCGAACGAGTTGAATGTCACTGGTTTCCACAAAAGATAAAAGAACGTAAACAGCCCGAATGCATGTTAAACAACAGACATGTGATTCTGTATGTTTTTTCTTACCACATTTTCAGCAAAGTCTGTACATCAGGTTTTGAGTTTCTTATGTGTTTATGGAAAAGAAACGAAATATCAGGCAGGAAAGGTGAATTATCCTGGAGTGTTCGGCTATAGGCAGGTGCGTAAGGATCTAATTTTACCGCCATAATTGGATGTACCAGCTGTCACTGTGCCTAACAACGCAGTCACAAACACATAACAACCTCACTGACTCCCATAAAGATGACTGTTTTAAGACAGCGTAATTAGAAGTAGTATATAGTGATTGCAGCTCACATTGACCTTTACCTGTCGGATTAGGGATTAGCCAAAAAGTCAAGGATAATGATTTCGTCAGTGAATTTGGATGCATGATGCCATCAACACAATGAGTGATGGGAAATTTGAGAAATAAAGACGGTAGACGTCGGTAAATTCAAAGATGTTAGATGGTGGGAAGTCTGAAATTCGGAACAAAAGAAGGTGGGAAACTAAAAAGAAGAAAATATAACTAGAACTTGAAGGCAGCAAATTTTTGGTTTTAATTCCAGTACGTTACAGACCAGTAAAACAGTCCGTCACAGTCAAAAGCATCTGAATGATCTGAATTTATGGTTTGCGCTATTTTCCAAAGTATTTATACAAGAAATTATGTAAAGAGTTTAGCTTGTAGTACTTTCACATCTAAAAGAACTTTACAGGCCATGAAAATGAAACAGCCTATCACAATGCACCCACCTTGGGCGTGTTCAAAAATATCCGATCGCTCTGAATTTTTTGCGTCATGCTCAAAAGTAGTTCCGCAACCAATTACGCGAAGGATGTAACTTGCGGTATTTCCACATCTAAGTGCACAAAACATACCATTGAAATGAAGAAGTCAATCAAAATGTAGCCATCGTGGGTGTGCTCAAAAGTATCTGAATATTCCGAAAAGTATGCAACATGCGAAAGACTATTTATTCATAAAATATATGTAAAGTGTCACATGCATATGTGCAAAGTTCGATTCCGGTACTATGGATAGTGTGAGTCACAACAAAGCCTAAAATTCAAAAATTCATTATTGTCCAACTCTGAACTGTTTTCTGATGCTTGTCAGGGCTTGACAGGCGTGGGACAGACTAAACTAACTGAGCGAGCGTTCTGCTTCTTCAGGCAAGTGACAACCCATTGGTAATACCCAATGCATTTGTCTCTTGACTTGACGATATGTGACAATCATGCACAATGCAAAACAGACATGGGCACTAATGTTCATCTAACTTACGGCTTAACTGTACTTGTCAAAAATTACCATGTATAAGTTCGTCAAAAATTCGTCTCTAAAACCGATATCATTGTCAGCCACACAGTTTCCTAGAGCAAATAAAATTTCTGAATGACTCTAATTCCAAGACGGTGTATGATAGCACGAGATACACTCCTGGAAATGGAAAAAAGAACACACTGACATCGGTGTGTCAGACCCACCATACTTGCTCCGGACACTGCGAGAGAGCTGTACAAGCAATGATCACACGCACGGCACAGCGGACACACCAGGAACCGCGGTGTTGACCGTCGAATGGCGCTACCTGCGCACCATTTGTGCACCGCCGCCGTCAGTGTCAGCCAGTTTGCCGTGGCATACGGAGCTCCATCGCAGTCTTTAACACTGGTAGCATGCCGCGACAGCATGGACGTGAACCGTATGTGCAGTTGACGGACTTTGAGCGAGGGCGTATAGTGGGCATGCGGGAGGCCGGGTGGACGTACCGCCGAATTGCTCAACACGTGGGGCGTGAGGTCTCCACAGTACATCGATGTTGTCGCCAGTGGTCGGCGGAAGGTGCACGTGCCCGTCGACCTGGGACCGGACCGCAGCGACGCACGGATGCACGCCAAGACCGTAGGATCCTACGCAGTGCCGTAGGGGACCGCACCACCACTTCCCAGCAAATTAGGGACACTGTTGCTCCTGGGGTATCGGCGAGGACCATTCGCAACCGTCTCCATGAAGCTGCGCTACGGTCCCGCACACCGTTAGGCCGTCTTCCGCTCACGCCCCAACGTCGTGCAGCCCGCTTCCAGTGGTGTCGCGACAGGCGTGAATGGAGGGACGAATGGAGACGTGTCGTCTTCAGCGATGAGAGTCGCTTCTGCCTTGGTGCCAATGATGGTCGTATGCGTGTTTGGCGCCGTGCAGGTGAGCGCCACAATAAGGACTGCATACGACCGAGGCACACAGGGCCAACACCCGGCATTATGGTGCGGGGAGCGATCTCCTACACTGGCCGTACACCTCTGGCGATCGTCGAGGGGACACTGAATAGTGCACGGTACATCCAAAGTGTCATCGAACCCATCGTTCTACCATTCCTAGACCGGCAAGGGAACTTGCTGTTCCAACAGGACAATGCACGTCCGCATGTATCCCGTGTCATCCAACGTGGTCTACCCTGGCCAGCAAGATCTCCGGATCTGTCCCCCATTGAGCATGTTTGGGACTGGATGAAGCGTCGTCTCACGCGGTCTGCACGTCCAGCACGAACGATGGTCCAACTGAGGCGCCAGGTGGAAATGGCATGGCAAGCCGTTCCACAGGACTACATCCAGCATCTCTACGATCGTCTCCATGGGAGAATAGCAGCCTGCATTGCT